>NW_027223753.1:8378063-8815563 GCF_028538775.1 Myotis yumanensis | reverse complement strand
TCCCGCTGCCAAGGTCTTTGCTTGACGGCCCCCTTCCCTCCCCCCCTCCCCCCAGCCCTACCCCCCATCCTCCACCCCCCTCTCTTCTCCCCTCTGCTGGGCACACCATCTTCCCCACTCCACCTGGACTCTGACCTCACCTGGCAGGTGCTTCACAATGAATGCACTGACTGACTCCTCACAGCAAACCCCTGGGTGGTTCTGCCCTGACACCCTCATCCCAGCTAGGTCACAGAGGGCAGGGGCCGGCCCAGGGTCACACAGCGTGTAAGGACAGGGCTGGGATTTACCCAGAATGGGCACTTTCAGCCCCCCACGCTCCTCCCACCCCCCACCGGGCTCACCTGACGCACTCTGTCTCCCGCGTCCTTCCCCTGCCCTCATTTGGCTTCCATTTTGCTCCAGCCTCAATTCCATGCCTTATGTCCCTGTCCCTGTCCTCGGGCTCACTCAGGCCTCTGTCCTTTGCACTTGGCCGCTTTATCCAGTGACACTCTCTTCCCCCAGATGCCCCCTCTCTCCTCCAGGTCACTTCCCCAGAGAGGCCCTGCCCTCCCTGCCTGCAGGCTGCTCTCTAACCGCCTCGTGGAGCCACCATGTGCATGTTTAGGTGGTTGTTTGCCCCTCGCCTTAGAGTGGGCTTTTGTGTCCTGTCTTTTGTGGGGACTGGTGGGGGAGGCTGGGTGTGGGTGTCCCCAGCTCTGCTGGGCCTGGAGCTCAGACACCCCCCCCCCCACGATCCCCCTCTCCTTCCCCCTCTGCCTCCCCCCCAGATCCCCCTCTCCTTCCCATCCACTCCAGAAGGCACTGAGCCCCGGTCACTGCTGTGACTACCGCGTGAGCTCGTTATGTCTGACTGCGAGTTGGAGTGTATTCCTCCCGCATCCCTGCTGGATTGCATCATAAATACTTTTCGGTGATGAGGAGGGGGAGCTGGCTGAGGGCCTGACCTCGACTCCACCCCGGGGTCATCCTCTCTCTTCCCTGGGTGTGACATGCATCTCCAAGTACTTCACGTCTATGAACTCACTGAACCTCTGAGGCAGGTCTGTCACCACTCCCGTTTTACCAATGAGGAAACAGGCACAGGCGGTTCAGTGGTCTGCCCCAGGTCATGCAGCTGGGAAGCTGTGTCAGGTGACATTGGCCACTTTGGCTGGCGCTGCCCGCATCTGCCCGCGTGCCCACACACGCTGGCAGGCACAGAAACAGCCTCGCGCCTGGCTTTGGGCTCCTCCCGGCTGCCGCAGCCACTGACGCCTGCTCCGGTACCTCCTTCTGCTGGGTGAGGTGGTTCTCCAGATCTTGCACTCTCCTCTTTTCGGTCTCTAACGCCTCCTTTGCTTTCTTCTCATGGGCCACGCTGCTCTCCAAAACCTGCAAACCGATAACCGGTAATGTGCCGGAGAAACT
The DNA here is from genome assembly GCF_028538775.1 of Myotis yumanensis. Classification (NCBI taxonomy): domain Eukaryota; kingdom Metazoa; phylum Chordata; class Mammalia; order Chiroptera; family Vespertilionidae; genus Myotis; species Myotis yumanensis. Next base: position 8,814,150 of record NW_027223753.1, on the reverse strand, counting down.
CATTCTGATGGTGCTAAGAATAACGAAGCCAGCTCAAGGGCTAGGGTGGTCTCACAGGCCAGGGTCCCCGGCCGGCACCTCTCTCTCTCCCAGCAACCCTGTCAGAGAAGTTAGCGCCCCGTTTCCTAGATGAGGAAACCGAGGAACAGGAAGTGGGTGCGAGCCCCAGGGCCATGCAGTTTGTTGGTGGTGGGCAGGGATCGGAACCCTGCGCTGAGGAAAGAGGCACCTGCATGCAGGCCTCGGTAGGCAGCAAGAGGGCAGGGAGCCCGGCCTGAATTATGTCGGTGCCAGGCATCGAATAAGAAGGAGAATCCCGTTAATAATGGAACTTGCCGATCCTGGTGGACTGCCCTGGGCTGGGTGATTCCCCGGTGGTGGAGAGGGAGGCTGGGCGACGTTAGGAAGTTGCTCAAGGATCCACCCAGCCCCGAAGTCCCAGAGCTCCGTGATTCCTCCAGCTCTGGGCTTTGGGTTCCAAATCTCCACATAGTAGATGCCCATGTCCCAGTCCCAACGTCTCTCCCAAGCCCTACCTGGGGCTGTATTTTATGCTGTTTCCAACTTCCCAACTTGCCGTCGAGGCTACAACTCTATGGTTCTCTCCTAGAGTCCCTCAGGCCTCTTCCCAAAGCAGCTGAGCCCTCCTGAGAACAAATTACTCTGGGAGAGCTGCACCCCACTCCACCCACCATCATCTGTGCTTCTGAACGTACTTCCATGACCCCCGGGCGGTCAGGGCTGCAGCGGGCTGTGTCCCCCGAGCTGCCTACCTCCTTCTGGCGGGCCAGGCAATTCTCCAGCTTGTGGACTTTCCTCTGTTCTTCCTCCAGTGCTTCCTTCACTCGGCTCTTCTCTTGCATAAAGCTTTCCTCCAAAGCCTGCAAGCCAATGAGCGCTGGTTAGTAGACCTGGTTACCATGGCAGGGATCTGGCCTCGGTGCCAGGCGCTGTGTCGGTTAGGGCTCCACAACTCACAACGCCGCACGGAGGCGGTGGCCGCGGAGAGCCGGGGACTGGAGGCGGCAGGCCCCGATCAGGCCCCGGGCCAGCCCTTGCTCGTTGCGTGGCCTGGATTGGGGCCCACACAGACTCCGTCTCCTCGAGCTGTATACCTTCCTCTGGTGGCTTAAGCGCTCCTCCAGCTCTCGGACTTTCCTCTGCTCTTCCTCTAACACTTCTTTTGCTCTATTTTTCTCTTCAGTAAATTTCCCCTCCAAAGCCTGAAAGTCAATGACGGTTGTTTAACAGTCCTGGTTACTATGGCAGGAATCTGACTCTGTGCCAGGCCAGCGGTAGAACCTGGGGCTCTGACCGGCAGCTCTCCTGGGTGAGTGACCTTGGGCAAGTGAGAAGCTACAGAAGCCTCAGTTTCCCTGTCTGTACAGTGGGGATAGCAATGGTGCTTCCTGCATTGGGTGGATGCGAGGAGCAGGTGAGATGAGAAACATGAAACGCTGGGCACATGCTAGCCATTCATTGAAAGGGCTGTCATTTCTCCTGTCATCTCTGCTTTGCAGAGGAGGAAATAGGAAAGCGAGATGAAGGAATCTGCCCGGTTTACTAGTTAACCACATGAGCAGGGATTCAAACGCTCGTCCATTTGACTCTAGAGCCTGCGTTCTAAACCACGGCTAGCAAACTATAGTCTATGGGCCAAATCTGGCCCTCTGCCTGCTTTTTGTAAATAAAGTTTTATTGGAACACCTCCTTGCTCATTGTGGATTGCCTATGACTGCCTTCACAGTCCAACGATAGAGCTAAGCAGCCACGGCAGAGACCGCAAGACCTGCAAAAACTCAAAGTCTATGCCATCTGGTGCCGAAACCGGTTTGGCTCAGTGGATAGAGCGTCAGCCTGCAGACTGAAAGGTCCCAGGTTCGATTCTGGTCAAGGGCATGTACCTGGGTTGCGGGCACATCCCCAGTAGGAGATGTGCAGGAGGCAGCTGATCGATGTTTCTCTCTCATCAATGTTTCTAACTCTCTATCCCTCTCCCTTCCTCTCTGTAAAAAATCAATAAAATATATATTAAAAAAAAAAAAAAGTCTATGCCATCTGGCTCTTTGTGGAGAAAGCTTGCCGACCCGGATCTAAGCCGTTAGTGCGTGCAGAAACCAGGTGAGGGTTGTGAACAGATGATAACACCGTCAGGGCGATATAATCCCGGAGGATCACGTGGCCTCTAAAATGTTGACAGTCTGTAACTTTTGGTAATTCTGCTGCCTGGACTCTGGCCAGCTACACCTCTTCCACTGCATTGGATAAGCATAATGTTCAAGATCTGATGGCTTTGAAGCCTTTCGGGGTTTTGATGGAGGGAAGCAAGCATCCTGCCCTTGCCGTCCTGGGCCACCCCAGCCAGCCTGCCTGAATCCCTTCACGTGCAGGTGGAGACACGGGTTCACCTGGTGGGGGGTGTGGACTGAGCTGCTAACAGGTGAACAGGGTTAACATGCACAGCGCTGAGTAAACGCCAAGGAGGCGCCGGCCTGAACTTTCCAGAAGCTGGAAGTTACCTGAAGTTCCTGGGTCCTGCTCGTGACTTTTTTATAATGTTCCAGAAGACGCTTCAGATACAGAGACAACCCTTGAAAAGAGAAGCGAGAAGAAGGTAAGTATCTACTCAGTTCACCTCCTGTGCTTTCCAAACAGCATTCAGCAGAGCTTGCCGGCAGGTGGGTGAGGGCGGCGCTGCCCTCCCATCAGGAAGACGTGAACTGCCACCCAAACTCGTACTTCTGAAATGGTTCCTCAGGTTGGACGGGCTCCGAGCACGTTTCTCTCTGGAGGTGGCAGATGAAAAGCCGTCCACGGATCACCTGTTGACTGAGTACCCACCGTGTGCAAAGCCGTGAGCTGACGGCTCAGGCTGAGGGACAAGGTCCAGAGCCTGAAGGAGAACACGGTGCTGGGAGGACCCTAAGGAGAGGTGGTCAGCAGAGAGCTGGGCATGCTCAGTTGGCAAGGCCAGCCCAGCTCATCCAGGGTCTTCGTGGGCCTCCTGGTGGACATGGCCCCGGCCAGGGGCCCCATCTGGCCATCTCTGCCTGGAGTGGCTGATGACGCATGCGGAGCGGAGAGTGTCTCCGTGAGAAAGGAGGTGAGAGAGGAGGACCAATGGATGCCCTGGAGGAAACACCCGGCTAGGGACAGGATTGGAGAAAGGGGCTGCTCAGAACAAACCAAGACCATCAGGAGAGAGGCGGGTGTGCCAGGCCCGGGAGGGCCCAGGGCGAGAGGGTTTTGAGATAGAGAACCAAGCGTGTTAGGTGGGCCAGAGAGAACTCGGGCCGGGGGAGGCTGGCGGGCTGGCCAGGGCGGGAGGGCTCCATGGCGGTTACTCAGCAGGGGCAAAGACAAGAGGCAAAGACAAAGCAGGATGCGGGCAGTGAAGGTCATCGGTGAGACAGGGGTGCGGGTAGCGGAAAGGGAGCTGAAGAGGCAGGGGCTTCCAGAGAAAAATTACCACCTGGAAGGGCATGCTTGAGGGTAAAGGAGTGAAAGAAAGAAAAGCGGAAGGCGCCAAAGACAGGGGTCACAATTCAGGGCACAGTTCTCTGGGGAGAGAGAGGAGGGGGACACAGGGAAGGAGGACACGGTGGGGAAGGTGGAGGGAAGGGAGAAATGGCGGGTACCGGGAGGAAGGGGGATGTGGAGCTGAACACGCTCGTGCGGGGGCCCTGATCTCCGTCCATGGAACTTTCTGAGAACTTCCATCATGGAAGAGTGAGAATAATGTACTAGCTACCAGGTATGAAGCACCTGCTGTGTGCCAGGCACCGAGCCAGGAGTGTACACACATTTTCTCATCGTTATGAGCAAGCCAGCAAGGAAGTGTGTTTGAATTTACAGGCGAGACACAGAGGCTCAGCGAGGTCTGGTCAGCGGTGGGATCAGAATTCAGACCCAAGTCTGTCTTTCTCTTTTAAAGAGACCGGAGGCTCCAGAGTAAAGGGCTGGGTCAGTTCATGGGAGGCGTGTATGGGGAGAGGTGTGCTGGGAGGAGACCTAGATGGCACAGAGGCGAGGCAGCCTGGGTGGTGTTGGCTTGGGCTATAAGAACCAGATGCACACCCGGATTTGCGGTGGTTAAATTGGGCTGGGGCTGGGATTGTGCTCAGCTGCAACCTGTGATCCAGGGACCCCAGGGGAAGGATCAAATCCTGGGTAGGACCCAGAGAGGGTTAAGGACAGGAGGGAGTCAAGGAGGTTGAAGGGAAGACAGGGTGAGTGATTATGTTTCTAGATTCAACGATGAACAGTGATCAAAACGAGCTTTCTCTCTTTGGGAGAAGGAGCAATTCTTCCTGATAGTTCTGGTTACAAAAGTTGCATGTGCTTTTACAGAAATCAAACATTACTGAAATCCGCCTGTGGAAAGCGCACTGCTGTATCTTCAGTGGCCGGCGCACAGTAGGTGCACAATAAATAGTGTGGAATGAGGGAAAGTAAAGGCCCTAAATAAACGCTGGGATAATACTCTCCACGGGTTTGTCTTTTTTTCCAGATTTTTCTTTTGATCAGATACTGACACTAAAAAAAACCCAAAAACAAAAATGGGAGTACATTATGCATATTGTATTACAACTTGCTTTTTTTCACTTAAAAATACCGCGTAGCTTGGATATCAGAGAAAGCGCAACTCCTGCGCACGTGGGAAGCCTTCTGTTTGTGACCAAGCCTTGCAGAAGGAGACACAAACACTGCGCTGGCGAAGAAACATGTTGAGCCTGTTCTTTCCCTTATCAAGAGGTGCCGAGAAACCAGGTGGGAGGCGTGGGGAACGAAATTTCAAGGTTCCTCCTTAGATGTTTCCTATCTCCCCAGCGGGACCACACGGCCCGTCCTCCGCCAATCAGATCTTTCGTAGCAGCTCCAACCTCTGGGCCTCTTACGACATCGCCCAACAATGCAAGGGGCTTCCCTCTCCCGGGATTCTCCCGGGGAATTTATTTCAGGATTTACAAACCTGGTTTGTGAGGTCCGCTTTGTCTCTTAGGACAACATTCTAAAAGGCAGGTGGTAGGTGGTGCAGAGCAGGGGCTCTGAGATCAGAGGGAGCCGGACTGAGTCCCGGCTTTGCCAAGAGGCAGCTGGGACACTCGGCCCATTGTCGTCTCTCCAGGAAGGTGGCCTGGAAAGTGCTCTTTGGGTTCAGCCCAGCTGAGCTCTCAGGGCGAAGAAAACCTCATCTGCTGCCAAGTGGAGACGGGGCGGGGCTGCGGGCACAGTCTCCTCGGTGTGAGTAGATCGGGCTGTGGCCTGTGCTCCCACCCATCCGGTGGCCGCATGAAGTCCACAAGTATTTGAGGCTGACGCCGATGGCAGGTCACATTGATGAAGGCTCGGTGAGCCAGGCCCGGCCACGTGTGTGCTCATCACATCGTTTAACCCTCACAACAACCTTTTGAGATTTTATCCCTGTTTTATAAACAGGCAAACCGAGGCACAGAGAAGTCAGGTGACTTTCTCACACAGCTAGCAAGTGCGCAGTGGAGAGCCAAAGCGTGGCTGGTCTCCAGAGTGCAGGCTCGGAACCATCCTGCCAGGATGCGCGTGAGGCTTTCCCTGGGCCTGGCTCGGGGCGGGCATCGGATACGGCTCACTCAGAGAACGCAAACACGTCGCTCTGTCCCTGCCCAAGCTAATGGCACAGCCTGGAGGCCTGAGCAATATTAAACAGATCTCTGCAGGTCTCTTCTCTGCTAATGTGCACTGTGGGTCTGTAAGGACAGGATAAAGAATGGTGACCCCCCAATAAAATTCTTTCTCCATCCCCGCCCCTCCTCCAGTGCTAGCCACTATCATCGCTGGTGCCCGCCTCCTCACTGCTGCTCCGCGCTGCCACCTTCCAGGGCATTTTCCACTCATGGCCAAGATGGCCGTCTCCAAGTTTGGTGGTTTCCTTCAAAACTACACTCTTCCCACACAATCCAGCAGTCCCGCTCCTTGGTCCTTCTCCCAAGGAGCTGACAACTTCCTCTACACCAAGCCCTGCCTACGGACGTTTAGGGCAGCTTCACTCACAATCACCAAAATTAGGGCGCAAGCGGGATGTCCCTCCCTCCGTAGGAGAAGGAACAAGCTGTGGGACCTCCAGACCACGGAATACCATTCAGCACTAAGACGACACGAGCCACGGAGTCATGAAAGACATGGAGGAAATGTAAACGCTTATGCCGAAGTGAAAGAAGCCGGCCTGAACACGCTATACACACCCTGTGCGATTCCAACTCCATGACCTTCCGGAAAAGGCAAAACTATGGAGACAGTGAGACGACCAATGGCTGCCAGAGGCTGGCGGCGGTGGGGGGGATGAACAAACAGGCAGAGCAAAAAGGTTTGCACGGCAGTGAGAATATCTGTCGGATATACGTATAGTGGCAGGCGCTTGTCCTCATGAAGTTGTCCCAACCCACAGAACGGACTACACCAAGAGCGAACCCTCATGTAGACCACGGACTCCGGACCACGAGGACGCGTCATGCAGGGCCGTCAATGGTAGTAAATGCTCCTCTGGGGGAGGGTGTTGATACCCAGGGAGGCCGTGCACGGGCAGGGGCAGCGGGCAGATGGGACATCCCTGCACTTTCTCTAAGTTTTGCTGTGAACCAAAACTACACCTAAAAAAGGTCTATTAAAGATATGTTTAACAGTAAATATAAAAATATATGTCACAGTATATCTTACTGCTGAGAGATAACATTGAGTACAATTTTGATTTAATTATCCTTTGGCCTTTGTCATGTCTCATTTTTTCTTCAGTAATCAAGTCTCATGTCTCTCTCTCTCTCTTTCTCTCTCTCTTTTAAGGCAAATTTCTTCTCAAGGGGAGAAGCAAGGCGAGTCTGGAGCAGGGGGTACCTGGCCACGCGCCCAAGAAGCCTTGCTCAACAGATGTCCCTTCGTGATAGGATTCAAGATGACATTGTAGAGCATGCAGCTACGTGAGAAAAAAGGCCCGGTCACCTTTGTCGGAGCCGGGCAGCTGGACCCCCACGTCCCGGAGGAGCCCCTCGGCGTCCTCCAGCCACGACTGCGACAGGCGCACGATGTCCAGCGCCGCCTTCTGGAGCCCGGACGCAGGTGGGCTCACCTGCAGGTACTGGAGGAGCTCCACCTCCTTCTTCAGGTCGGTGCTGCAGCAAGACGTCTTCATGCACGCCTGCAGAGAGACACGGATCGTGAGGACCCCGCCTGGAAAGACAGGATGGTGAGGGGCCGCCTGGAAAGACAAGATGGTGAGGGGCCCGCCTGGAAAGACAGGATGGTGAGGGGCCCGCCTGGAAAGACAGGATGGTGAGGAGCCCAGAAACCCCACCCAACACCACCTGTGAAGAACGTCTTGACTTTGCCATGAAGCATCAGGGCCCCATGTCAGCGCCTGGGGATGGCCCCGTCCAGTTTTAGTTGCTTAATTTTTTTGGTGGGGCTGGGGTGGGGGGATGGGAGGTGGTGGAGTTAGGGGTGGGGGGATGGGGAATGTAAGGGGGGGAATTATTTTGTTTGCACCCTAACCTGGACTTCTGGTGGTCAAAGAAACCCTGTTTGGGTCTATTCAAATTCAAAGCCAAATTGCCAAGGACAATAGGCTGAAATGAGAACTGAATTTGGCTATTTTTATTCGTCAAAATTCCTGCTGAGATCAACACATAAGCTGGTCAGAAAGTGCCGGTTCCTGATTTGAAAGAGCTGACACGCTAACATTTGCACAAACTCCCCAAATAGTAGCAGCTGATTTCCAGAGACACAGAGGCAGTTGCCTTCTCCCCGAGTGGGGCCCCGGGGGCTGGGCCAGATCCCGTGGGCCCGTCCCCTCTACAGGCTAAGGCAGGGGCCCGAGAAATCATTTGGTCTGGCCCTACCGAGGCACTAGGGGTGAGTTAATTGTTTGACCAAACATAGCAGGCTGGTTTTTAATTTGGTGGTTTTGTACCACCGGGAATGATGTTATAAGTATCCCAATGGCTTTGGGCAAAGAGAAGGTCCCCCACCCCCGGTGAGGCACCAGGGCTATGAACAGCCTTTCCGTGGCTGGGCCTGAAGGAAGAGCAGCTAAAGGGCAGGCCTGCTTCTCTGATTTCGCTGGAGATAACACGGGGCTCTTTTACTGCCCCCCGGGGTCCTCGACCTCCCGGGAGGTACTCAGAGTGCAGGCATCTCTTCTCTTCCTGCCCCCCGCCCCCGCCCGGGGGCATTCTCTGAGGTCCTCTGCCCTCTGCTCTCAGACGTGTTTCTCCCAGGAGAGGAAAGGTGGCACAGCAGCAGAGCACCCTGCCCGACCTGCTTCATGGAGGCCGGACAGGCTCCCGTGCCAGGGGCACGGGTTCCGACAGAGGGGACACTGTGGGAGGCAGGGCCACCTGGCAGCTGTCCAGCGCCGCCCGCAGCCTCTCGATGCTGTCCGCCAGCGCCTCGTGCTTGGAGTGGCTGAGCTGGCTCTCCTTCTGCAGGCTCCACTTTTTCTGCTGGAAGCTGGCGCTGTCCTCCGTGACTTGGATGATCTTCTCTATTAACTGGTGACAAAAAAAAAAAAAAAAGATTTAAAACACAGGGGGGCTCCGGGAGGAGGGAGCTGGGAGCGCCACCCCGTCTCTGCAGATGGCGAGGGCCGTCCTGCCAGGCGTGGGCGATGGCTCTGGCGGCCGCCATCAGCACTGTCACCAGGACGTGTTTCCTGGGATCCGAGACAGTTTTGAAGATCCCCAGGCCGGTATTGTTGCCATTCACTTGTTCTAGATTGTTCTGCCCTTTAGGAGCGACTAATAACACAACCTGATGCTGAGGGTCGGGTTGTTCTGAGGCCGAGAGCCACGTGCCCTTACCCGGAGGCCAGCACAGAGCGTGGGGAAGAATCACCGGGAACGAACAAGGCCTCCAGCAGCCAGAAGTCCGTCCTCACCTCTCCGTCTCCAGAAGGGACAGGCGTTGTCTGTCTGAGTGAGGCAGCCCTTTCTCACGATGCTAACGAGGGTGCTAACCCGGGTGACCCCTGCGCGTCTGGCGGCCAGAATCACCCTGAGCGATTTGGTTTGATGTTCACAGAAACATTTCAAGGGCGTTTCACTGGCTTTTAATGGGACAGCCAGGAAACCCCATGAAATCTAAACCAATCTTGATGGTGTGGCAGCAGTGTGAACAATGTGTGCCACCAACAAAACCCGGGCACATATGCTCCCAGCGTCTGCAGTCCCAGGTCCCCGGGAAGGAAGCGAGAAGGGCCGACGAACCTGTTGGTCGGTGACGGGCTTGTCCTGGAACGGCCTGGCTCGCCCGAAGGTGGCCCTGATGACCTGGCTCCTGAAATGCTCCAGCTGCAGCACAAAGTGAAGGCAACTGAGTCAGGGGGGGCAGCTGCAGCCGGCCAGCCGTGGGGGCCAGGAGAAATCAGTTAGTTAGGGGGGCCTGAGCGCCTTGGATGGCCATGCCATGGTATTAAGATCTCCACCGCTCACTGGAAGGGGCAGTGCGCACAGGAGGGAGGGAGCAGCTGGTTTTAATTACTTCCTCGGCCTGCCTGACCCAGAAGAGCCACTTGCTGCCGATTATGCAGTGGGAAGCCTGGGGCCGGGAGCGCTCTGCTGTGATTGCTAAGCCGGCCCCAGACTGTGAAATAAATATGGAGGCTGTCAGCCCCAGGAAACTGTCACCGCAAGGGTGCCTGGGGACCGAGGGATTCACTCCCTCCTGCCGTTTCGCGCCCCGAAGACCCTGGGCATGGTGTTCCTCTGTGTCCCCGGCGACTGGCACAGGGCCTGGCACAGAGTAGACACCCAGTGAACGCTCACTGAATGCTGTGAGCAGAGACATCTGTCCAAGACAGGGGCCTCTGCTCTGTCCAGCCTGCCCTCGAGGGCCTCCTTGGGGCTGGCCCTTCCCGATGACGGTTGATGAAACAGCACAGTTATATGAAATCAGGGCTTATGGAACTGCAAGTTCAAGGGGCCCCAGCTTCCATGCGAAGGCAGAGGCAAAGGAGCCCGAGTTTATCTGGGAATTTCCCAGCGTGGTGGCCCTGGGCCTGGGTGTTTGGCCGAGGAGGACCCTAAGACAGAGTCCTGAAGGGGCAAAAGGGCCGCTGAATCAGCCTGAAGGTCAGCGGGCCCAAGACACAGGCGTGCCCTGCGCACCACGGAGCTCTGGGAGCCAGGCCGCGGAGTGAGACTCTCCTGAGGACATTCCTGCTGGCGGGCGGCCTGCAGCAGCGACTGGGGTGCCTGGGTGCCCCATGCTCTCCTCTGGCTTCAGAGCCAAGGGCAGGCCCCCTTTCACCGGAGGAGGAGGAGGCTATGTGGAGAGGCCCTGAGTGACGGCCCCACCGCCAGCAGAGGACCCTGTAGGACTGCGCAGGGTGGAGGGACAGGTTCTCCTGGGCCAGCAGAGGACCCTGTAGGACTGCGCAGGGTGGAGGGACAGGTTCTCCTGGGCGATGGGCTGTGTCCTGGATCACTTGCCTGGGGGAGGGTGGATCTGAGAGAGAGAGAGCAGGACGTGGAGACAGGGGCTGGGCTGGGGAGTCCGGGGACAGAGAGGGGCTCTTCCTCGCTTGAGTCTAGACCGGAAGGAACCTCAGTGTCTCTCAGGGTCCTCTCCCAGGTGACTGCTTCCTGGAGTCATAACCTGGACCCTGGCACTTGGGCAAGGGGCTCAGGTGATGCCCTCGCATAGGGGTGCTGGGCGTGCAGCGTGCAGGAGCGGTGAGGGGCAGCCCAGGTGCATAGGGGCAGCCCAGACTGACAAGCTCTCTGCCCTCACTAAGGGGTCGGTCCCTGCAGGAGAAGTGACCCTGGGGTGACGGTGGTGACATTTGTTGAAGGAGCTTTGAAATCTGCCTGGGAGTCAGCACCATCATGAACTGTGTGCCTCTGACGAAGACCAGCCACACTGCGGGTCAGGCTCGGACGCTGCCCAAGGGGAGGGCATTGGGGCTGGGCTGGGTGGGATGGAAGGACCCTTAGGATCGCGGTTCTTCACCTTTTTTGGGGTTCACAGACCCTTCTGAGAATCCACGGAGCAGCATGCTGGACCCTTCCTCCCAGGGAAAAAAGCACAAACACGTGTGCATTCTAAACGTTCTCTGGTGCCCTCGAGCCGTGGTTGCCGGGAGGGGCCCTGAGGGGGAGCCCCCGGTGGGCTGCCCTTGGTGGGCCACATTCCGGAGGCTCAGTGCCCCTGTCCCGGCTTCCCATTGGCTCTCGCTTAGCCTTTGATGAAGCCTCATTTGCATGTTCTGGCCCTCACGCGGTGCCACGTGTCAGGGGAGGGGCCACGGGCCATCCAGGCAGAACAGGCACCCAGACCAGCCGGGCAGCCTGCTCACCACCCTGCCCGGGTCGTCTCCGTCTGCATGAGCCGTACTTTCTTAAGAAAAGTGGCACTTCCTCATGGACACTGACGGGACTTCTGCTGGGGGCCCAGAGGAGGGAGGGGAGTGGTGAATGTCAGGATGAAAATGTCAGGGAGAAAGTCCCCCAATAGCAGCACTGTTGGGGGACAAGAGGCGCAGACCCTTCCCAAGAGGGAACAGCGGGCACTGGTTAACGGGGGCGGGCACTGAAGGGTGGCTGTGGCCGGGGTCTCGGGGGACAGCGAACTCCCGGAGTGGGCGGCTCCCAGCAGGGAATGGCCCTGGGGACATCCACGGGGAGGCAGGGGCCACGTGAAGCTGCGGCCCAGGAGGTCGCTGGGAGAAGCAGACCACAGCCGTCTTCCTCCTCACTCTTCCCACCAGCCACTGGGCGCGGACAACCCCTGGGGAACGGGGCCACGGAGGGGCTCTGGAGCTCGCACGCCTACCTGACCTACTGCCCTTTCCAAATTGACTTTAATGAGGCTCTCTCTGCTCCCCATTTCTTGGAGCTGAAGCAATTTCCTTCTGGAATCCTCCTGAAGCTTCTCTTCAACCTGAAAGGGCGATGAAAGCAGGCACTTGCTGCTGATGTGGTCATAATGCACTCTGGGAAATCCCTCTAGGAGGGCTAATGGCCTGGGGAGTCCCAGAGGGGGAGGGGCGGCTGCAGGGGTCACGGGCGTGCCCCGGGGTACACCCGGCTCCTGGGGGAAAGGGCCAAGCTCTGCATCCTGGGCTCATCGCTGTGTTTTTTTTAACCGCAGACTCCAATCCCAGCTCAGCCCCTAACGAGCCCTAGGACCTTGAGAGAGTTACCTCCCTGCTCTGTGACTCAGTGTTCTCATCTGTCAAATGGGAATGAGGACACCAGTACCGCCTCACAGAGGCATCGTGGGGACTCGCAGTGGTTAGCCTAGGGCAGTACTTCCTACGAGGGCTCTGGGACCCACGCTGGGAGGCTTGCTTGGCAATGGATCACAGCCCCTGAGAGAAGGTGTTTACAGCAGAGAAGCGAGCAGATTCATTCCCCCTCAACTGGAGGGGAGCTTGGGAGTGCTCGGTGCTGCCCTCTGCTGGCCATCACGGGACCCTGCAGCTGCTCAATTCATTGTGGAACAATGAACATTTTGGGAGCACGTGCTGAGCCCAGGGCTCTGGCACTATCAGGAAATGAGCAAACTCTGCTAAATAAATGAGAGGGTTTTGTACTGAAAGGCTCCACAGCTGTTTATTCGGGAGCTGAGGCGGGGGAGGGTCACGCAGATGTAATAAAAGAGCCAGAGGAGCCCTTTACAGCTCACGTCTGAGCCCGGGGTCCAGCGGAAGCGCCCCTCACCAGCCGTGTGGACTTGGAAAAGCCGTTCAAGTCCCCGGGCCTAGTTTCCTCCACAAACAGCCCTCCCGGGTCTAAACGTGCTCTGACTTCTATGTCAGCAGACTTCTCCCACTACAAAGCGGACTCCAACCCCAGACTCTGCCCTTGTCCGGAGTCCCCACCGTAATGAACAGCCCCACCCCTGCCTCAAGCCTGGGGTCACCTCCCGATGCCCCTCTCCCTCTCTCACACCCACCGTTCTCCAAGCCGGTGCTCCCGTCCCTCTCACGTCCCCCCACTCCTCCGCTCCTCCCCCTGCTCCCACCCTGTGCAAGGCCCCGCCAGGCGCTGAGAACCTCTGGCCTGTGATAACCGGCCTCCTCGCCTCTATTTTCATTTCCTTCCAGAACACTCTTCATGGTCCTGAGAGTTACCGAGCTGTAGAGCAGCTCTGTCTGATGGGACGGCCTGGTGTTTGTGTTGGCTAACACGGCAGCTGCGAGCCATGCCTGGCCAGAGCACTGGAGATGTGGCTGGTGTGACTGAGAAACTGAATTTTACATTTTCCTTAATTTTGATAAATTTCAATGTGAACAGTCACACGTGGCTGGTGGCTGTGCCGCTGTCATTGGTATCAGACAAACCTGGCTCCCAACCTTGGCTTTGCCACTGACCGACTTTGGGCTACTTACTGTGCTAGTGACTAGCAGCCTTGACTCCCTCATCCGTAAAGTGGGGAGGGTAATTTCTAGGTCATAGAGTTGCGGTGAGGATGAAAGAAGATGAACCCAGCCAGCGTGGCTCAGTGGTTGAGCATCGACTTATGAACCAGGAGGTCACGGTTTGATTCCCAGTCAGGGCACATGCTCAGGTTGCGGGTTCAATCCCCAGTGGGGGCTGTGCAGGAGGCAGCCGATCAATGACTCTCTCTCATCGTTGATATTTCTATCTCTCTCTCCCTCTCCCTTCCCTCTCTGAAATCAATAAAAATATTTAAAAAAAGAGATTAAATGTTTGGCATAATACATGAGAAATTATAGCTGTCATTTTCACCGTTATTATTGATCACAAAGGTGTTAGGGCCTTCGGTAGCTCCTCACTGCCTTTGTGATATGTACCCCCCAGCGCAGAACAAATCAGAACACCAAGCCAAAGGCTCAGGAAGCCCTGTGAACACCACACAAGGTAAAACGAAAAAAATAAACCCACACCCAGATAAAGCATCGCCAAACTGCTGGACACCAAGGGAAAAGAGAATCTTAAAAGCAGCCCAAGAGAAAACAGACCTTTCGCAAAGGTACGATATTAGGCTTGACCAAGACTTCAAAGTAGAAACACCAGGAACCAAAAGACACTAGAAAGATGTACCTAATGCCACCTAGAAGGTGCTGAAAGAAGATCATTGCCAATGTATGATTCAGTGCTCTGTCAAAAACGAAGGTTACGCATACGTTTTTCAGACACAGACACACACACACACACACACACACACACCCCTGAAAGAATCTGCCACCAGCATTGTCAAGGACAAGGGCATAGTCATCAACTGACACTACATCAAGAATGCACAGTGCAGCCTTTGGGACGAGCGCTAAAAGAATAAGAAACTCAATTAATATTGGATTTTGGTAAGTCCAGGGTAATGCTACTGTCTTACTATTCTAAAAGTATCATTAAAGAGCGAACCATTTCCAAGCAAACAGGGACAAAAATGGAATGACAGAAAACTATCAACTCAAAAGAACCCAAGAAAGGAGAGAAAAGGAAATATAACACGGAAATATAGCTCAGCTGGCACTGAATAGGGGGGTAGCGTTAAACCCCAATCAATATACCGGCAACTGCACTTTATATAAGTGGGCTAGCAGACAAAGACCGGGACTGGATTTTATAAAAAGTCATGCTATTTAGAAGAGAGAGAAAAAACTTAAAAAATAAAGATGAACGGAAAAATTATGAAGAAGCTATGCTATGAAAACCCGAACCAACAGAAAGGCCGCGTAGCTGATGGAGCTGCATTAGTGACAATGCAGACCAGTGGTTCTCAACCTGTGGGTCGCGACCCCTTTGGCGGTCAAAAGACCCTTTCACAGGGGTCGCCTAAGACCATCCTGCATGTCAGATATTTACATTACGATTCATAACAGTAGCAACATTACAGTTATGAAGCAGCAACGAAAATAATTTTATGGTTGGGTCACAACATGAGTAACTGTATTTAAAGGGCCAGAAGGTTGAGAACCACTGATGTAGACTTTCAGGGAGAAACACTACTAGACATGAAGAGGGACGTTTCTATGATGATCCAAGGGTGTTCTCTTTTCCAACGGGAAGTATTAAAATTCTAAATGTACACGCACCTGGTAACACGGCCTCAAAATATATGAAGCAAAAGTTAGCAATATTAAGAGAAGAAATCCACAAACCCACGGTCATGATGAGACTTTTAAAAACATAGCTCTCGGGCAAAGGATCTAAATAGACACCTTTCAAAAGAGGACATTCAGAAAGCCAAGAGACATATGAAAACATGCTCAAAGTCACTAATCATCCGAGAGACGCAAATCAAAAAACAATGAGGTACCATCTCACACCTGTCAGACTGGCTATCATCAACAAATCAACAAACGACAAGTGCTGGAGAGGATGTGGAGAAAAAGGAACACTCATGCACTGCTGGTGGGAATGCAGACTGGTGCAGCCACTATGGAAGACAGTATGGAGTTTCCTCAAAAAACTAAAAATGGAACTCCCATTTGACCCTGTGATCCCCCTTCTAGGAATATATCCCAAGAAACCAGAAACACCAATCAGAAAGGATATGTGCACCCATATGTTCATAGCAGCACAATTCACCATAGCTAAGATCTGGAAACAGCCTAAGTGCCCATCAGTAGATGAATGGATTAGAAAACTGTGGTACATCTACACGATGAAATACTATGCTGCTGTAAAAAAGAAGGAACTCTTACCATTTGCAACGGCATGGATGGAACTGGAGAGCATTATGCTAAGTGAAATAAGCCAGTCAATGAAGGAAAAATACCACATGATCTCACTCATTCATGGATAATAAAGACCATTATAAACTTATGAATAAAAATAGGTACAGAGGCAGAGCTGCCTCAAACAGATTGCCAAACTGCAGCGGGAAGGCCGGGGAGGGTAGGGGAGCAGAATCGGGAGGGTGGGGGGTGGGTAAGAGATCAACTGAAGGACTTATATGCATGCATATAAGCATAACCAATGGACATAAGACATTGGGGGGTAGGGGAGGCCAGGGGATTGCCAAGGGCGGGGGGAAAAAGGAGACATATGTAATACCCTTTGTAATACTTTAAGCAATAAAATAAATAAATAAATAAATAAACAACAACAACATAGCTCTCTCAAAGACTCTTGGGACATGCACACAGAACTATCAGCCACAGCATTTCAGTTTGAACATCGTGGGCAAACTTGGTTTAATGGGCCGATTCTGGATAATTTTACAGTTAAGACCTGAAGGCAGTCTGGGGCAGGGGCTGCACACAGGAGCTCTGGAGCCAGACCGACCTGGATTCAAGTTCTGCCGCAGCTACTTTACCTGAGTGAACTCGGAAAACTTCCTTCGCCCCTGTGAGCCTCAGGTTCCCCAACTGTACAGTGGGGTTAATACCAGGATAGACCACACAGGGTCACTGCAAGGAGAGGGTGCGCGTGGAGCGCCTGGCCCCGAGGGGTGCCTGGGCCGAGGCTGCCCTGGCCATACCTTGCTCTTTTCTCGAAGCGTCTTAGAGATCATGCTCTGGTCAGAAGTATTCTTCTTCAGCTCCTCCCTGAGCATCCTCATTTCTCTCTCCAGGTTTTGGATTTGCTGGAAGAGTTGCAACAAAAGTCAGCTTCCCTGATGGCACGCTGGGCCCGACTCCTGGGTGGGAAGGGCTGGATCTCCAGAACTCGTTCCACCCGGTTCATTAAGGCGAAAACCTAACCGGGGATCAGCTAAGCTCCATCCCTGGGGGGAAAGCCTACGCCTGTAGAGCAAAGTAGACTTTTTTCCAAGTGATATATTGAACATGGTTAGTTTCGTTTGAAAATCAGCTTATAGCCTGGGATGAAACAGGACAAGACATCCATCAACTCATGAGGATGTTTCCTCTTGGGGTATATTTTTGCGATCAACTGGAAGGAGGGCAGTTGGGAAGACACAGTGGCCACGGTTTGGAAGAACCAAACGATGCGGGTTTTCTTTCTCCCACTGGGGCAGAGAGCGGGAACGCTCCCGACACGGGAAGGGCGCGTCCCCCCTTGTGTTGGAGGCGCTGTGCGTCCCCCGAACTGAAACTGTGCCTGCGGATGTGGGAGAGGCTCCCATTCATTTTCGTGGTCCTTCCCTGCATCTTTAATAGTCGCCTTCTGAGGAGGCACACGATGCCTTTTTGTTTTGTTTTTATGAATTTTGTAAAGTGACTGCAGGAAGGACTTTGGTTGGTGATAGTGATAAAAGTGTCCCTAAGATAAAAGTGAGACGGTGGGACATAGTTTGGGGATCACAGGTCCAGGGGCAGGAGCCACAGGGGACTTTTGGCAGCATGTGGTGGCCACCTGGCCGGCTCCTGTCCCTGTCCCCACCCCCACCCCAGCCCAGCTCTGAGAGAAACCGGTGAGGCGGGTGGAGCCAATGCCCAGGGGATGCTGGGAGCGTGTGTTTTCCAGGGTCTTCCCACCCATGTCGTACAGGCAGCAAACCAAAGAGGGAGGAGAGGGCCTTAACTAGAACCGTCATAAAACCCCAGAGTTTGTGCTCTCGCCAAAGCCTGAAGGTCAACGCCTTTCGGTGGGCGCCCAGGAGTGAGGGAGTTCAACTCACGGATTTGCTGAGTTTCAGCTCTTTCTCTTGGGCCTCCCGGTGCTCCTTCTGCGCGTCCTCCTTCTCTAACGCCTCTTTGAGCACTGAGCACTGTGGGAGAAAGAAGGGCAACAGGCCACGGGGGTTGTCCGGGGGTCCCAGGTCCCCACGGGGGCCTCGCAGAGCCTGTGCTGCTGTCTAATCCCATCACACCCCACACGCCCAGGGCAAGGCCATTTGTGTCCCGTGGATGCGTAGGACCTGCGGTAGCTCCCAGGGCACCCTGCTCGTGCGTTCCGAGGAAGACGGTGTCTCAGTTCTTTTTCAAGAGCCAGCGGGCTGCACCACAGGAGAAACCAGGCTTAGCCGAACCTGGGCACTTAGGGTGGAGGGAGGGGAATTCTCCCCTCTGTGACCCTCCGAGCACAGCTTTCAGGAGCACATGGACGGGGTGGAGCTCACTAGTGAACTTGGTGGTGAACCTGGATGGCTCTCGGTGCTTTCTGCAGGCTTCACCTCACAGACACAACTGCCCTGGTGTATGGGGGTGGGGGGTGGGGGGGCGGTGACAGGCGGGGGAGGGGGAGGGGGTAAAGGGAGCAGCCTTTCTGGAGGGCAGTTCCGCAACAGGCGGTAAGAGCAGAAAGGCATGTCCTCCTTTTGACCCAGAAGTCCCTGCCTTAGCAACGTGTCCTGAGGACAATGACTAGGGAAATCAGCGAATCTGTAGATTCAGGGACGTCTTCTCAGCATTGTTAGCAACATTGAAAAACAAAAAACAAAACCCCTCCCGCCCAGTGTCCAACAACAGGAGACCGCTTTATTGTATTGTGTACGCCCAGGAAAATACTACTGTAGCTTTTCAGACCAATGATATAAGCTTTTATTTATTAACGTTGGGAAATAGTAAGCATTTAAGATTTTTAAATGTGCATGGTATTAATTCACTGTGAGATATGAACACATGATTTATTTACTTCTAGGTGATATATAAAAACAACACTAGAAGAGTATACGTTAAATAATAATGTTGGTTTCTTAGGGTAGCATTTCCTTTCTTCTTTATAAAATTTTGCTTTTTGATGCCATCTACTTATTTTTCTAAAATCAACACTATGACAGACATAATTTAAACAACAACATGCACCCCGATGTTCATGGGAGCGACCCCCCGGTGAGGAGCCTACGTGCTGGTGGCCGGCACGGGCTGGAGCAGAAGCAGCCCTCATTCCAAGGTCAAGGATGAAGGGGAAATGGGGGTCAGGAAGTAGACTAGCCTGACAGGCGCTGTTTTTCCATATTTCTCTTACTTAGCATCAGTGTACACGCACCCCTCCCCAGCACACACAGGCGTGTGTGCACACACACACACTCACACACACATACACACACACAAGACACAAAGCTGATCACAGGCACCTAGGACATCAATGTGCTGGGAAGAAACAGGCAGGAGCTTGGCGGGGCGGCCGACTGGGGGCAGAGGCAGAGGACAGAGTTAAAACTAGCCTCCCAATCCTCAGAAAAAGAGTTTGTTGTCCTCATTTCACAGATGGAGAAATGGAGGCCAGCTAAGTTACAAAAGCAGCAAGCTCTGGGGTTGGACCCTGGCCTGTCTGACCCCAAAGCCTGATCAGGCTCTGCCGTTCGCCAGCTCCAAACTGGGCCTCGTGCTAAGCACCAGAGGTCCCGTCTGCCTTGTGTCTGGGACTTCACGGTCTGTTCCCGGCACCTGTGCAGACGGCACCCGCGCAGACATCGCCGGCTCACCAGGCAGCCGCTTTGAATCAGAGTTGCCTGCCGAGATGAAAGCTATAAGGTTTTACCTTGACTCATCGAAACAGACAAGTCATACAAACAACGTGAAATCTTACCCTATTGGATGAGGATTTGAAGGCAAAGTTAGTAAACAGTCAGTTACATCCACAAAGCTCATACCGTGCCTACAGGCTCATCCTGCCCAGAGGCGTTCTCACCCACACTGAAGTCCAAGGGCGGGAGTGCGGGTCACACGTCTGCATCCGGACCCTCAGACGTTCTGCTGTGAAGGCGGCTGTGGAAACCGTGGCAACGGGGCCTCGAGGAAGCCCGTGCGTGCGGCCCCCCTGGCCCTCGGAGAGAGCCTGCTCTGCCTTAATGGTAAGCCTCGCAGCGGCAGGTGCGTATTCATATCTCACACCGAAGTCATACCGCTCACGTTTAAAAATCTTAAATGCTTACTGTTCTCCCAGTTCATAGACAAAAGCTTTCATCATTGGTCTTAAGAGCTACGTAGTATTTCCTGGGTGCACACAGTACAATAAAGCCGTCTCTGGCTGTTGGACACTCCACGTGTTGGTTGTTGGGATTCAACAAACTAACCTGTAATAGGCGTTAGAAAACGTATGCTGGATTCGAAAATACCTCGTTTATTCTGAGTCACAAAAATGCACTCTTATATATATGTATTTTTATTGATTTTAGAGAGGCGGGGAGAGGGAGAGAAAGGTAGAAACATCAATGATGAGAGTCAGCACCCCCCCCCCCCCCCCCCCCCGGAGATTGAGCCCGCAACCCGGGCACGTGCCCTGACCAGGAATCGAACCAGGACTGTCTGGTTCATAGGTCGATGCTCAACCTCTGAGCTATGTGGGCTGGGGACACAAATGTGTTTTTTGAAAAGCTGCGAGGAACTTGGCCCCCAGCTTCCAGTCCTCCCAGGTGACTCACCACAGCCACCCTCCCTCCTCCCTCATCTCACTGGCCTCATCTCACCAAGGTGTCAGAGGCGGCAGGACGAGTAGAGGGAGCCCAGGGGAGCGAGAAGACCAGCCTCCTCTTGGCCTGAGAGCTACACTCACTCTGGAGCTGATGGCTTCCAGCTGGAGATCCTTTTCTTTGTTCTCACTTTTCAGTTGGTTCACCTCCTGCTTCAGTTGTTGAACTTCCTCATCCTTGGCTATCACATCTCTTTGCAAAGAGGACACCATCCCTGTGTAAAAAAGCAAACAACCCACAAAAGACTCACTGAGGTCAAAGAGGCAACAAGGATTCCTGTCATCACCTCTGCTATCAGCCAACGTGGACCACTGAGAATGGGTGGGGCTGTTTGTTACTGCGGCATAACCGAGCCCCTGCAGCTCAGTCTTGGATGTGCACACAGAACACCTGGGATCTTGCTGATGTGCAGGGCCTCTGATTCAGAGGTCTGGGCGGGGGCCCGAGACTCGGGCGTCACTGATGCTGGTGGTCTGGGAGGACCAAACAAAGTGGTATCTGAGAGAGGCTTGAAGCGTGGATGAGGCCTGATGAGCAGATGTTGGGGGGAGGGGAAGGGCTCAGCGAGTTCATCTTTATATTTCTGATGCTCGGAGCAGTGCCTGGCCTGTACAGGGTGCTCAGCAAATGTCTTAGGATATTCCAGGTTAGAGGGGAGCATAAGCGGAGGCCTGGCAGGGTGGCGTGGGGTAGAGGACGTGGGTGTGAGTGTGTAAAGAGTGAGGCCAAGGAAAAGCCAGTGGTCAGGCTGGCCCTGGGCCCAGCACACAGATTCACACAGGGACGGTGATTCACACATGGCCCAGCCTATGCTGTGTACGGCACTTGAATAACAACAGCCCCAAGGCGTGGCTCAGTGGTTGAGCGTCGACTTATGAACCAGGAGGTCAGGGTTCAATTCCTAGTCAGGGCACAGGCCCAGGTTGTGGGTTCGATCCCCAGTGTGGGGTGTGCAGGAGGCAACCCATCAATGATTCTCTCTCATCACTGATGTTCCTAACTCTCTCCCTTTGCCTTCTTCTCTGAAGTCAATAAAAATGTTAAAAGAAAGAATAATAGCCCCGCCCCAGACTCAATGCCTGCTTCTCTCCCTCCCATTTTCCTGGTGACTGACCATCCTTTCAGTCTCTAGGCATCTCATTTTCTGCTTAAAAAACTCCAATGGCTTCACAGCGCCCTTAGAACGAGACCCAGACTCCTCCCTGAGAGCTAGGCCTGCCTCCCGCCTGACCATGCCCAGCCCCACGGGCCCTGGTTCCACCACTCCAGCCCCATGGCCTTCCGCGCCCCCCCCCCCACCCCCGCCCGCTCGCCCAGCCTCGGGGCCTCTGCACGGTGCTCTCTGCTCTTCCTTCACCTCCTCCGAGACCTGTCCTGCCCACCCACGAAGCTCTTCTCCCTCCGCTTCACCCCCTGAAGCACTCTGCCACCACGTTGCCCAGTTTTCTCTGAAATGGGCTGGTTTATTCACGTTTACTTATTTTTGTCCGTCACCCACTCTCAGATGTGAGCCCCATGGGTTCAGAGACCTGACGCTTGCCCAGGGCTCTCTCCCCAGCCCGGGACAGGTCCTGGCACCTAGTAGGTGCTCAATAAGCATGCTGAAGGAATGAAGGGGTCTGGGCTAAGAGTCCTGTGCCCTGGCCCAGGCACTGGCTGCCCCTCCTCCACCCCCGGGCTTTAGGGTGGGACCACCCCTGTCAGTCAATTAGAAGAACATTCTCACTCAGCCCTCGTGTTAAAGCAATGGCCCCACGGGGCTCACATTCTAGCTTGTGTCCAGGGCCAGGTGGCTTATGGAGCTGCCCCAGCCCCACGGCGCCCCGTGTTCTCGTGGGGAGCCCAGGGCTCAGCAGACCTTCCAGCTAAGAGGTCACGTTCACTCAAATATTTAGCAGGCCCCGCCCCAGGAACTGGATGGCAATAAAACCCCTTAGGGGCAGTGGGGAATCCACTGACCCCCCTGCCGAAGGCCCGCCCCCGGAGGAAGGGGCAGCGGCTGTGGCCCTGGGGGGAGCGGAGGGGGCAGCCCTGGGGCCCAAGCCGGGGGAGAGCGCACCTGACGTGATGGCGTTGTCCCTCCTTAAGTTCTCGCCCTCGCTCTTCAGGGAGGTGATCTCCAAGTTCCTCTCGGACAGGGTCTGGCACAGCACCTGGCTGTAGCCCTGCTGCAGGGCGCTGACCTGCGGGCGGAGGCAGGACAGTCAGAGGGGCCGCCCAGGTCAAGGGGTCACCTGATCTTGGGTTGGGCTGTGGGGGAAACCACTGCTTTTCACTGTTAAAAGGACGGGAGAGGCCTGTTCCTTCAGTGCCACCGTTTCCTGTGCAATCAACACACGGAGCTTATCTTTGTGCACACACAGGGGCCCGGGCACGGCTGCCGCCGGGATAGCTGATCCCCCAATGTGCCTGCCTACGGCCTTTGAACTCACAGCCATCTGTAGACCAGCCCTTGGTTCCAGATCATCCGCACCACTGGATGCGGAGGAAAATTCAGGAGAGGGGAGCAGGTTATAGAATTAATTCCCTCCAATGGTCCCAACAAGGGTGTGTAGGTCACAGAGCATTCCAGAGCTTCCTGAGCCCGTTCTCAGGTGGTCCTCCTCCTCCTTCTCCTCCTCCTCCTCCTTCTTCTCCTCCTCCTCCTCCTTCTCCCTTCCTCCTCCTCCTCCTCCTTCTTCTTCTCCTCCTCCTCCTCTTCCTCCTTCTTCTTAAAATATATGTTTATTGATTTCAGAGAGGAAGGGAGAGGGAGAGAGAGAGAGAAACATCAATGATGAGAGAGAACCATCGATCGGCTGCCTCCTTCACGCCCCCTGCTGGGGATCAAGCCCGCAACTTGGGCATATGCTCTGCCCAGGAATGGAACTGTGACCTCCTGGTTCATAGGGTGATGCTCAACCCCTGAGCCATGCCGGTTGGCACAGATGCTACTTCTTGACAGCTCGTCGCAGCATCGCTGAAGGCTGACGGTCTCATTACAGTTCCCATTTTGTAAGTGGGCATACTGAGACTCAGAGAGGCGAGGTCGCTGGCGCCGGGTCACACCGCTGGTCACAGGTGGAATTAGGACTCACATCTAGGCTTTAGCTCCAGTTCTTCCCGCCTTGTCCCACGGCTCTACGAACCCACATGAAAAGCCAGGGGTTATGAGGCCTAGTGTGGCCTCGGGCCAGCCTGCCACCTTCAAATCCGGTCTCCGCTACTTCCAGGCCGTGGGAACATGGGGAGGACACCCAACTTTGCTTCCTTTTTCATTCTGCAAGTGGGGTGATGGGAGGCCCAATGTGGTAGTATTGTGAGAATCTATACTAATAAAAGGGTAATATGCTAATTAGACCAGACATCTCCCAGATGACCTTCCGGACATCCTCCCAGACAAAGCCATGCTGGCGGGGATAAGGCAGAGGCAGTTAGGAGCGATCAGGTCGGCAGGGGAGAGCAGTTAGGAGGATCAGGCCAGCAGGCACATGAGCAGTTAGGACCCTGCGGTCCTGGATCGTGAGAGGGATGTCTGACTGCTGGTTCAAACCAACTGCGGCCTCTTGTTCAGAGATGCCTTGTTCTAAAATATTCTCCTTCAGTTGTAAACTGGCAGTCAGACATCCCCCGAGGGGTCCCGGATTGGAGAGGGTGCAGTCCCCCCCGCCCACCACTGCACAAATTTTGTGTACCAGGCCTCTAGTGATTTAATAAGTTAGTATATGTGTGTGTGGTCGGATCATACCTGGCACACAGCATATGGGTGTTAGCTGTTCCTATCCTCTCACCTGACTACCCACAGCATGTTCTGGCTTCAGCTTCTCTCGTCCGTCTCAGGGGAAGGCAGGTTGGTAGCAAGTCTATGTGCATTTGTAAGCCTTGTCTAAGCTCATGTAAACACCAGTGCAATTATTGTTAAGAGCAAACACAGGGCCCGGCCAGTGTGGCTCAATGGCTGAGCGTCGACCTATGAACCGGGAGGTCACACTTCGATTCCTGTGCCCAGGTTGTGGGCTCCATCCCCAGTGGGGGGTGTGCAGGAGGCAGCTGATTAATGATTCTCTATCATTGATGTTTTTTTCTCTCTCCCCCTCTCCTTTCCTCTCTGAAATCAATAAAAATATATTTTTAGAAAAAGAGCAAATACAGGAATCCTTGGTAATGGTCCGGCATAGCGTAAAAAATGGAGGTGGGGTAAGCTCACATAATGTGGTGAGAACCTTGCCACCAGATGGCGCTCACAACCTTTATTCTTGGTTTTGGTCTCAGAAAAATCTAGTCATTATTTCTCAGATAGAATTAATCGAACCATCAAGGTTTCGTTTCATTTTCTGACCCATTTCCTGCACCATCTGTGACATTTGGGGCAGTAACATTTACTTTTTCCCTGGGGGCATCTGAAACATGCAACTTTTCCATACAGGGCACTTGGAATAATTTATTTTAAAAAAGTACCTAGCTCTACTCAGCTTAATGCTTTTATTTGCATGATACCAGAGGCACAACAGAAACTTCCAGAAGGGATGGGAAAACACCCTCCCCCCAAAGACTCCAGTGCTTCCGACAGAGATAAAATATTTCATCCGAAGCATCAGAGCTTCAGGGTTTCAGATTGTGGGAAAACTCCAAACAGTCTTCAAACCCCTTTATTTCTTTCACGACCGAAATAAAAGTCTGTATTGTCTGTAACCGGCAAAAGCACCAGGCAGTTGAGCGTCTGTCCTGCTGTGCAATGAAGCAGGCAACCCGAGAGCGGCAACAGGACCAGGTGGAGCTGGGGGGGGGGGGGGGGGGGGGGGGCTCTGAGACAACAACCCGGCGGCTGGTTGGCAGAGGCTGCAGGAGCACGGAGCAGGCGCTTTCAGTGACATCGCAGACCGAAGATCTTTGAGGGCAGATCCTGGCACATACTGGAGGGGGGGGGGGGGGGGGTCAGGGGGGCAGGGAGAATATAAAACAATCAGACCAATAGGCCAACCTGCCGTGGGCCGTGGGCCGTGTACTTCCGGCCGAAGGTCCTGCAGGCAATAGAATGTGTAAGAAATTAACATATGAGTGGGTGAATGAACCTCGATTTGAGTTCAAACCCGCTGCGGCCTCTTGTTCAGAGATGGCTTGTTCTAAATGTTCTCCTTCGGTTGTAAGAGAAGATCAGGAGAGGGAGGCAGGCCACAGTAGGACGAGTCAGTGTGATTATTTCTAGGTCATTTCTTTCTTTCTTTTTCATCTTCTTCTTCTTTTTTTTCTTTTTTTTAAAAACCTTTTCCAGATATCACTAGCCACTTAAACAATACTTAACTGCGACCTGCTGACAGCCAAAGATTTGTGGGAACTGCACAATTAGATGTCAAGTACATTTCGATGAGAAAAACGGCGAGTGGGGAACATTCATCCTCGTCCACGTACCTGGACAAGACGTGTCCCTTTTGCTCGGGAAAGCGGTGAAATGGGACAGTAACTGAAGGGCTGTTGCTCCATCCAACGGCCAGATTGGGTTCAGAAAAGAAAGATGCTCACGATGAGCCAGCTGCAGTCAAGGCAACTGTTTGCAGAGGCCGCTCCTGTAGGACCAGCTACTGACACTGGTTTTTCAAAAACGGGTCTGAAGAGAGTCATTTGCTCGTTTAGACGTCAGAGCCTGTCTGTTTCCTTGGCTTTCTGTCTCCCTCACGGGAATGCAGTCGGGAGGAGGCAAGGGTCAGGTCTGCCTTATTCTTTGCTGAATTCCCAGAGCCTGGGAGAGGGCATGGCACGAGGTAGGCGCCCCTCAAATATTTGAGTGAATGAATGAATGAATGAACAAATGAATGAGTGAATGAATGAATGAGAGAATGAATGAATGAATGAGTGAATGAATGAATGAACAAATGAATGAATGAACAGACACGGGCCTATCTGAGTACTGAAGGTCACTGGGTCTAGTCTTTGCCCTCCTGGAGCTCACAGTCTCCTGGGAGAATCTCCTGGGTCCACCACGCAACCTATGTCCTTTGCTAGGCACCCCGTCTGGGCCTGAGGCTGTGCCCCTTAAGTTGGTTACGGAAGAGAAAGGCAGTGACGGGGCCAGAGAACAGGGGCCCCGCACCTGACCCAGGTTCTAAGCCGCATTCTGCACTGGGGCCAGCATTCATTAGTGGCCAATTTCTTTTCTTCAGTCACCTTTGTTGAGATATAATTTATGTACATAATCTATGGCCAACTTTACAGTAGTCCTTAAAAACACACAAACGGGATCTGGTTTGGAAAGAGAGAACATGACTGGTGCATCCAGAAATGCTGGGTGGAGGATTTTTGTTTGATGAAATGCCCCACGAATGAGCCAGCAGCTACCCTCGGGCTTTGGCAAAGGCCTCAGGGTTTGGGACGCTGGGATTCCGTGCTCCCCTGTCCAGCTCACTGCCCACAGCTCTTTCTGGGGCTGGGTGGGGCTGGGAGGTGTGGGGAGAGGTGGTCCCTGAAGCAGCAGAGTTGGGTGGAAATATCAAGTGGGATGAGAGCGTGGGGTCGGCCGAGAGTTCAAATCGTGCTGCCCTCGCCCCCTTGCTGTGCAAGCTATGCCGCGTTGCTGGCGTCTCTGAGCCTGCCTCGGTCTCCTGTCTGCAGGATGGAAAGTGTCGGAGGATTGGGAGGTTACAAACTAAAGCCTTGCACCAATTCTTGCACATAGTAGGTGCTTAGTCAAAGTAAGTATGGTTCTTACCAGGCTAGAAACCTGCCAAGCCTCTCACCCCTGGGACTTGTGCTCTGACCCACCACGCGGCGCTGACCCCCCCCCTTTCCTGGCTGCCTGGGTGGCTCCCGCCGTCCTCCTCGGGCTCTCCCGAGAGCTGTCACCCTGCGTCCTGACTCAGTCCTCGCCGGTGGACGGTCTCAGAGTCCTACCTGGCTTTTCAAGCTCTGGATCTCTCTCTGCTTGGCAGCGATGTCCTCGTCCAGACCCGGGTACTTCTGCGAGGCGCCCCGCTGGCCCCTGGGGAAGGTGGTCTCGGACAGCAGCGTCTGACTCAGGCTGGCCAGCTCGTTCTGCAGGTTCGCGATCACAGCATCTTTGTACTTGGATTCGAGCTCGAAATCCGAGAGACGGTTGACTTCTCTTCCCAGCAGCAGGATGATTTCATCCTGGGGGGCGGGGGGCGGGCAGATGGGCAGGTTACTGGGTGTGGGCCTGGGGGGCAAGGTTAAGCCCATTAAAAACGATATAGGAAACGTGTGATGTAATTCTTTTAGGAAGGCGAGGGCAGGCAGGGTGGGGGGAGGGGGGTCCGGGTGGGGGTGGGAGGAGGCAGGCCTGCAAGGCTCGCTCTGTCACTTGGAAAACCTCACGGAGGCCCCAGCTTGGCTGAAATGAGCCACTTGTGTCTAGTCTCCTGTAAATGGACGCTGTGCCTCACAGGTACCAACACTTCCCCTTCCCCTAAAGTTAGACGTTCACCCTGAGCACAACCCTCCCTGCTGGGAACTTTGGTTGCTAGAGAGATTATCATATTTATTAAATTGCATCATGTTCAGCCCAGTACCCTGGGGACCTGGGAAAGGTAACTAGGGGAACGGCATTCTATTCGGCCACGCTCTGCTTATAATGAGGGCTAGTTTTTAACTTCAAAAAAGTTAATATATTCTGAAACGTTTCCTTTCTCTTTCCACTCTGCGGGTACTACTGCCTGCCTCTCTTGGTTGTTCACGTAAAAATGTCTCCCAGGAAACCGAACCTGGAAAGTAAATGAGGCAGGAGCCAGGCTTTCTGTGTGTGGGCGCGTGCGCACGCTGGCCTGGAAAGCAAGCCGCGGGCTGACTTCCAACCACAGGTAATCGCCCGCCCCCCACCTCTCGGAGAGAAAGAGTCCTGCAGCCAAATAATTTGTGGTCCCGCCGAAAGAAAAAAAAAATCCCCCAAACTCGCCACTAGAAGTCATCGTTACACTGTCGGAAAGACTGAAACAAACAAACAAAAAGAAGTCCAGATGTGTTTTCAAACGCAGCTACAGAATTTCCGCCTTGAAGGGATTCCTGCTCTTCCAACCATTTCCTGTCGGTTGGAAGGAGCTAAGTGGGCAGTTTCCAGGCCGGCTAGTTGCCTGGGGAGCTGTCCGATCAGCCTCACGACCTCCCCCTGCCCTGACCTGGGGAGGGACAGCGGCATGAGGAAGTCTGCCTGGCACTGCCAGCTGCTGCCAAGGGTCTCTCCCGGGGTCTCTGAAGATGCTTGTGGCAAAATGTCAAGGGACGGCATCCAACTTCCTGTACCCCTGGGCAGCCTCCCAAAGCCTCCATGCTCAGCCAGTATCTGTGCAACACGCATTAATTGAGCAGCTGCTATGTGCCGGGCCCCATGCTGGGCGCTGGAGTACAAAGAAGCCTGCAGGGTGTGGTGCCCAGCTGTGGTTTCTGCCTTCCTGGGGAGGACCCCGTCCCTTCCTAGAGGGAGAGTACCCCCTTCCACGGGGTCCTGGTCAGACTGGAAATCCCGTGCCCTGCTCCTTCCTGTCCCGCCTTCCCACATGCATGTGACTCGGGCTGGTCAGTCAGTTCCCTCAGAGATTTCACGTGTCAATTGGGGTCCTAACTTGAAAGGCATAGGCTTGGTGGCTTGCCTTTGTCTTTTCCCACACATGCAGCCAGCCTGCTGCTGAAAGCCAGACGCTGAGGGAAACGGGAGAGACTGCCAGTGGGGCTGTTCTGAGGACATCACTGGAGCCCCTGGATCTCGCCAGGCCTGAAGCCAGCAGGCCTTCACACCTCCAACAGCAGGAGCCGACAGTGGCTTCCTGTTGTTTGGCGTAAGCTAATTTGTGCATTGTTATCGTACTCGAAGGAGTCCTGGCAAGTCAGGGCATCGGTGACTCACAAATAGAAAACTATCAATGTGGTTACGCTGTATTTCCGGTTTGACAACTGGGGTGGATTGGAAAATGGCTACAAATGCTTGGCAGCTCTGCCCTCAAGTGGTGGAGTCTGTTTCCCCGCCCTCTCCACCGAGGCTGGCCCTGCCACTTGCTTTGACCAACTGAATACGGTGGAAGTGATGTTGGGCCATCTCTATGCAAGTTCTTTTTTAAAAAAATTTTTTTTAAATTGATTTCAGAGAGGAAGGGAAAGGGAGATAGAAACATCAATAATAAGAATCACTGATTGGCTGCCTCCTGCACACCCCGCCCTGGGGATCGAGCCTGAAGCCCAGGCATGTGCCCTGACCGGGAATCAAACTGTGATCTCCTGGTTCATAGGTTGACGCTCAACCACTGAGCCACGCTGGCCGGGCTCTATGCAAGTTCTTAAGAGGCCACTGGCTGACTGTGGTTACACGAGTGAGGCCAGGGGACAGCAGCAGAGGAACCTTCCGGGGCAACCCACAGATTCTGGGAAATAATAAATGACTGTTTTAAGCCACTACGTTTTGTGTGGCTTGTTACACGGCAGTAGGTAACGGATACAGGGCCCGAGCCTGGCTTCTCACCTTACGGCCACATTTCTCAAAGCCTGGTCTCAGAACCTCCAGTATCTAACCAGAACCCTGGGGGCTCCCCTCCTCCCAGACTCTGAGGAGGGCTGCTGGCTCAGGCCCTGGGCCTCCAGAAAGCAAGATGCCCTATGACCTGCCTCTTGTAGGGTAACGTTCAGTCGTGTCTAGGGGAGAAATCAGCGGGACCCTCCCCAGAACAGCTTGAATTCACCTGTTCAGGCCTCGGATCCTGCTCCACACTCTAAACCTCTCTGGTTCTCTCTTCGCTCTCAGTCCTCTCTGACCCCAGTGCTCACCTCTTCCTGCCAGGAAATGTGTTTTCCCCACCGTCCATCCCTCCTGGTTGACCAAACAGTTAGTAGGGGAGAGTTGGAAGGAACAGCCTAGAGGTTAACCAGACCTAGGTTTGAATTCCAACTCTGCCCCTCACACTGGGCAACCTCGGGCAAGTTCCTTAACCTCCCTGAGCGTCAGTTCCCTCATCTGTAAGGTGAGGGTGAAAGAATCTATTTGGAAGGTGGTGAAGATGTACAAGCTCATTGCACGTCGAGTGCACAGGACACGGCCCAGCGCACAGTAGGTGCTCAATACATTGTGGCTGTAGGTGATGTGCCTTGGGATCAAAGGAGCAGTTCCCAAAGTGATGGCTGAATGTCCTGGGGGAGGAAGAGGTGGCTTCTGGACAAGAGGCAGGGGCGGTCCCTCCTCGGCCCTGCTTGCTGCCAGGCCCATCCTTCCCCTTTAACCCCTCACCTTGTCCTGCTGGGCCAGGTCCGGGTCCACATAAAACTCCCCGGGAGGGGCTGCCCCGGGCACGCCCTCGGCCACCGATTGCTCCAGCAGCTCCGCGGCGCTGGCCCACACTAACGCAAGGGCAACAGAGAGCACAGGGGAGGTTGTGAGCTTCCCTAAGGTCTTAGAGAAGTTTTCAGATTACCCCTCACATCCATTTCCCGCTGAGATTTGCATCTCATGTAATTAAACAATGACAGAGTGGTGTGTACGTTCCTTGCAAAACAATGGAAGCATCAGACACGTGTTAGAAAGGGAAAGGGCCGCCTCATTCCTCCTCCCCGGCATTAACGGCTGATTCACGTGGATGCGTCTCTTTCCAGACTTTTTCCGACGCCGCAAAAGAGCCGATGACCTTAGGCGGGTCATTACTCTCTCTAAACCTTAGTTTCCACAGACATAATCTAGGGATGCTAACAGCCTCAGTTATACAGGGCTGAGGATTACATGAAATAATCATGTAGAGTGGGGGTTGGCAAACTACGGACCTAGGGACAAATCTGGCCCTCCGCTTGTTTTTGTAAATAAAGTTTTATTGGAACACAGCCGCAGTCATTCATTTTTAATTGTCTGTGGCTGAACCCAGCTACAACGGCAGAGTTGAGTAGTAGCAACGGAGACCTTCTAGCCAACAAAGACTGAAATATTTACTATCTGGCTCCTTACAGGAAAGTCCCTGCCACAGAGCGAGAGCACTGAGCACTAAATGCTAGTTATTTTTATTGCAATAAGTAAAAACATAAAAAAATATGTGTTTCAATTGCAGAGATTTTTTTTTCACCTGACAATATATCACGAAGACCTTCCCATGTCAGTATTTATGGATATACTGCCTTCTTTTCACAATAGCATTGTAGTCCACTCATTGCACAAGGGTCCCCAAACATATTTAACTAGAACCCACTTGATAGATGTCTGGTTTCCTGATTTTTTCTCTTATTTACCTCAATATGACAAGGGCTGTTGAAATGACTCCGAGGGGGTCTGACACAGTTTCATTTGGGGGCCCCACTTTATCAGACGTATCAGGCTGGGGAAGTGCATTCACATGGACACTGAGTACACTTTTTGGTGTGGAAACTTTTGAAAGGCTTTCTGTAATTCTGCTTTTGAGCTCGCTCGGGTCTGAGCACTGCATTTTAAGTTTCCAACTGACTACGATTTCTGGGTGCATTCTTGTCTTTTTGTGAAGTGGTAAATTGAACCAATTCTTTTCAAGGGCAATGAAACATTCATGGGTGTTGACACTAACCATGAATGAAGTGCGCACCGTCACACCCGTGGATGTCCATTCATTCACGCATTCATTCTGATCCCGCACTTTTATTTGTGCATTTTAGAGCCGATGACTTCCCCCCAGGTCTCAGACAAGCGGAGCCCTGCTCAGCTACGTCCAAGGTGCTTTCCCTGTGCTGGCAAACACGGCCAAAGTCCGGCGCCCTCTGGTGCAGCTGGACCTCGGGTCACGTCCCTGCCCTGCCCAGCCCTGGCCATCACTTCTCATTCTTACATGGTCTCAAGCCATGTTCCTCTGGGCGCACACCCTTCAGGCACACTGACCATCCCCTTGCACGACCCCGGCCCCCCCCCCCCCCAACATGGCCCTCAGGGTCCCTTCCACCCTGTTCCTCCCCTACGTTCTCAGCGAATGTCACTCTCCCATCCGCACTCAGCGTGAGTCTCCCTCCCTCTGGGACGCTGTCCTGATCCCCCGATTAAATCAGGTCCTTCCGTCATGAGCTCTTGGGGCACCGGTACCTCTCCTGCCTGGAGTTGTCACTTTATGAATGTCGTTCTGTGATCCCTCTGCTAATATCAGTCTCCCTGACTATGGGGTCGGGGACCATGTCTCAGTTTGTGGCCCTCAATATGAGCTTACTAATCCCATCTGACAGATGCGCAAAATGGGGCACAGAGAGAGAGAAACCCCTGCCCACGCTCACAGCTAGAGAAAGGTCAGTCCCCGGGGCGAACCTCCACCTTCTTCACTCACAAAGAAGAGGCGTTCGGACGCCCCCCTAAGCTTCTACAGGCAGGAAGCAGAGAACACTACTTAGCAGCACACGGGTGAGACCTTTTGTGGAGAAGGTAGGATGGCTTCATGGGCAGAGCTAGTGGACCACAGTGAAGATCCAAGAGCCACAGACAGTCATTTCTGGGCAAGAGTAGGACCAGGGCTGAATCAAGAAACTTCCAACACCTTCCCAGCTGGATTTCAGAATTGCTACGGACCAGAGGCTCCGATGCATTTCCCGTTTTGCTCCTTTTTGAATAAGAGGAGTGTCCGTAGCAGTTACGCTACGTCCATGGAGGGTGTGTCTGTGGGTCACGGGTCTTCAGATTGCTAGGAACAGTATTCGAGCTGAACTTAAGAAACAATGTCATACTTTTTTTTTTTTTTTGCTTTAGGATGCTACATTTTGAGAGCATTTTAATGCAACAATTGATAACTAATACACATTGCATGTTAATTTTACATCAAAAAGACAAAAACTGTTGAACTCTAATTAATGATATCTATCCTAAAATATTTAGGGGGAAGACTACAGCTATGTGCAGTGTACTTTGAAATGTATCAAAATATAGGGTGGATTAATGCATAAGGAGAAGGATGGATAGAAAGATGGATATGTAATGAAGAGTACAGAAAAGCGGGGATGGTAGAATTAGATGGGGGTTATCTGAGAGATTACTTTTACTTGGCTGTATGTTTGAAATTTTTCATATTAAATGATTGAGGGGAAATGGCTGAGTGATTTCTTGGCTTGGGCGGTAGGTACGTGAGGGTTCACCTGGTGATGACAATGATGATGACGTAAACTGAAGAGATACATTTTATTTACTCCTTCGTGTCTATATTTCACAAGAATAACTATTATTTGCGTGGCTGAGCGACCTTGGGGCTCGGAGGGTCTGGGGCTGGGACACAGAGGACAGAGAGTGGGACCGGGACCCAGAGGCCATGACAGACACCCGGGGAACCACACCAGGGACTAAGCTGAACCCGCTGCTCTGCAGTGAGGCCGGTGTGGCCGAGAGCAGGGTGACAGACAGGAAGTCCCTCCCGGCCCCCAGATGCCATGAGGCCTTCCAGGGGGAGAGGGTGGGGGACAGGACCTTGAAGGCTATGTGTCCCCAAAGTGACCGGGCTGTGAGTGACCGTCACTAACATAACCAGTCTTAAATTTCACTAAAAACCATTAGATTAGATTGAGTGTCACCTCTGGGGAAGTAACTTTCCTCCATAAGCCTCAGTCTCCTCTCACCTGCAAAATGGAAATCAACTATTTATTTATTAAAGATATTTTTATTGATTTCAGAGAGAAAGGGAGAGAGAGAGGGAGAGAGAGAGAGAGAGAGAGAGAGAGAGGAACATCAATGATGAGAATCATTGATCATCTACCTCCTGCACGCCCCACACTGGGAATCGAGCCTGCAACCTGGGCATGTGCCCTGACCCGGAATCAAACTGCGATCTCCTGGTTCATAGGCCGGTGCTCAACCATTGAGCCACGCCAGCCAGGAGGTAATCAGCTATTTAAAAACCTCCTAAGGCAAGGGCATTTCTGCACATCTGAGTCAACGTGTATACATTTAGATCCTGCTACCCACTCATATATGTGTACACACATATACACACACACACACACACACACTCAGCACAGAGGTACTGACGTGTGCACGTGGACAGTGCACAGAGTTGGGAGGAATTTACACCAAAAAGTCCACAGGGGAAATCGGGGTGGCGGCTGATCGCTAACTGCTTTCTTAGGATTCTTTCACAGCTGACTATGTTCTACTGTGGAATCAGGGAAGACAAGCAAAAAGCAAGAAGACCCAGCCTCGCGGCTGCAAGCCCACCCCGAGCCGCCAGGGGGCGTGGCCCGCGCCTACCTTGGTTGATGACGGGAGACTGGGGGGCGCCCTCCACCACGAAGGAGAACATCTTCCCGCAGGCGCTCAGGGGCCGCTTGTGGCAGGCGGGCGGGGCCGTGGTCGGCCTGGGGAAGCCCTGGGACCAGCTCTTCTGCACTGGCGCTGGCCGCAGGCCTGGCTGAAAGGGCGTCTGTGGCGGCAAAGGGGAGTGGGTCGGCTGCTCTGGGAACCGAGGTGGCTGTGGTCTGGGCCAAGGTGCCGGACCGCCCATCCATGGGAAGGAGACCTGCAGGGGTAGGCAAGAGGGTCGGGGAGTCCTGATGAGCTGGGGCAGCCTGCACCCCTTTGTCCCAGCCCCATCACGGCAGCCCTAGGTCTCAGCTTGTAAGTCACTTCCCCCAGGAAGCCCTCCCTGACTCTTCCCAAGTTTGGGACAGTGGTCCCCACTATGTGTCACACTGCACATGACTGTGCCACTATTTATGGGGGTGGCCTTCCTGCTAGGCGCCTTCCCCAGAGGTTCCCACGTGACCCCATTTAATTCACTTGGCGCTCTGATGAGGCTGAGGCTGAGCAGGACCTGGGGACGTTCCCAAGCTGCTGGTTTTGCTCGTGAGCTGCCAGCTGGCGGGATGTCACCTCTGGGAGGACAAGGGCTTGGGTCTATCTCGCTCACCATGTGTCCTCAGCCTCTAGGACACGCCTGCCACCTACAGAGCAGGCCCTCCACACGGGCCGAGAGGGTGGAGGAGCAGAGCGCTGAGGCCCAGAGCAGGCCCCCCACACAGCTGAGAGGATGGGGGAGCAGAGCGCTGAGGCCCAGAGCAGGCCCCCCACACAGCTGAGAGGATGGGGGAGCAGAGCGCTGAGGCCCAGCCTGGCTCGCCGGGACCCGAGGCCTGCTCTCTCCCCATTGGCACGGCGTGTCTCTGGCACCTCTGATCCACCCACCCCCTCCCCACTGGAAGCCGAGAGCTCTGGGATGGCAGGGACCCCACAGTCTCTTAGCCTTTGCTCCTCAACACGCACCACTTCTGATTCTGGGCAGATGCTCCATAAATACCTCTCCAGGACACCTCTTTGTCGAACCCGGGGGACATGTCCGTAGCTACTTAGGGTGGCGAGCGCAGCAGAGTCCACCTAACCGGGGAGAAGCCCGTGCCGGGCAGAGTGCTGACACCTGACTCTGTCTTGGTTTAGGCTGAGCGGGGGCTGCTCCCTGTGCCTCGTGGCTAAGCAGGGCCAGCAGCGCGTGCCGTCCTGTATCAGCATTCACCGCACTTTCCTCTGCTCCTCGCAGCAGCCCTTCGGGGAGCGTTCTCTTATCCCTGTTTTCCCATGAAGCTTGGAAAGGGAGCGGGGTCAACATCTGATGACCCCTCTCACTCCCCTCGCTCTCGTTCTCTTTCTATTTCAGTCTCTCTCCTTTTTCTCTCCTCTCCCTTCCAGTCCCTCTTGTCTTGTCTCTCCCCTCCTCTCCCTCCCAATTCTCTGAGCAGAGAAAACACACTTCCGAGTCAGAAGCGAGGTTCCGAGGTTTGCTGCCTGCGTAGGGCCACGTGTGGATCCTCCCGGGGTCACGTTTCTCCGTCTGTGGACCGGAGAGGATGTGACTCAGAGACGCACAACGAGATGGGGCCCAGAGCGTTTCCGAGACAGGAGCGCTGGCAGCCGGACTTCCCGTGGCTTCCCAGGAGGCCCCCCGCTCGCTCGGCCTCCAGAACTGATTCTGGAGCCACAGCCTCTCAGGCAAGTCAAGGACCCTGTGTGTCCACCTGCAGGCTCTTTGGGAGAGAGGGAGGATACGCTGTCGGGGACGCATGGCCCGGCATTCACAGCGACACTGGGCGTCTGTCTCGGGAGTGGGCCTGGCCGCGTCGGGAGCTTTGAATTGCTCTCCATGTCAGCATCTCCGCCTCCGCCCCTGTGCTTCCTTCCTTCCTTTACTCGCAGACGCTGCCCCTGCCTTCTCTGTCCCTCCTGTCCCTCCCCAGCCTCCTCTGGGGCTGTCTTGCTTTAATCATCCCATAACCTTCTCCCCGTGGTTCGATAAAGATGTACTGAATGAATGAATGGGCTGACAGTGAGGAGGGGTAAAGGCCAGTGTGTTTTACCCCGGCTGCTGGGAGACAAATCTGGAGGCGACGGGTGGGGGAGGCATTCCCTTTCGTGCCGGGAGCTCAGTTAAATGTGCCTGCCAGCGGCTGAAGGCAGGGGTCGGGTCGGGTCACACGCCTCAAGGGCTCCACTCCTGTGGTGGACAGGCCGGCACCCACTCAGCTCTGGAGATTCTGGATTCTCTCTCTCTCTCTCTCTCTCTCTCTCAACTCAATGCTAAGCAATCAGCCAGTCATATTCCCTGGCCAGAGTGACTGGTTCAGAGGTGGGACATGGGATCCAATCAGAGCCAACGAGACCCAGAGAGATCGGGCTGGATAGAAGGCTCTGGAGTGACCTTGTGGGACTAGAGAAGGTCGCCAGCAGGAGGGAGTGGGGCCGAGACGTGGGGAGAGTGTGGCTGTTTGCTGTGTAGGTAAATAACACACACAATGCTTCTTAGCGTTTTCGCCATTTTCTTTTTTTAACAAAGAGGGAGAGATAGGCAGCGTAAGAGCAGGGCTGGGGCTGCCTCCAGCCAGCCTGGGTCCAGGGCGCACCTATAACCACTGTGCCGTCTGCAAACGCATTTGCCCTGCCTTCTCCCTCTCTATTGCCACGTCCTCTCTGTTGGTTACGGCACACAAAGCCTGAAAGAAATGTGCTCACGGGGAGCTCTTGGTTAGGAATGGCACACGCCCCCTAAGGCATCTGGACGATTCTCCTTGGAAACTCGCTAGGGGGTGGGGGAGATGGGGGTGGACACAGTGCCCGCCCCTGGGACCCCAAAGACAATCAGAAACAAAGACAATCACACAGGAATCAAGTCTTTGAAAAATGGGCTCTTGAGATATTTGATGAGAGATGTGCTTCAATACTGCCTCTCCCCAACCCCCCCCCCCCCCCCCCGCCCTTGTCTTAAAGATAAAATAGCGCGGGGCCTGGGTGATCAGGAATGTGCTGCTGTCATAGGTGGCCCTCGCACAGCCACCGAGGCCCCTCCATTAGTCAGAGCCTAGAGCAGCAGTTCTCAACCTGTGGGTCGTGATCCCTTTGGGGGTCGAACGACCCTTTCACAGGGGTCGCCTAAGACCATCGGAAAATACATATATAATTACATATTGTGTTTGTGATTAATCACTATGCTTTAATTATGTTCAATTTGTAACAATGAAAATACATCCTGTATATCAGATATTTACATGACGATTCATAACAGTAGCAACATTACAGTTATGAAGTAGCAACGAAAATAATTTTATGGTTGGGGGTCACCACAACATGAGGAACTGTATTAAAGGGTCGCGGCATGAGGAAGGTTGAGAACCACTGGCTTAGGCCCTCGAGGATGTGTGCACCCACATCCCTCAGCTGGGAGCGCCAAGGGCCCCCCAGGCCGGGATCGCAAGGCCAGGGAGCTGCAGGGCGCTGAGCTGCTCAAACGGAAGCAGCCTGAGTTTCCCAGAGCGCACGCGTGGTCCCCACCGTCCCTCACCAGCTTCACCTTTTCCAGGGAGGTGGGGGGGGGGGCGGGGGGGGGCGGGGGGGGGGGTCTCCAGGGGTTCTGTGCGGGCCACTGTGCAACTCTTGCATGTAATTCCACCCAATGCCCAGAAGAGGGCGCGAGGACTCGATCCTCCTGGGACCCACGGGGATGGGTCTGAACCTCACCGACTCGCATGTGCGCAGCTTGGAATCAGAGCAACGCGCTCAGGACCGGCTCCACCTGAGCCTCAGGCGGCACCGAAGGCAACACAGCGACCTCTGCCCACCCCTCCCTTCCCCCCCAACATGCACCTGACCCCGCGGGGACTCACCGGGGGTGGGATTCCGATGACGAGTTCGTAGGTCAGCACTTGGGACCCGAACCGCAGGCGGTCTCCGGGCAGCAGCTTCACCGCCACATTCTGAATGTGGCAATCGTTGACGAAGGTGCCGTTGCGGGAATTGAAGTCCTGGAGAACGAAGCTGCTCTCGGCCTCATTATATTCAATGAGCGCGTGGTGGTTGTCGATGTCCTTAGACTGAAAAGCAGGACAGTCAGGGCCAGGAGGACAGGAAAAGAGGACTAGTGAGTGCACCCCCCCCCCCCCCCCATGTGCCTCGCCTGGCTGGCTGGCGGGTCACCACGATGCTCATTCTTAAATGCAGATGCTGAGGGTCAGAGAGGTTCAGTGACCTGCCCAAGGTCACACAGTTAATGCAGGTGAAGCTGGGGTATGTGCTCTCTCCACTCCAGGCCCAGGCAAGGACCCACGCTGTTGGGTGGGGAGTCAGGCAACACAGAGGCAAAGGGAACTCGGGGAGTCTGAATGGGGCACACGCTTCGCCGGGGAACCCGCCACTTTCTAGCTCCCGGCTCCACACACATGTGCTTTGTTTGTCCCAAATGGCGTGACAGGAAGCAGAAACGGCCCAAACACAGGAAGGTCAGCCGGCAAGTGACAGCTGCTCGTTTTCTTGCAAAGAAAACGCCACGTTCATGGAATGGGTATGTTAAGGTAAAGGGAGGTTCTGTCAGAACTGTTCTTCCTTAGTTTGTTCTACTCATCTTTAGAAGAACATTTTCCCTGATATTGCAGAAAATGAGCACCGGAGAAACGCACAAAGACGACATTAGAATCGCTCAGGTCCATCCCCGGGAGGCAGGAACTGTTAACACTGGTTCACAGCCTTCCAGTCTTTTTTTAAAAATTGCTTACAATCTTTTTAAGAAGTTTAAACAAAATTGACATCATGCCAAACAAGAGTTTAATAACTACCTTTAAAAAAAACCCTTGATATACAATAAATCTCCCCCATGTGATTATTTCTATTGCTGCTTAAAAGCCTGTCAGAATTTATCCAGCGATGGGTGCTGATGTGATGACATTTCCCCAGGAGAAAAAGGCCCCAGACCACGTGCCTGTGAATTAGAGGCGAGGGCAGAAGGCTCCTCAGTAATTTCACTTTAATAATAAGAGTGAGTGAAACGCAGAGCCCAGCAGGAAATACCACGTTCCCTGGCACCAGGACCCTGGAAGTCTCCGTCTTCCCAAGACACTGCCTCTGAGGCATCCACTCTAGTCCAAGGCTTTGCAATTATTTTCTAAGTTAATTTTCTCACAGTGTCTCCTCCAACTTTCATACAAAGAGTACTGGCATTTACAAACCTGTACTAAAGCCCCATAATATAATAATAAACAATAGCTTATAGTAATATCATAATAGCTTATATGATATAGCTTATATCCTATATAATAAAAGCCTAATTTGCTAAGTGTCTGGTTGTCTGGTTGGCTGTTCAACCAATCAAAGGGTAATATGCTAATGTTATGCTAAGGCCACTCAACTGCTCACTATGACGTACACTGACCACCAGGGGGCATACAGTTGACCAGTCGACCAGTCGCTATGACGTGCACTGACCACCAGGGGACAGATGCTCCGACTGGTAGGTTAGCTGGATGCTGGGGTCCGGCTGATCAGGACTGGGCAAGCAGGGCTGGACACACCCTGGAGCCCTCCGGCGGTCCCTCCCCGGCCCCGATCATGCACTGGTGGGGTCCCTCAGCCTGGGCCCTCTAGCAATCCGGGACCCCTCAGGGGATGTCAGAGAGCTGGTTTCGGCCCGATCCCCGCAGGCCAGGCTGAGGGACCCCACCAGTGCACGAATCCGTGCACTGGGCCTCTAATATACTGATAAAGGGACCAGAAGACACAACAATCCTTCATGTGTATGTACCTACGCAGAAAATTTCAAAGAATCAACAACAGTAACAAATCCTGGAACTAATAAGCAGTTATAGCAAGGTTGCAGGATACAGGTTAATATTCAAAAGTCACTTGCTTTCCTATATACCAGCAACGAACAACTGGAATTTGAAATTAAAAACACAACACCGTTGCCCTGGCCAGCATGCTCAGTGGTTAGAGCACCAGGCTGAGCACTGAAGGGTCACAGGTTCAATTCCCAGATAAGGGCACATGCCTGGGTTACAGGTTCAATCCCCAGCCCTGGTCGGGGCGTGTGCGGGAGGCAACCAATTGATGCGTCTTTCTCACTTTGATGTTCTCTCCCTCCCACCCACCTACCCCCTGGTCTACCCTTCCTTCCCACCCTTTAACGCTTTAAAAATTAATAGAAAAAATACACTCAGGTGAGGATTAACAAAAAAACACACAACACTATTTACATTATTACCAAAACCGTGAAGTACTGAG
This sequence comes from Myotis yumanensis, assembly GCF_028538775.1. Lineage (NCBI taxonomy): Eukaryota > Metazoa > Chordata > Mammalia > Chiroptera > Vespertilionidae > Myotis > Myotis yumanensis. The sequence continues at coordinate 8,773,484 of NW_027223753.1, read as the reverse complement.
GTATAAATCTAACAAAAATATGTCTGATTGTAACTCTGTGAAGTTCTGGAAAGCGTAAAACTACAGAGACAGTGGAAAGATGGTGGTTGCCAGGGGCTCAGGTGGAGATGGAGAGGGGTGAACAGGGGAAACGCAGGATTTCAGGGCAGTGAGAGGACTCTATGATGCTGAAATGCTGCATACATGCCCTTACATATGTGTCCAAACCCGCAGAATGCACAACACAAAGTGTGGGGCGCGGGTACAGTGTTTTGGCCAGGTTCAAGCCTCGGACTAATGAAAGGACAGGGTCCTCTCATGGCCACGTGCAAGACCCAGCTGGAGGACAGGGCCCTCCCAGCACAATTATAGCCAACGGCTGTGGTTGTGAGCTTGAACCTGTGGTCCAAACACGTGGCCCCACGTGCCTGTGTGCTAGAGTTCAGGTGCATGTAGTTGGGTAGGGTTGGAACTCACGAGAATGCTGTAAACAATTGATCATGCCCCTACTTTGCCTCGTGGCATCTGCTATAAAATAAAGACACGGCTTGTGGGCGCTGGCGCTGCCTCCTCATCAGGGAGCAGCGTCCCACCGAGACCCAGCTTTCATTCTCTTGTCTGTCTTTTCTCAATCCTTTCACCCCCCTACTCAGGATCACCTTTGGCCGTAACAACAAAGATGAGCCCTAATGCCAACTATGGACTTCAGTTAATAATAATGTGTCAGTGTTGGCTGTAACCCATGCAAGATGCCAGCACCAGGGGAAAGCCCGGGGGATCTACCAGAACTCTCTGTACTGTCCACTCAGTTTCCCGTAAGCCTGAAACGGTTCTAAAAAATATTTTAAAACACATTAGAACGCATTAGTGTTTTGGGAAGTGCCACCCACATCTTCTTCATCACCTTCCTCACAATATCAAATCATTACTGTGCGCTATGAACCCATGATGACCCATCAAAGAGAAATACTCTCTTCCCAGGCCTCATTGCTTTCAGTTCCTTCAAAGCTGTCAGGCCATCGTTAAGAAATCAAGGCAAGCAGGAAGTTCTGAATGATTCCGCAGATGGGGCGAGGCTCTGCCAGTGTTAGGCCAGGAGGGGGCTTCCTGGACCCACCCTGTAATGCCACAGCTCCTCCCCTTACTTGGAGAATTGCCCGGCCACCATTGGACAGAGCCCTGCGGCTGAATGGATAAGCTCCCTCCAGCCGAGCTGCCCCGTGAGGTAAACGTTTTCTTTATCATCATCATCGTCACTATTGGCTGATGTATTTGGAGGGCTTCCTGTGAGCCGGGCCCAGCTGAAGCACTGTGTGTATTCTCTTATTTAACCTGTACAACAGCCCTAGATAGGGCTCTATTATTATTCCCATCTTACAGGTGAAGAAGCCGAGACTCAAAAGGTGAAATGGGAGACTAATAACATCACCTCGATACCAAAACCAGACAAAGACACCGCAAGAAAAGAAAGCTACATACTCTTATCCCTTATGAACACTGATAGAAAATCCTCAACAAAATACTGGCAAACTGAACTCAACAGCATCGAAACACACACACACACACACACTCACACACACTCACACATATGATGGAATGTTATTCAGCCAAAAAAAGAAAGAAATCTTACCACTTGCAAACGGCATGGATGCTCTTGAGGGCATTATACTAAGGAATGTAAGTCAGGCAGTGAAAGGCAAATACTGTATGATGTCACTTATATGTAGAATCTTAAAAAAACCCCACACACCTGAGCTCAGAGATACAGAGAACAGACTGGCGGTTGGCAGAGGCAGGGGGTGGACAAGGGGTGAGATGAGTGAAGAGGATCCAGAGGTACAGACTCCCAGTTATAACCAGTCATGGGGATGTGATGGACGGCCTGGGGACTGTAGTTAATGATACTGTATTGCATTTTTGAAAGTTGCTCAGAGAGTAAATCTTAAAAGTCCTCACCGCGAGAAAAAAGATGTGACAGATGTTAACTACACTTACTCTGGAGATCATGTTGCAATACATACAAATAGCAAATCATTATTCTGAAAACCTGAGGCTGATGTCATGTTATATGTCCGTTATACCTCAATGAGAGTAAATAAAAGAAGAGCTTACGCGGCACGAGCACGTGGAATTTACTCCTGGCACGCGATCTGATGGCCCGACACACGCAAACCTCGAGCGCTCCAGGGAAGGGCAGCTTTGCAGCTTCTTTCGTGCACTTGAGGCGAAGGGGGAGCGTCGGGGAGATTACGGGGAGCGGGGAGAAGAGCAAGGGGGGATCTGGCGACAGGCCCGTCGAGGTCCAGGGCTCTTGGGGGTCAGTGGCCTCAGGGGCACTACCCCTGGCGGTTCCGAGGCGAGCCAGCCTGGAAGCACAAGTACGAGGGGCAGGGCTGGCTGAGACCTTTCCCCGAGAAGTTACAGGGCTGAGGCCCGACTACCCAGCATGACCTGCCCCGTTGGAAAGTTACGATCAGGTCACCCTGTGAGGTGACTTTTCATAGATTCCTCCCCCCACTTTTTTTTTTCCATCCACAACATGTTGTCACCAACATGCCATCAAGCCCTTTCCTTCCCGTCCAAATTATTCACCAGACACCTCCAGACCTTAGCGCTTGTGGTTTCAGCATGTGGGGTGGCCTGTCCTGCCTGCTCTGCCCCCAGCTCCCCAGGCTGCTCCTTATAGAGGCGGCTCAGCTTGGTCTACTCTGCGGCGGTTCTAGATCCCCGGACGGACAGGGTGATGGTTGGGGCCTCTGTCTGTAGCCCCAACGCGCCTGGTCCATGGAGGGCACCTGGCCAACATTTCCTCCTTACCCAAGGCCCCCACTAGATGGCGCCATGCCCATTTCTTGAGTGAATGAGGATCATGAAAAACTTCTTTTCACGTGTCATTAAGCTTATGATCTCAGTGAACTCACACGGAATTTCAGGTATTTAGATTTTTAGATGTTCCCCAAAGCTAAGTTTACACCCAAAGAATGAGGCTTCTTTCTTTAGAAGCTTTGAGTCAGCCTAGAATCTGAAACTCGCTCTTCCCTGCCCCACTAACTGTGTGTCTTTGGACAAGTTACTTAACCTTTCTGAGCCCCATTTCCACATCTTGAAATGAACATATAAAAATGATCACAGTAGTTCCTACCCCATGGGATTATTTTGAGGGTAAAATTCTGTAAATACACATATAGAACACACACAGAATATATGTTGAAACATGCAAAGCGCACCGAGTAGTCTATACGTGCATGCCGCAGCTGTTTGCAGTCTCTGTGCTTTCAGAGGATGAGGACCTGCCCCTAACGTGCCCTGGAGTGGCCGCTGTCACACACCCAGGCGCACCCCGAGCAGCACCCGGGAATGAGTGCTGGTGGTCCAGGCCTGCGCCCGGGGGTGGGAATGTGCACGGGTGCAGCTGCTATGGAGAAGAGTAAGTTCCTCAAAAAAATTAAAAATAAGATTATCATATGATCCAGCAAGTCCACTTCTGGGTATCCCCCAAAGAACTGAGAGCGGGGGCTTGGAGAGAGATCCGCCCCCTCCCCCGCCCCCCAATTCCCAGTTCAGAGCAGCAGCACCCACAACAGCCCAAAGGTGGGGACGACCCCGGGGCCCATCAGCCCATGGGTATGCGCCCTGAGGTCAGTACACACCACGGCACAGCACTCAGCCTCAGAAGGGAAGGAAGCTGTGACAGATGCTACGACATGGATGAACCTTCAGGACACTACGCTGCGTGACGTAAGGGCGACGAAAGGACAAACACCCGGTGATTCCACTTATGCGAAATGCCTGGATCAGCTACATGCATGGAGGCAGGAAGCAGGATGGCGGCTGCCGGGCCTGGGGGAGGAGGGATGCGGAGTGTTTCACGGAGTTTCAGTTTTGCAAGATGACCAAGTTCTGCAGAAGAATGGGGAGGGATTGCGCAACAAAGTGAATGTACTTAATGCCACGGAAGTGCACACACTGACGGTGAAGATGGCTGATTTCATGTTATGTGTATTTCACCACAAGAAATGGGAAAGATGATTACACTCGGGCCTCTTTCTCTGAACTTTTACTCTCGGAACCCCCGCAGGCGTGGGCTGGGCCCTGGCAGGAGGCGAGCCCGTGGGCACAAGGAGAGGAGCTGGAGCTGCACCCCAGGCCTGCTGCTTTCTGTGGGCCTCCCACAGAGTCCGGGGGTGAGACTCCACATCCAGACCTTACTTCTCAAATGCAGGGGTTCCCTCAGAATAAGGGAGACGCGAATGAAAGTGACAGAGCACCACAGTTCACCTCCCAGACCAGTGAAGACCCGGTAGGTGGGCGACACGCTAGGCTGGGGGGAGAGGGGGTTACAGAGCAGATGTCACACTGGCGGGACCCTAAAACATCTGTGAACCTCTGGAGGTAACCGGCAGCACCCATCAGAGCTACAGGTGTACACGCTCTTGGCCACAGCAGACATCCCCCCACGTCCATGAAATGACGTAAGCGGGCCGGTCACAGCGGCCTTTTTCCATAACAATAAGCAAGAGTATGACATGGGCTCCGGTGGCAGCCGAGAACTGGCAGGTGCCCGGCAAAGGGGCAGGGGTCATCGGGCTGTAGGGGTTCGAGTGTGTGTGTCAGGTCAGTCTCCTCCACGACCCCCAGGGCCCAGGTGGGAAGGGGCTGACACAGGCTGGAGAGGCGGTCCCGGCCACGAGAGAGGAGCCAGCCGGCGGGACTGCCCACCAAGGACCGAGGCGCAGGCATGGCATTTCACCCCCCGCCGGGTCTGCCCCTGGCTTTCCCTCCCTCCACACCCTCCAGGCCACAGCACTGTGCTGACTGGGTGGTCCGAGAGCTCAGCCGGCAAGGGGATCTTGAACCGCCCCCAGTGTGGGGCCAGGTGAGTTCTCAGCCACCACCTAAAGTGGGCAGCACATCAATGTGAGGATTCCTAGGTCTCATCCCCTCCCCCCCCCATCCCGCCCCGGGTCAGCATGTCTAGGGCTCCTGTTTAACAAGCACTTTGATGCATATGAACAATTCAGCCACCTTGCCTTGCAGTGTTCCTTCATCCTGGAAGAATGAAGCCTCTCTCTCAGCAGCGTTTCAATAACAGACACGTGCCACTCCAGAAATTACAGCTCACGCGCCACATCCGATCACGTGAGTGATGATTTACAACGCTTGGCCCTGAGGTGAGCGAGGCCGAGGCTTTGCAGCCGGGCGGAATGGGAGAGGGGAGGTTCTGGATAGAGCTCCTGGTGGCCAGTCTGCACACGGCAGCCAGGACCGTCCTTTCAAAACACAGCTCTCCCCTTTGCTTACGATCCTTCAGTGCCTTCTTGCCATTACTCTCCTGCTAGAGATCAAAGTCCTTACGGTAGCACGAAGGGGACCTCCTCGTCTCAGCCCTCCTCTTCTCAGCCCTCCTCCTTCCCACTCCTGCTCTGGACACACCGGTTTTCTCTCCGTCCAGTCCCTGGGGCTCACAATATGCTCTTTTGCCCCAGGGCCTTTGCACATGCCATTCCCTTCTTCCCTTGCTTGGTGAAGCCCTCCTCATCCTCCCCATTGCCTTCCGTGGGAGCCCCAGTGTTGGCTGGGAGCTACTCAGGCCTCTGTGGGATCTGTGACTCACACCTCTGCCTCCTCGCAGCTTCCCGACTGCGGGGACCGTGCCTGATGCGGCCAGTGCTGTGTCCCCAGGACGGCCTCAGTGCTGAGGCTCCGGGTCAATATTTGTGGAATGAATGAGTGACAACAGCAGCCATACGTGGGCTGGCACACACGGGCTTCCTCTTGCTGCCAGGGAACCGAACCCTTACAGGATATAGAAAAAGCCTGGGGCACACCCCCTACAAATATCAATATTGATTTTCTCTGAGCCACATGATTACAAGGGACTTCTTTCTTCCTTACACTTTGCTTTCCCTCAAGTTTTTAAAAACCAATAAGCATGTAACAACCTTTCATTATCAGAAAAACGGTAAGTGATTTCAAAATACAGGGTGGGGTAAAAGTAGGTTCCCAGTTGTTTGTATGGAAAATAACACAATAACTGATAAATAATAATATAAGCATAAACGCTATTTTGCATGCTCACAACTGTAAACCTACTTCTGCCCCACTCTGTGTTATATCAACAGTCAAAACACTATGTCAGCCTCAGGAATGAGGATCGATCTTTAGATCCATGACTGCCTAGTCTTTGGGATTTACCCAAGTAAATAAAACAAACAATCTTTTTTATTTACTTATTTGCGAGCTGTAACCTCTGAGTAACTTCAAGGACACCTTTTTGTTAATAAATATTTCTGAACTTTAGTTCGTGGCATGGCTTCTAGGGGCAACTATAAATTTCATTTATTTTAATTTGTCTTTATTGGCAGCTGTAAGTTGACTATGGAATTGTACCTTAGGGTGGCCTCTAGCCGATCAGGGGTGATTCTTCTAATCAGAAAAGCCCAATGCAGTCAGCAGATGGGGGCAATGTTCACCCCTCTTGTTTTATAAAAACTGGAAAATGCTGACACGTTTGCAGGTTTCAATTCTCCAAAATGGACCTGTGTCCCCACAACCCTTTTTAAATCAGATCTCCTCTCCCAAATCCATTTAGGCTCTGGGAAGAGAGGGTTTGTCTAAGAGAAGACAGAAGTGCCCATCAAGTCCGTTCACAAAACATTTGGCAACTCATGCATCATCTGTTCTCTGGGGAGCCAGGCCGAGCCTGCGCAGCTGCAAACGCAGCTCATTTCTTCATAAATCACCGCTGCTGGCCGGGGCGACTCCTTAAACTCAGTCCAGGGGGCAGGACGCAGTCAATTATTTTTTATGCAATGAGTGCAACTCCATTTCTGTCTACGTAACAATTGTCCTCATTCGTTCCCTTTTCCAAACAACTTAATATCAGTGGCTTCGCATCTCACCTCCGAGGATTCTTCTCGGTCTCCGTTCTCCGAGACAGCAATAACAATCGTGGTGTCGTTTATGGAGCGCCAGGGGGTGAGCACTTTACCTGCGTGTCTTTCTGAATCCCCACAACAACCCTGTGGTATGGTCCGTCGTTTGTGGACAGGAAGAATAAGCTCAGAGTGATTAACTCGATTAATTCGCTCGAAGTCACAGGGCCAGAAAGTGGCCTAATGAGATCCAAACCCGGGTCTGTCTATCCCGAAGCCCGTGCTATTGAAAATCACAATAGTTTTCTAATATCACAGTCAGATTCAAAGCAAAGCTCTCTGTCTCCATGACAGCCAGATTCGAGATAAGACAACCTAAAACCGCCCATGTCATGTAATAAAGGAGAAACTGAAATTATTTTTTATTTTTCTTTTCTCCCCCCCCCCCCCTCCCTTGCCCCCTACTTTGGGCACTGAACAGATTTCCTGTGTCCTTGTTGGGAGACCACCACATGGATGAGAACCTCAAGGGGAGGCCCACTATTTTTAAATCTGTTGAGTTCATAATAAACACTCTCAGAAAACTAGGAATGAAGGCGGGGGGGACTTTCTCTACTTGTTAAGAGCATTTACAAAAAAACTACAGTGAGCATCATACTCATGGAGGAAGACTGAATGCTTCCCCTCTAAGATCAGGAACAAGCAAACATGAAGATTTCTACTATACACATCACTATTTTTCAGCAGAGTACTGGAAGTGCTAGCCCATGCAATAAAGCAAGAAAGGGAAATTAAAGGCATTGACAGTAAATACAACGGATTTTTTATGCTTATATGGTACCTTGCAACCTTAACTGAACTTTCTAGAAGGCTTTTTATAGATTTCTTAGGATTTGATACCCAAACAGTCATGTCATCTGCAAATAAGAACAATGTTATTTCTCCTCTGAGAAAAGGAGAGCTGAATGCCTTTAATTTCCCTTTCTTGCTTTATTGCATGGGCTAGCACTTCCAGTACTCTGCTGAAAAATAGACACAGAAATCAATGAAATGCAATAGGGAACTCAGAAATAGCCCCCACACAGTATGGCCAAATGATTGTTGGCAAAGCTACAAAAGCAGTTCAATGGAGAAATGGAGAAAGGACAGTCTTTGCAACAAATGGTTCTGGAGCTACTGGATATCTACATGTAATAAAAATAAAAACTTGACTTAAACCTCACATTATATTTTTAAAATGATCTCAAAAAGGTTCATATCTTTAAATATAAGACATACAACTACAAAACGTTTAGAAGAAAACACAAGAGAAAATCCTCAGAATCGAGGGCATGGGGACTCTGCCACCACGCGCTATAAAAGAATAAAGATGATAAACCGAACCTCATCAACACTTAAAACTTTTGCTCTGTGAAATATTCTGTGGAGAGAATGAAAAGACAGACTCCCGGTGGGAGAAAATATTTGCAAACCAGACCTCTGACAAAAGACTCATATCTAGAATACAGAAAGAACTCTCAAAACTCAACAGGAAAAAAACAACAAGAAATGGTCTGATTAGAAAGAGGGCAAAAGACGTGAGGAGACATTTTACCAAAGTGGATATGCAGAAGGCGCATGAAGCACTAACTACATGAACAGATATTCAGCATCACTAGCCGTTTGGGAAGGGCAACTAAAACCACGATCAGATATCACTAGGCACTAACACAGCTAAAATAAAACACGGGGATAAAGTACCTGCTGGTGAGGATGCAGGGAAACCGTGGCTGGTAAACTGCTGGGGGGAATGAAAGATGGTCATCACCCTGGACAACAGTCTGGCAGTTTCTTTAGAAACCAAACTCGTGATCTGGCAATCACACCGCTGAGCACTGATCCCAGAGAAATGAGACTTAGGTTCGTACAAAAAGCTGTACACGGCTGTGTGTAGTGGACTTATTTGTAACAGCCCCGGGTGGAAAACAGTCAAAATGCCCCTCTGCAGGTGAACGGTTAAACAAAAGTGAAACGTCCACACCATGGAATAATACTCAGCAATAAAAAGGAACAGGCTAATGGAAGTGGATCTCAAGGACATCCTGGTGGGGAAAAACAAAAACAAAAACCCTCAAAAGGTCACACGGTAGATGAGTGGGTTTATATAACATTCTCAAAAAGATAAAAGTATAGAAACAAACCTGTTCGTGGTTGTCAGGGTTTAGGGACGGTGGTGGAGAGGTGTGGTGACGGTGAGAGACCATCACAAGGGAGAGCTTTGAGGATGGGGTCGTTCTATACCTTGATGGCTGCACACGAACCCACACATGTGACAAAATGGCATAGGACCAAGCACACCCTTTGCACCATGTCGGTTTCCTGGTTTGGACGTGGTTATGGCTAGGTAATACGTAACCAACTGGGAGAAAGTAGGTGAAGGTACCCGGGAGATCTCTTTCTACAATTTTTGGAACTTTTTGTGAATCTATAATTATTTCAAAAGAAAAAGTTAAAAGAAAATCTGTTGAGTCAGGTCTCAGAGAAACCTGCCTTTCACAGTTATAAAGGGATTCTGTTGTGTTTCTCTTTCTGCTTCAGCATTTTAACCCTCTTGGGTAGTTAAAAAGGCTCAAAGCCACTGCTTCTAGTATTCCTTTCTTCCTCCCAGCTTCCTTGGATGTCAAGGAGCGGAGGCTCTGGACCAAACCACAGCTACTTCAGAGACTGGAATGAAATCAGGAAATGCTGAGGTCACACCCACTGCTTGGAGACCCGTGGGCTCCCAGGGGCCCACCAGAGTCTCCAAACCTCTGGCAGGGGCGATGGCCATTGCCCAGGCTGGGCGCTCCGGGTGGCCCTGGCTATCATACCCCGAGCAGGGGAGGGTTGGAGCACCAGCTCCACGCCCACCTTGCCAACCCCCACCAGGCTGCTGGGGAGGGGGCGATGGGTGGGACATCCACAGACAAGTTCAGCGGATGACGTAGGACACGTGGTGCTTTGCCTGGTGCTCGCTTTCGCTACGTCTCCTGCGGAAACCCAGCATGTTTGGCCAGTGGTTGTTGTCAGAGCCTTGAGGGGAAATGTGGCTGTAAGGCCAGAGGTGATGTCCACAAAGCAGTCAGGCTTTGGAGGGGGTGGGGGAATGGGCTGGATGAGTTCTTACCTCTAAAACCAGGTCTGAGTCTTTGTGCCTTCCAATCGTCGTACTTTTGTTCAGGACAAAAAAGCCTTCTGCGCTCTTTAGATAGGCTTTCATACTCTCTGCTTTTCCTGTACAAGGTTTTCAGGAAAAAAAAAAAATCGGTTAGGAAGATGCAGTCCTCCAATCACTCCACGTCACATTTAGAATGAATGAGACACACCGTCGTGTCCAAAGGAGAAACCAGCAGAGGTGCGAGGGGACAGATGGACTGACGTGATCACAATGATGATGCTGTATATTTTTTAAAATATATATTTTTATTGGGTTCAGAGAGGAAGGGAGAGTAAGAGAGAGAGAGAGAGAGAAACATCAATGATGAGAATCATTGCTTGGCTGCCTCCTGCACGCCCCCTACTGGGGATGGAGCGGACAACCTGGGCATGTGCCCTGACAGGGAATGGAACTGTGATCCCCTGGTTCATAGGTCAATGCCTAAGCACTGAGCCACACCAGCGGGCTGATTTTACTTATTTTAAAGACTCTCTTTAGCTGTGATCTCTAATATAAGTGAGTTTGGTTCTGATAATCAAGTAGAAGACATTTTTACATAACTCAGAGCACAAACTATAGCTACCATAACTCAACAACAAATCTGAATTCCACGGGTGATTGTTCTCCCATTAAACTTAGAGTGAGGTTACTTGTCTGACACACCAAGTATTCATGTTCAATATTCCCAACCCTTCCCTTCCTAGCTCTGTGACCTTAGGTGAGTTACTTATTCTTTCTCTATGCCTCAGTTTTCTCATCTGTAAAATGGGGCTAATAATACTCTATATCCCAAAGGGTTTTGCAAGGATTAAATGCAATAATCTGCGTGAAGCATTTAGAAATACACATCTGTACTATGACTTTTATTATTGTTACCAATCTTGGACTTCTTGAATTCTGACCCAAGGAACTCTAAGCTTCTATAGAGCTGCTTAAAGTGTCGAGTCAGTCTTAGAGGAGATGAGCTTTACGGTAGATGATACCTTTTGTAAAAAGTCACTCAATTTTTTCATATACTTAGAAAAAAAAATGGTGATTTAGGCGTGGCCATATGATCAGGACTCTGCACATATTTCTTCCCAGTATTTTTTTTATGAAAATATCAAATGTACAGAAAAGTTGAAAGAAGTGGATGGTGAACTCCTATACCCACCAACTGGATTCCACAATTGACATTTTGCTGTATTTATTTGATCACATATCTATCCAGCTATCCACTCACTCATCCATTTTACATTTTGATGCATTTCAAATAAGTTCTGTACGTGTTTTTCAAAATGTCAACATTTCAGCAACTTCAGTCATTCCCAAAACGTTGGTGATACTTCACATGCTGCTTGCATTCTGATGTGAGATGTGTCTGATTACAGTGTGACGGCCCCCACCTCAATGCCGCGCCAAAGAACGACAGTCCCTCTCTCTTCAACGGAAAGGCCACTGAAATGTGAAGTTGCTGGACTGTGGATAAAACCAAAGTCATCTAGTTGTGACTGTATACCTATCAGGTCTGGCTCTGCCCTCCCTCAACATCGCCATCATCATTTATTGTGCCATCCTTTTATAGACACTGCCTCTTTTTATCGTCAGAACAGCCCTGAGAACTTGGTATCACTGTTGTCCCACTTTACAGAGGGGGAGACTGAGACTCAGAGAGGTTAAGGTCATGCAGCAGGAAGTGTCAGGGGGAGAACTCTGGGCGCTTTCGTGTAACTACTACATGACCCTCCGCAGCTCAATTTCCACCTCCATTGTTGCTGGGTGGGGCGGAGAGAGGACAGTCAGTTACCCTGCCTGCTGATAATTGGGGCCTGCAATATCAGAACGTCCTTGAAACCAGGATTCTATCCTATGAGAGGAAAAAAGGACCCTCTTCAGGGGTAAGAGAAATAAAAATAAGCCAGAGAGCTTATTTTATATTTGTAAACTCTGAGGCCTGTGGATGCCTCACAAATATCGGTGCTTTCATATCACGAGTAATAAATTTTTAAGTGTGTTGTCATTAATACAGGAGAAAAGACATTTTTTTCCAAAAGAAGCGTGCTCTCTTGCCATCAACTCGTTTCAGTTATTCACCCTCAGTTGGGGAGGCCCAGGCTACCAAGCAACTCATTCAATAATGTGTGTGAAGCATTTAGGAATCTATCTCCAGTGTACATTGTGCAGAATGTCTCTCCTGTGGGGAAGCCACTAAACTAAACCCAAAACTCAGGTGATGCTCATATTTGTGTTTAGCTCTCACCCAGGTGTTTCCAAGGCTGGTGCGTTCTCTCTGCTCAGATGTTACCCCTTAGTGGGGACCATCTGACCACCTGGCTAAAGGCACCTCCAGCTAACGTCACTTTCCAGCCAGCACCTCTCCCTGCTGTGTTTCCTTCCTTGTACGGATTCTCTGACATTTTCTTTTTAAAAATATATATTTTTATTGATTTCAGAGAGGAATGGAGAGAGAGATAGAAACATCAACGATGAGAGAGAATCATTGATTGGCTGCCCCTGCATACCTCCTACTGGGGATCTGGCTGGCAACCGGGGCGTGTCATGACCCCCTGGTTCCTAGGTCCACGCTCAGCCTGAGCCACTCTGGCTGGGCTGACATTTTCTTATTCCTTCATTTGGTTTGCTGTCTGTCTCCCTCTCATTAATATATATGTTCCAGGAGAGTCAGAACCATGTTTTTGTTGTTGTTGTTAAGACAATTTTGCATGGATTTTGTGTGTTTGTACTATCTTCAGAGCAAAGGCACTGACAGATTTTGTCCTGCACGGTCTTGCCAAGGAAGTCTGCAGGGCAAACGGCCTGGGAGAATATAGGCAAGGCTCATAAGAAAGACGATGCCTCCCTTGGGGGCAATGACCAGGCAAGTGTGCCCCTTTCAAAGACTGGGGCTTTCTAAGCTTGGAGCTCAGCTGGGGTATAGACCCAGTGCGTGCACAGCACCCACTGATGTTCTGCACCGCGCCAAGGGACTTGGGGCAAGGGAACCAATGTGAATCCTGGTTGCCTGCTGCCCGTTCTGCTGTGAGTAGTCAAGTCCTCTGTTGCCAGCCCCGGTGTCTCCTGTCTTCTGCCAGCATCTGTCAGCTGGGCAGGCTGCCTCGTTAGCTTGCAAGCAGGGGGAAAACTCAGCCCTTCCAAGTTCCTGACAGTTTTGTTCTGTTACCCCATATCCAGCGCCTGCAGCAATGCCTGGTACATAGTAGGTGCTCAGTAAACACTGGCTGAATGAATGAAAATGAAAAATGACACCTCAGAGCCATCAGAGGACCAGCTGGCTAGGAATTTTTCACAGTAACTACCCTCATTTGCCATTCAGTATCTATTCTATAGAACTTTTTGGAAAACCTAAATTCTATCTCTTTAGCTTTGGGGTTGGACAACACTTCACCTTAGCCCTGCCCCGCGCAGCCATTTCCCTGCCTGAAAAACACCATAGAAAGTAATCGAACGTCTTAAACTCTGTAAATTCATTCTTGGTGCCACGGAGCACCAGCCACAGTGAAGAGGAAAGAGCTTCAAGCACGGGCACCCCCTGACCACTTCGTTGGGCCAGAATGGGCCACAGAGGCGAGATTTCTTCTGAGGCTACAAGGTCTCCAGTGGCCTGGGCAGTGTGGAAGTCCCGCCAAGGAGAGGTCAGGGAAGGGGGTTCTCGGACCACTGGGTGGTGTTGTTAGGAAATCCAGAAAACCTGGGGTCGTCCTCCTAATCCCAGCTGTACCCCACAGGACATCCGAGAGTTGGTGCCAAAGAGGGTCCTTAAAGCTCCCATGGGGGCTCCCTCGGAGGGCAGGGTGGGAGCCCGCACTTAGGTAGGACGGGCTGGCGTTGGGGCACCTCCTCTGGCTGCTCCTGGGGACAGGAGTCTGGATCAGAGAAGGACTGGGGTGGGGCCCGGTCACTCCCAGCCACCCCAGCCCTGACCTCACAGGGCAGGCCCGCCAGGTCTCCACCCGCCTCCGCCTCCGCCTCCTCCTGGCAGCACTCACCTGGCCGGAGGAAGATGCCCACACTCCGTCCTCCGCCAAGAGCCTGGCGGGCTCGCGAGGCGCCAGGCCCGCTCCGGGGCGAGGCCTCCCGGCCACGCTCCCGCGGATTCTCCAGCCAGAGGCCGGCACCCCCGCGCACCCACCTGGCCTGTGTACGCGCGTCCCCATGGCAACGCCGCGGGGCCAGCGGAAGGGCGAGGGGCGTGGCCTGCGCCGTGCGCTGGGAATGCCCGCGCGGAGTACAGGCTGCCAGCCACGCCTCCCGGCACCACCCCCCCGCCCCCTCCCCCCCCCCCCCCCCCGATCTGCCACTTGGGGGGGGCCTCGGCCCCATTTCACAGATGGGGAGACGGGGGCTCAGGGTTCACAGAAGTGGCCCAAGGTTTTACAGCGAGAAAGGAGCGGACTCAAGAATTCTTCCTAGGCTGGCTGCATTGGGGGTGGGGGGTGGGGGTGGCAGGGGTGAGAGGGTGACGGAGCTGAGCCAGTAGAAGCAGAGGTTAGTCCCCCTATCCTACCCAAACCCCTCCCCTCCACCCCCACCCCCGTCCTTCTTGTTGCAGACGAGGAAATAGAGTGAGCTGGGAGGACCACCACTTCTGGGCGTGGGGTGGGGTGGGGGTGGGGTGGGGTGGGCTGGAAGGAACAATTTTGAAAGAATGAGGATTTCTTCCAAGTGCTGGGGAAAGGATATTTCCAAACCCCCGACCTCACAGTTCCTGTACTTCCCTGTCAAGACTGACGTTTATTCATTCATTTGTTCTTTATCCCTGAGTCCCTAGAAGTGTCAGACGGTGGCCCCAGAGTTGACCTGGTCAGTCACTGTCCTTAAGAAGCCCAGCTCACAAATGTCAGCAGTGATCATTATTGCCATTACATCACTATTTTAGCAGGAAAATGAGGCTCGGAGGCACGGAGGAATGCGCTCAGGTTTGCACAGCTGGAGAAATGGCAGGATTTGAATCTGGGTGAGTGTGACAAGGAAAAATCCCCGCGGCCTCCTCCTCTTCCCCCAACTACAGGTGTTAGTTGTCACAACCACAAGACACACCTGCTTTCCTTCATCTCTGAAAAGGTTGGGCTCCTGTCTGTCTTGAAGGCCTGGCAGTGTTTGAGGCCAGAAGGGAAAGGGGGCTTAGGCCAAGGGGGCAGCTGGGCCTGCCACCAAGCTCACTGCCAGACACTGGGCTTCCTTCCTGTGGGACCTCTGCCCCCATTCAATCTTATTCTGCCCCAGCACCTTCCCTGGGTGCCCTTGATTGGGGTAGGCACACCCACTGTGCTCCCTCCCCAGGCCTACCTGCTATTTTTCCTGTTGCCCCAGCCCACCCACTGGGAGACACAGGGAGGCTTGTCAAGCCTTTAGGGCAGCGGTTCTCAACCTGTGGGTCGCGACCCCTTTGGGGGTCGAATGACCCTTTCACAGGGGTCGCCTAAGACCTTCGGAAAACACATATATAATTACATATTGTGTTTGTGATTAATCACTATGCTTTAATTATGTTCAATTTGTAACAATGAAATTGGAGGTCACCACAACATGAGGAACTGTATTAAAGGGTCTGGGCATTAGGAAGGTCGAGAACCACTGCTCTAGGGGGTAGGAGAGAGTCAGAGGAATCAGGAGCAAGGGAGAGCAGGAGCCAGAAGAGAGCATGAGCAGCAGGAAGTAGCCACGCGGTGGGGGAGGGGGCCAGGTGGGAGAGCAGAGGGCCCTCCGGATCCTAAGGGCCCAGGAAATGCAGAGTTTTATAAACACACAGACACCCCCAAATAAACGGAAACGGGGAAACCTCTGAATAAAACTCTGCATTTCCTCACCCCTCGTTTGGCCGAAAATGAGAACACACCCACCTTCTCCTTAAAGGGGCGCTTCTACTGCTGGTTTGGGGCCTTCATTTCGCTTGCAGATCAGTCTTCAATGTCGGTTCCCTGGGCTTTGCCACAGGAGTTGGTCTGTACCTTCTGCTTGAAAATGGTCCACCTTTAATGGGCCTGTTGTTTGTTTTATTCTGTCTGGACCTTACTCCTCTCCCCTGTGAAATGGAGATAATAGCATTAACAGGAAGGGTGAAAAGGGTTAATACGTGTAAAGTACTAAATTGTGATGGTGCGGTAGAACCTCTCTTGAGTGTTTGCAATTTGCAATTACTGCCTGCTGTTGTTTTCTGATGATACGGGAGGGCAGTCCAATCTCAGCCCAGGTCACAAACCCGCTGGGGAAACGCTGATGTGCTCCAGACTCAGCCCCTACCCAGAGCAAACCTGACCCCTGAACAGTCCCATGCCACTTTGCCCGTTGCTCTGGCACCTTTCTGGGTGTGGATGTCAGAGACAGGCTGAGCCCCGGCCCCTGGAAGCCCCCTAAGAGCCCCGCTGGTCTCAGTGGGACAAACCCATTAATTCTACTTCCAGGCATCTGGGCAAACCTTCATTGTGATGATTATTATTAATTATTATCATTTGCTTGTAACAAGGAACCCTTATGAATGTGGTTAACAAAACCAGCTAATATTTATCCAGGCTTGTTAGGAACCAGCTACCATGCCATGCACAGTTTTATTTAATTCCCTTTTATAGAAAGGGAAACTGAGGCACATAAAAGTCAAGTAACTTGTCCAGGCACGAATTTTGTAAGCGGTGGGTTCAGGATTTGAACCCTGGCTATTTAACTCCAGAGTACTGTATGCTTTTGGGGGTAAACTTTTTATTAAAAAAAGAATACACTGCTGAAAAGTGAGCATATCATGGTGTTCACTTGAAGATTTTTCACAAAGTGTATGCACCTGCGTAACCAGAACCCAGACCAAGAAGCAGAGCCTCACCAGCCCCCACCCCGATTCCCTCCGTGCTCCCTTCTCGCCACTGCCCACCCACCTCTCTGACTTCCAGTATCCTAGATGATTAGTTCTGCTTGTTTCTGAACTTCGTATAAATAGAATCACACAGATTCCACTTTCTGCCTGGTTTCTTTCGCTCAACATGATGTGTGTGAGATTCAACCATGTTGCCTGATGTTCGATTCATTCTCATTCCTGTGTTGCATTCCACTGTATTAGTCATCTCTTCCTGTATGACAAAGTGTGAAGAACCTAGTCACTCGAAACAACATGCACGTGTCATCTCAGTGTCATCTCCCAGTTTCAGTGCTCAGTGGGGCCCTCTGCTCAGGGTCTCATAGGCTGCAACCCGGAGTTGACCAGGGCTGGGGTCTCATCTGAGGTTCAACTGGGGAAGGATCCCCTTTCAAGCCGTGTGGTTGTTGGAAAGATGCCGTTCCTTGAAGGCTGAAGACTGGGGCCCCCTGTGTTTCTTCCCAGATGGGCCTCTCTGTGAGATGAGTCAATAGAATCCGGTAGCAAGATGGAAGTTACATGTAACGTGATCACAGAAAGGACATTCATCACCTTTGCAGCATGCTGTTGGTTGGAAGGTACAGGTCCCGCCCACACTCAAGGGGAGGGGCTTACAGGAGATTGGACACCAGGAGTATTGGGGAGCCATTGTAGTATGAGTCTCTTGGCATCCATGTGCGCACATGTCTCAGGTGCAGATACCAAGGAGTAGAGTCCCACGTAGGTCCAGCTTTAGGGGATTCTGCCAACCATTTTCCCAAAGCACCGGTGCCGCCCACCTCCCTCGGCTGCATGACATGTAGGAACGTTCTGGTCAGAGCACATGCTTTCACATCTCTCCTCCCTTCTCTTACAGAGGGGCTTTGGCTTGGATTCTTTGAGATAGTAGGTCCCATGTCAGGATCACCAAATTCCCAGCCACGACGCCAGACCTGCTGACGGTTTCAAGGCCATCATATAAACGGGAAGCTACGCTCCAGGAGGCAAGGATTCTTGTCTTGCTCACCAGTGTCGTACCCAATAATTTTTTTTTCAATGAAATGAATGAGTTTAGGAACTGTTGTTCATGAGGTGGGCCTCAGGTGTGACCTGAAATTGAGAGGAAACGTTGATTTATCTGAGCCCATGTGCATTTTCCTGGGAAGAGGACCCAGAGCCTTGACCAGATTTCTCCCCAGCAAAGGTCAGGGGGCCCGGTGACGGGGTACAGTCTGGCTGAGCTATTGGGTCACCTGCAGACACAGTTGGTCCTGGGGAAGGAGGCCAGGAACTGCGCACAAGGCCCTCTGAGAAGAGATACAGCGCTTGCCTGGGGCAGCACATACGCTGACACCTGGCTTGTGTTGACCTTTAACCCATTTGGCTCTTAAGGCCCCTCTAGCAACAGGCCTGGCCTCTGGGGCCCTCCCCCAGGTCTGCTATTGAAAGGCAAATTCCAGAAGTCCTCCATGGCTCTGATTCGGGTCAGTGTTAAGCCAACCGGAGCCCCGCCTTTGAGAAAGCCTCTTTCAATCCACAGAAAGCCTCCCAGTGTATCTGGTGTGAGATGACCTCACCCTTTGTCACCCTCTCTCCTGTTTCCTGCAGGTTCCGCAGGCCTTGCTTACTGTCTGCGTTCTCTGCTCGTGTGAACAGTGCTCCTATTTTGAGCTTCTTTGGAGGGGGGGGGGGGGGGGCGCAGGTGGGGGGGGAATGTTGTTCCCGTCACATGCTTCGTGTCTTCCCTTCCAACCTCTTGCCTCTCTAGACATTTCTTCTCAGATTTCCTCTGAATCATTTCATTTTTTCCTCCTTCCTCACTGTACTCAACATAGACCTCTCTCTTCCCCAGAACAACTGTTCTTTTCTTTCCCCTCCCTCACCCAAATCCTCGTCTTTCATCCTGTTTTCTGACCTCTCCTAAGAACGGATTGTTTTTTTGAAACTCAAGTCGCAGAGATCATCCCTTCTAATCTGAGTCTGAATTTGGATCCCTGTCAAGGAGCGAGGGAGACAGGAATGTTGCTGGGTAATTAGGATCCTCCCCGAGAAGGCTGGGTACTCAAGGGGAGAATGTGTGTGTGTGTGTGTGTGTGTGTGTGGAGGAGTCAGAGGAACCCCGGGGAAGAAGAGAGGGGTACATTCTTCTGCCTGAGGTGGGGCTGGGGGAGGGGTGGTGGTGGTTGGGAAATACTCTACAAAAAGAAAGCAGGTGACATTTGACCTGAGTCATGGGGGATGGGTAGGCTCTCAGGAGGTAGAGCAGGGAGAGGGGTCTGTGGTGGATGATAGGCACGGAGGGAATAGAGGCTAGAAGACAGGCGCCAAGAGGAGCTAAGTGGGGTGGTACCGAGGGAGAGGGGAGGCCAGGCGCCACGAATACAAACCGCATGGCCATGGTCAGCCTTGGTATGTTTGTTTGGCTTTCGTGGTGTAAAGACGTTTGATTAGTGCTGAAGGGATAGGCCTTTTTCTGTGGAGCGACAGAGAAACCGATTCTGACTTCAGAATGAAAGCAAATTCACTGGTTATTTTAAATGAAAAGTCTAAGGAACTGATGGGTTCAGGCCCAAGTGACGTCATCAGGCCTCTTCTCCAGCTCTCAGCAATGCTTTAACCATGTGCACCCAGCCTCAGGCAGAATCTCCGTATAATGGTCACAAAAAGGCTGCCACGGCTCCAGCCCTTACATCTTCTCAGTTTTGAATCCCATGGGCAACAGTGATCATCTTTTCCCTGAAGTTCCACAAAAGGCCTTGCGGCATCTCATTTTCTCTGATTAAATCACAGGCCCATTCCCGAGTCAATTATTGTGGAGACTGCTGTGCTCTGGTGGGCTGAACTTGAGCTACATGCCCATCCCTGCAGCCAGAGAGAGGAGCCCACACCATCTCTGAGAGCCTGGGCTGAGATGGGGAGAAAGACGTGGTCTATGAAGAGTGACCACCAGCCCACAATATTTTAGAGAAGTGGATTGATATGTGGGTAACAGAAACTTCACATGTCCACCACAGTAGCCAACATAAACAGATCATTTCAATTTACATTAAAATCTGGATTTCTGCCTTTCCTTGGAAAATGGGAGCCCCTGGCAATTCCTGGCTCTGCTCTTGCATACGGATCACGAATCTGCTAGGACTGAGAAGAGGCAGCCTCTGTCCCCCCGGCCTCTGCACTGCTCACATCTCCTCTCGGGCTTCCGGAAGCACTTGAGCTTTCACCCCCAGCTGAACTCGATTCTGTACATAAGTCTGTTTCTCCCACCAGCACAGAAGTGCTGGGGTACAAGGGTCCAGCAGTTCTCCCTGTGCTCCCACAAACTCCTGAGGACAAATGCCTGGCCATTTTCTATCATTTCATCCTTTGCTCGTGTTTAAATCCATTTCATTTTGTTTTTTTAAATATTTAATCCATAGTGACTTTAGAATCTGATCTGATCACTTCAATGTCCGAAGCCCTTGGGCAAGGGCCTCCATCTATTGTTTGTTGTTTCTGCTTCCTCTGGCGCTTACTGACTTGTTTCTCGGATGTTTGCTCCTTTGGCTGCGTTTTCATTTTTGATGGAAATTAACCTGTGGGGATTCTTTGCAGTGTGACTCCTGGCGATGCACAGGACAGCTCCCTGCCCCCCGCCCCCCCCCCCCCGCCCCGTGTCAATGTGATTCAGCCCCAAATGCCAATAGTGCCGAAGTTGAGAAACCCTGACATTGACCCATAGAGATAAAATCACATTCTTTTAAATT
This sequence comes from Myotis yumanensis, assembly GCF_028538775.1. Classification (NCBI taxonomy): domain Eukaryota; kingdom Metazoa; phylum Chordata; class Mammalia; order Chiroptera; family Vespertilionidae; genus Myotis; species Myotis yumanensis. The sequence goes on along the minus strand of NW_027223753.1, from coordinate 8,752,892 downwards.
CAATGTTTATTCAGTTAAAGGATGTTTAAAAAACGTATACACCTGAGAATTCAACTCTACGTGAAGGAGGATGGCGGCATGGTCTGTGTTTAACAGCCCCTAGAACTTAGCCGTATACTGTTCTTCTCCTCCTGTTTCTGCTTCGGGCTTATTTCTGGCTCCCATTTTGCCCCTGGAGACCTTTCTATTATTGGCGTAAGGGAAGATTAATGGCCAATTTTCCTGTTTTCAAGTCAATGGAAACATTTCAGGGCTTAACATTTTTCTAAGCTTGGGAGATGAACATCAAAGTGAACTTTTATCCTAAATAGCAGTTAGATTTCGTGGCAGGGGCGGGGGGGGGGGGGGTCCCAATTTCTTTTTGCTGTTTTATTGATTGAATGGATATTTTCAACAGACTTAGCGTTATGTTTGTGTGTGTCTTTTACTTTCAATTTCATCATGGATTGGTTTCAGGTGTACAGCCTAGTGGTTAGACAATCATATACTTACAGAGTGTCCTCCTCGGTATTTCCTGCACCCCAGTGGCTCCATACATAGTTATGACAATATTACTGACTACATTCCCTGCGCTTTACTTATATCCCGTGACAGCGTTCCCTTTTAAGGTCAGTAAAACAATGGTGCCCTTCTGCCCGCAACCCCTTCTGTAAGATGTACATCCCTGCACAGCTCCTCTGCTGCATTTGTGCTGGTTTCAAAGAACCCCGTCGGTGCTGACGTAAAGTTACCGTCGCAGCTGCTGGAACTGCGTGTCCTTTCCTGTGTACAAACGTCCATTTGTGGGCCAGGACTTGGAATCTGATTGAAAACGAATGTGTCATAAACAAAAGAGGAATGTCGCTTTTTATGGCTTTTTGTTTTTGGTTCGACCTTGAAAGCGGCAGGAACTAGATCAGGCAGATGCATCCCATTCACTTGCTCCCATCAGGTTTTCACACAGTTTCTCTTCCACACGCACATGCACGGCTCGTCACCGTTGATCCAAAAAGTCAAAGGAAGGCTTGCTATCACATCACTCGGTTATTTCTCTTGTATTTGTGTTTTGTTGCAGTGGATGCAAATGATTTTTTCTTTACTGGACACAGCTGTGAAGGGTGCATTCTGAAATAAGACATCCCCAGGATAAATGCCACGAGTTATTTTCTTGGGTTGAAAGTTCCCACACACCTCCCAGCACTAAGCCCCGCTGATTTCCTGAGAAGCACGCTGGATTTTTTCCTGAGAAGAAGGCTTAAAGGCCAGAAAAGGTCAAGCCATAATGTTTGTTCCCCAAATTGTATCTAAGTCAGTGGTTCTCAACTGTATTATGTGACCCTTTAATGCAGTTCCTCATGTTGTGGTGACCCCCAATTTCATTGTTACAAATTGAACATAATTAAAGCATAGTGATTAATCACAAAACTATGTAATTATATATGTGTTTTCCGATGGTCTTAGGCGACCCCTGTGAAAGGGTCGTTCAACCCCCAAAGGGGTCGCAACCCACAGGTTGAGAACCACTGATCTAAGTTGTTTTCTTTTGTTATGTAACTTTCCTTAGTTCCAAGTTTGCTTTCCAATAGCTTAACATTTCTCAAAGTCTCTTTGTGTTTGTAACTACTCCTGACCATTGTCCTCCCCACATCCTTTATATTTCAGTTAGTAAACTCCGGGCTTTAACGCAGAGCTGGGACTGGGGATGGAGAAAAATAAAGAAAGGAAGAGAAATCGGTTTTTATCGTGCCATGGAGAATTCGATTTAAAGTTCTACATTGGAGCAGGATAAGAAAACAGTCTGTAAAAATGACAGCTAGAAAAAAGACAAGACCACATGCTGGCTGATCTCCGAGGATGACTGTTGCCTACTTCTCTCTGATGGCGCTGAGCTGACACAGGTGGCCGGGCTCTGGGACCGGAGAATGGACCCTCTGTCCAGGAGAATGGATCTTCCTTCATCGAAGGCAAGGCTTCTCAACCCGGGCACTCCTGACGTTTGGGGCAGAATAACTCTTTGTGGTGGGGACTGTCCTATGCATTGTGGGATGTTTAGCAGCATCCCTGCCCTACTAGATGCCAGTAGCAGCCCGCTCCCACCACTGGGACATTGCCAACACCCGCAGGCAGGGAAATCAATCCCTGGGGAGAACCACTGGTTGAAAGTGAGACGTCTTGTTGGCAGATGTGTAAGCAGCACCGGGTACTGAGATGTTTTGCCACATGTTGCATGTGGGGCTGGTTGGTTGGCATCAGCATGTCATCCTTTTGACTGCCTTCCTCGACCCCGCAGATTTCTGGGGTCTGCTCTTCCCCTGGGGTGCTGGTGTCAATGAGACACATGTGTTGGGCAGCCCTGTTGGCCTGGAGCCAACTCTTCTTGCAAGGGCCCCATTTTAAAGACTTTTAAATTCATCTGGCGGATGATCTGGATACATCTGCATCCGCCTATTGTGTGCTCCTTCTCTGGTGTCTCTGCCTTTGCCTCTGGCTCAGCTTGCCCCCCTGATAGTTGGTCTCCATCGATTATTGGAGAATCTGAGATCGATGTGCTGTGGCTCCCTGTCACTTACCATCCCAGCTTCAGGCACTCTGGGACATCCAGGAGACAGGGGAATGGCTTTCTCCGTTTGGCCGGATGATCTGGGGCAAGTGTGTTTGGGGGCGGGAGCGAGGGACGCAGCCTTCCCATTAGAGGCACAGGCTTCCTTACCAGGTAGTGGACACAGCAAGACCTGCAGGAGGTCTGAGAGCTGGAGGCCCTCGGCACCGCTGCCTGGCTCATTCTGGACCCGTGGCCTTGCTCCTCTCTCTGGCCATCTGGTGCCGGGGCCACCTTAGTGGCTCGCCCTCGCCGGGGATCTGTCATTTGAATGCCACACAGCAAAGGAAGCCACCGGACCACTTGGTCAGTGTAGGACTTGGGACAGGTCTCTTGTCTGCTCTTGGCCTGATTCTGCCCCGTGGAATTACTGGGTTTGGCTCACTCTCCAGTCCCTGGAGTGTGTGTGGTCCCTGAAAGCTGACTATGGAAGGTGCTCTGTGGGGAAAAGGTTCTGGGCCCAACGTGGTTTGGGAGATTCAGCGGGTGCACAAGCACCTGAGACTTTCTGACATACTCTGGCTCATTCGCTCCTTTTCTCCGACATTCCTTCCCCAGGGACTTTCCCTGACCCCCTCCCCCACCCCCCCCTTCTTCACCCTGCCTGGTTTTTCTTCACAGCACTTGTTTTCTGAGACAACATTATATATTCACTTACTTGCTCGCCACCTGTCCCCCTCCACCCAGAGTGTAGCCTCTGGTTCATTTGTTTGCAGTTTCTCCTCAGCACGGAACACATAGTAGGTGCTCAATAAAAAAAGGTGTTGAATGAATAGGCTTGTTTAACTTGGCCATTTCCAGATGGATCTAACCAGGGACCTTTTCCCTTCCCCCTGTTAAAACCTCAGGGCTGCATGCCTGGGGGGGAGGGAGGGATGGGTGGGACTCACCAGGAAAGAGGTTCTCCAATCCTGACCCTGGTGGAGCCCAAGGTTCACTTTCTTCGTCCCAGACACTCGGTTCTGAATATGTCGGCAACGCGGCCTGAGAGTGAAGATCAAACAGACTGACTGCAGCTCCGGGATGGGCACCGCCCTCGCGGCACCCGGGAACCAAGCTGTGCCCCAGGCTGCCCCAGGGCTGCTCCGGGCCTGAATGATGAGCCCTGTGCCCTTGCCCCGGAGCTGGCTTTCGGTGACGATTCCTCATAAACTGCTCGTGGCACCTGGCGAATTTCCAGGACGCGTTTTCAGAAATGAGCGAGAGGCCCGTGCTCCGAGACGTGCTTGGGTCTTTGGGAGATGGCGGTCCAGTCACAGCTGCCGCAGAGCTGCCACCTGCTCCGTGCCAGGCACAGCCGAGGCGCTGGCATTGTCCTCCGGCGCCCACCTTGAACTCAGTGGCCTCCACTTTGCAGGTGAAGGAGGCAGGCTCAGGGGATTCGCCCAGTGTCCTGCCCCTCGAGGAAGCGGCCATGCTAGGATCTAGAAAGCCCGAGTCTCACCCTCTGAGCTCAGAGACGGAATGGGGCCGTCCTTCCCTAGCTCTGCACTCGAAGACGCAGCACGGTTTGTCCTGAGAGCTAAATGGTCCTCGTCAGGGCCTCTAAGGCAACACACGAGCCCATTCATCCTCGTCAGGGCCCTTTGTGTCCTGGCCTTTGCAGCCAGCCGGTCAATTGATCCGCCCGTCTCCAGGGATACAGTGCGTCCGCCTTCGGTTCGCTGCGCATCTGCAGAGTATTTTGGCTTTGTCGTCTCACGCTGTCCATCCTGAACCAGGTCCTCTCAGGACATCTGGCATCAAGTAACATAAACCCACTCCAACTTGTCTGGCAAAGACAGGACTCTCCTGAAAGCAGCCTAGGGCCTCTTATAGGGGGTGTGGCCAGGCTATGGAGGACCCAGACCAGGGGATGCAAAGCAGCTGGTCTCTATCCCCTTTTGCACAGGGCTCTTTCCTGCATGGCCTTCACCTGCCTCTTCCCGCAGACCAGCTTTCTCTGTGCACACAGCTCCCCTGTGGCCTTCAGGTTTCTTGCACCCAATTCCTATAGCCAGTCTCAAATGACCATGGTCATTGGCACCCAAGCCTTTGGGAAACACTGACCAAGGAAGAGCCATTCCCATGGAGAACAGCGCCTAGCGCACAACAGGGCTGAACACGTGTTGGCGGGTGGATCCGCTGGCTCAGCGGCACACATCCCAGGTGGGGCTCCACCTGCAGTCACAGCCCGGCGCCAGGCTTCTGCCTCAGTCCCCTGCTTGCAGCTGCCCTTCATCAGAACTGTAATCCGTTTGAGAAAAGTGAAAGTCGAGATTGAGAGCAGGTGGAGTATCCGCTATGGGCCCACCACTGCCCACGATGCAAAGGCAGTGCCCGCCACCAAGGACTTCGGCTAAGTTTAGGGGTGGAGCTAAATGGGAATTTTTTGGGGGGGCGGGGGGCGGGAGGACACAGCATCTCTCACAGAACCCAAGGGCGAAAGTACAGCTGGGATTCCCAGGGGCCAGGACCAAAGACCAGAGTCATCAGCAGATAGCCGTGTCTGAGGTCTCATTGCTCCCGTCGCCTCTTCTAGCTTCATTCTCTCTGCAGAGCAGCAGCCCCTGCTTCCCTCACCTGTGGCCCATCAGGATGGCCCCCAACAGCCCCTGATCCCGGAGACCACATCAGCCAATGGCCTCTCGGTCCATCCCAGGACCAATTCCTGGGAAAGAAGGTCCTGGCCCAGCTCAGCCTCTGATTGGTTCTCCTGGGTCAGGTGGACATTACGTCACGTCCAATCAGCTGTGACCTGAGAAGGTCTATAGGTCACATGATGGCAACCTGGCTGCTGAGATGCCTCCTCTGGGTGGGATGGGAGTGCTAGGTGGGCGTTTTCTCTGCTGGTTCACAGCCCGGGGCCATTTAGGGCTCAAACTCGGGTGGAAGGCTTCTCGCTCATCTCTGTCTTCTTATATTTTCCTTAAGAACCAAAATGTGACGCACAGGAAAGGGCTAGGGTTTTCTGGTTTTTACTTTTTAAACTTTTTTTTTTCTGTAGTCAACAGATGGGGCCCTGATAGATCTGAACCAAGGAGCAAACAGGACGAGGGAGACTTGGGGAAGGCTGAGGTGGAGATGGCCCCTGCTTTGGCAGGCGGTTTTAATTTAATATCGCAGATAACTTCCTTGCCTCTCTGGGCACGAGTCAGGACCCCAGCCTGTAGCTAACACTCTCTCTGCCTTTGTTTTCACAGAGATGAACCCATGCTCTACATTTTATATGCTAACAGTTCAAGGTATGTTCTGAGCAATGTGAATACTTTCCTCCTCGATCCTTTCCACACATGGAAAACCAACCGGTCCTCCGTGCTCTTCCACAGTGTCCCTGCCCGAGGGGAGAGTCGGGAAGTGGGAAAGGCTGGGAGGTGTTCAGGCCGCAGGGGGCTGGTCTCTGAGTGTGAAGTTTGAACCCTGTGTTGGTTTCCTGTCGCCACAGTGACCAATTCCCACAAACTTGGGGGGTGGCCTGAAACACCGGAAACGTGTTCTCTCAGAGCTCTGGGGGCCAGAAGCCCACCGTTAGCACCACCTGGGAGGCAGTCACGGGTTTCAGCAGGGCCGCTCCCTTGGACGCTCTAGGGAAGACTCCACCCTGGCCTCTTCCAGCTCTGGTGGACGCTGGCGTCCTTGACAGTGGCCGCATCACTCCAGTCTCTGCCTCTGTGGCCACATGGCCGCCTCCTCTTCCATGTCTGGCTTCTCCCCGCCTCTCACTCATGAGGACATTTGTGGATGACATATAGTGTCCCCATCATCCAGGGTCTCCTCACATCTGCAAAACCTTTGCCATAGAAGTAACATGCTCGGGTCCCTGATGTCTTTGGGGCCACCATTCAGCCCACTACAAGCCTCAGGTCACTCTCTCTCCCGAGGAGGGTCTAGGCTGGGCAGATACCCGGAAGGATGTCCACCAGAGGCAGGTTGAGAGCGCTTTTAAAAAGCCGTTTCTCAGCTCAGCTCACTGGAACCTGGCTATTCCCCTTTCCTTTCCCCTCCCATCAGGAGGCGGCATAGGGAGTAACTGCAGGACAGGTCCGGCCCAAAGACATACAGAGAACCACGGACTGGCTCAGCCGTGGGCAGGACCCGAGCGGCCTCCAGGTGTCCCATGCCAGCAGGCAGATCCCGCACTCCCTTCTTTATAGATAACTAGAGGCCTGGTGCACAACATTCATGCATTGGGGCAGGGGGTGTCCCTCAGCCCGGCCCGTGCCCTCTCGCAGTCCGGGACCCAAAGGGTCCTTAGCACGGCCTTGGAGCTGCTGTGCTTGCCAGTCATGTGCCCGGCTTCTGGCTGAGTGGCACTCCCCCTGTGGGAGCACACTGACCACCAGGGGGCAGCTCCTGCATTGAGCGCCTGGCCCCCTGGTGGTCAGTGTGCATCATAGTGACTGGTTGTTCCGCCATTTGGTTGATTTGCATATTAGGGTCCCTAGTGCCTGCTGGCCAGGTACTCCCTCCCTTCCCCCAGCCGCCTGCTGCCACCGGCTGAGGCCTCCCTCCCTTCCCCCAGCTGGCCCGCCCCCTGGTCGAACTCCCAGAAAAACTCTGGTGGAGGGGACAATTTGCATACTACACTTTTATTATATAGGAGGAGTTGCATCAGGAAAGCGAAGGTTGGAACTTCAGGACCTGCTGCTAACCCCCAGATAAGAAGTGGTTCACTTCCTAACTGCTGCCACTCCCCGCCCACAGGAGCTTCTAGGAATCATCTAGGGCCTGAGAACTTATGCTTCCAACCACGTTCTCAGCCACACAGGCTCCCACAGGCCCTCCGCGCTTGCCAATACTAGGAAGGCTCTTTGGGAGCCCGTCTGTCTTCCTAGACGCCCCGCTCCTCCGCAGTCCGCGACCCTCTGGGCAGTTCTCCTTAGTTGACCTGCGTTCCTGGGCCCCAAAGGCAGTCCCTTTGTCCTCCCCACAAGGACATGCCCACCCACCTGCATGACCACACAGCCCGGCAGTTCTGGGGGCCGAGCTCCCTCGTGGCCAGTTCTCAGGGACAGAGATGTAGGAAGGATGTTCAGATAGGTAGTGAGCTGCTGTCTAAGAACCAGAACTTTCCTTTTTAAAAAAATATTTTTATTGATTTCAGAGAGGAAGGGAGACGGAGAGAAATAGAAACATCAATGATGAGAATCATTGATTGGCTGCCTCCTGCACGCCCCCCACTGGGGATCAAGCCCACAACCCGGGCATGTGTCCTTGACCAGAATCGAACCTGGGACCCTTCAGTCCACAGGCCGATGCTTTATCCACTGAGCCACACCGGCTAGGGCTGAGCACCAGAACTTTCTGTGGGGCCTGTGGGCTGCCTCTGTTCTTGGGGAATACAAGTCCTCATTCAGCATCTGGAAAAGCCCTTTATGTTGAGTTGCACAGTGGAGTGTTTAAGAACTCAGGCCCTGGAGCCAGACGGCCGGGTTCGAACCCCAGCCCTGCCTCTTACTCTCGCTGTGGCATGGGCCCTTTAATGAGCCCGAGCCTCCATGACTCACCTACACAAGGGGAACAGGTGAAATGGGAGAACATACGTGGGGTGCTCAGCACAGCCCCTGGCATACAGTATGTGTGGGGTACGCGTCAGCTGTTAGTATGATTGATATTGCTCCATAAGCAAGCCGGTCTTGGGAGAGCTGCTCAAGTAATTCAGCACCCACATGTACTACAAATAAAATATTTTATTATAAAAAGCTCAGTGCACGGCATCTTAGAAGGAACGGAACATCCCCTCCAGCTTTCCTGCCGCTGCACGGGAGGGACCAGTCAAGTGTACCGGTTAAGACGATGGTCTTCAGCATCTTCAGGCCTCGGGCCCTCCAAGAACCAACGGCGTCCGGGCTCTGAGAACCCCACCTGGGCCTCACCCCCACATGTCATCCAGCCCTTTGTTCTGCTTAATTCACAAAACGGCCCCACGCCCTGGCCACGGAGCTGAGTCGTATTTGCTACACGCAGTTCGGGACTCCGGTGAAGAAAGCAAAGGCTTAACTTGTTTTCTTTTGGAGACAAAACAGTCACAGTGAAAAGCAAAACAAAAACACACCAGTCACTAGGCATCCTTTCCTGGTCGGAAAGAGGCTGTTGTCATCACCGATTCAGTTGAGGAAAGACGATGGGAAGATGCACCGCCCCTCCCCCCACGGGATCCGAGACAGCATCTCCGTCCAGTGCGCCAGCTACGGAAGGTTCTGTGGACGTGCGTCACCCCAGACCCACAGGACTCCCCAGCCCACACCCCCCATTCGAAACTGCTCAGTCCGCACCTGTCCCCTCGCTTCTCAACTGTGGCTGGAGTGGCTTCATTGGGGTCTGTTGGTGCGGAGGGTGAGTGACCGGAGGGAACACCCCAGAGAGGGGCCGTCAGTCGGGGGGCCGGGCGTTGGGGGCCTTCTCCTGGACTTCGTCGTACTGTGGCGGGGGAGTCAGAGGCTCGATGGAGGGAGGAGGGACGTTTTTGTCCGGCAGGTTGATCCTGAAGTCTTTGAGGTGAAGCTTCTCGGATTTAATCCTTCGAACTTTCAGTGGCTTCAGGCGTTTAGCCAACTTGGAGTTCTGCCTGTCGGGTGGGTGCCCCAGGCTGCCCTCCACGTCGGCCCTGGGGGTCGTGGGGCTCGTCTCGTCCAGCCCCGTCAGGGACTCATAGGAGGGGAGAGAGACGCTCATCCTCGGGCTGTGGTCTGGTTCCCTGGCTTCTGAGAAGTTGGTGTTCATCACTTCCTCGTAACTGGGGACGTAGTACCTTGAGGAGGCCTCCTCCTCCTCCTCCTGGCTGCAAGACAACAAGCACAGGCACGAGTGTGAACAAGGCCTCACGTCACCTAAAATCATGAGAAGACGGACTCAAATCAAGCGTTGGCCCTGGGCTCATAGATACCAGCCTTGGAAAGAACCAATGGGTCTGAGAAGTAATAGAAGCTAACACTTCTTCTGTTTGCTCTGAGCCAGGCAGTGTGCTAAGTACTTGAGCACATATGAGCCAATGTCATCGTCCTGTGAGTTAGGTGCTATTATTATACCCATTTTATGGATGGGAAGACTGATACATTGAGGTTACCTGACTCGGCCATACCTTCAGCAAGTGAGAGCGTGGGAACTGAATACCGCATTCTCAATCACTACATCATATTATCTGGGTGTTAATCGCTCCTTGCCTGTAAGTCCCACACTTCACATGCCCAGTGGGCTGTTCTGATGCCCAGCTGGTCCTGTGGCCAAAAGGCAACATAAACATGCATGAAACAGCTGCCAGCTTGAAGCAAAATGGTTGGCCCCAGGTAGAAAAGGCATATCTGAATGTAAAATTTATACGTATTTCAAATTATTCTGTGATTTTTATCTTCCAGGTTCACCATAAGACTCAAAGAATAAGTCAGGTCCTCAGCCTTATGTTCATTTGATTGTTGAAATAAAAAACCCCCAATCAGGGTGTTTTTTACACATTTATAGGAACTGATGCCAACAGCCATTTCCCAGAACCCTACACTCAGACCGGTGGGGTGGTAACAGCATCAGAAACCCTGCTGTCGTCTGGCTTTCCTCTCATCTCCTTTGGGAATGCACCGTGTGAGCTCATGGCTCGGTGAGTAATTATGGGGGACTGCTTTTCCTTCTTTGTTCTTTTCCCTCTTTCCCAAGTTTTCTAGCACATGCACGCTTGTCTTTTATTATCAGAAAATAGGTTTACGTTTTCCAAAGTAAAAACAGCTCCCTCCCACTCTAAGTAGCTCTTTCCTATAAGATAAGAGCTCCTTATAGAAAATTCAAACACAGAAAGATCCGGTGAAAAAAAGAAAGCCCTCCCAAACCCTCCCACTGCTAACGCTCTGCTGCACACCTTTCCAGATCCGTCCCTACCTCACCCCACAGCCACAACACTGGACGCCATGAGGCTGCCCTCCACGTCGGCCCCGGTTGTCGCATCAGATATTGTGGGTTATCACACAGCATCCTGCACCAAAAATGCCGTGTGATAACCTCCTGTTCTCAGGGTGGCGGACACGGCCCCCCATCAGCAAGCAGAGATCAGCTGTGACTGCACCGAAGGTCGCTGAAGGACGGCCACAATTGAGCCCGATGGATGGATATTTAGGGTGCGTCTCCGAGAAACACAGAGGCACAAACTCCTTTGTGCTTGTGTGGCTGTCTCCCAAGGATCAGCTCTCAGAACAGAATGGACAGGCACCCATCGTTAACACCGCCTCTTACTGTGATACTCCCCTCCTGTGAGGTCACGCGGCCACCGGCAGCCCGCCAGCGCCCGGGCCGTCTGTCACGGCCAGCACGAGAGGCAAAGAGTAACGGCACCTTCTCTGTGTTTGCATTTCGTGGCTAACGAGGTTGGACAGCACCAATGGTCCGGACGTATCTGAAATGCTTGCCTGGATCCTTCTGTCCATTTTCCTACCGGCGGGTTCGTCTTTATTCATGTGCAAGGGCTCTTGATAATGGGGGCATCCACGATTATCATCTATCCCCAACACTTCACTCATCTTTTAATTTTGTTTGGGGCATCTGTGATCACATAGAACACTGCTTCCCAACCACTTCCACTCAAAGCAGATGCCCACAGCACGCCGGGAGGGATGGACAGGCAGCCCAGGTGGAGGCTCGGGCCACCCCAATCCTCACGCCGCTTCCCTGGGGGCGTCAAAATCTAGGGGCACCTGTAATCTGCTCACACCACTGTCCTCGGGAGACTCGGGGATGGATGTATAAAGTGATTTGTTCAATGAGAAGCTGTGTTACGGAGCCGGAGTGGGGGAGTGGGAAGGTAAAGCTTCCCGGACTACGCTATTCTCCTCACTGAATTATGAAAACTCTAGTGAAGGAAATAAAACCACACACCCTCCGACGGCTAGCATTCTGCTGCACACCTCTGCAGACCTTCCCTAACCCCACAGCTACGATATTTGGGTGTGTGCATGCATGGCCCTGGCCAGTCCGGGGGTCGGGGGGAGGTGCCGGGGGTGGTCGGCCCGTCCTCACCTGTCCTCCTCCGGGGCGTGCGGCTCGGGCCCCGGCAGGTGCTGGATGTGCGCCATCTCCTCGCCCTGCCGCTGCTTCCGCTTGTCCCGGATGCTCAGGCAGATGGAGAGCAGCAGCAGCATCACCCCGGCCCCCACCAGCACGTAGGCCACGGAGAACGTCTTGCTCTTGAGAATGCCGCTGCCTATCTCCGTCTTGTTGCCCTGGGCTGTGGGCTTCTCGCCGGAGCTGAAGCCGGGCACCAGGTTCCACATGGCCATGATGACCCCCAGGACCAGCATCCCCAGGCCGATGGCGGTCAGCGCGTAGTGCGAGCCGTTGGCCTTGGACTGGGCCATCATGTCAGCGGGGGCAGGGCAGGGCCCGGGTCCAAGGAAGAAAATAAATTAAAAAAGCAGCCACAAAAACCCCTAAACGCACTGAACAGGATCCCTAGCGCCCGCTAAGAAAACAGCAGAACTCAGGCACACGCGAGGCATCGGGGTGGACAGCTGCGGCCAGAGCTGAAAGGAAAGCAGAGGAGAGGAAAATCAGTTGCGATCCACCAGGCCTTTGAGCGCGCAGCGGCTGTGCTCTGGAGGGAGTTGGGGAGCAGCACTGAGACGGAGCCAGGCTCCGGCTGGGCTGCCTTTGATGCATTCCAGATGTCTTACACCAGGCAGGCTGCCCCGCCTACGCCCACCCGAAAAGGAACAGCCAGGCCGTTGCCTGCAGGAGGCCAGAGAGGTCAGGCCTCCGGGTCGTTCCAACATCTTGTGGAATTAAATGAAGGGCAGTGAAGACTCACGGGAGTATGCGAGGCGTGTGAACGATGGCATGCGCAAGCCGTGATCAATGACTATAGCAGAATCGCCTGGGCGACAGGCATCTGTCAAGGGTATCCAGTGCAGCCAGCCCACTGGGGTCTTCCGCAGCCTCAGTGGCTTCCCATTTCCTGCCGCTGAAACTCCAGGCTCTTCGGAGTGAGGGTCATGGCCCTAGCCAGTTTGGCTCAGTGGATAGAGCATTGGCCTGTGGACTACAGGGTCCTGGGTTTGATTCTGGCCAAGGGCACATACCTCTGTTAAAAGCTGGATCCCTGGCCCTGGTTGGGGGGCATGGGGGAAGCAACCAGTCGATGTGTCTTTCTCGCATCAATGTTTCTCTCTCTACCTCTATCTCTTCACCTCCTTTCTACTCTCTCTAAAAAAAAAAAAAATCAATAGAAAAATATCCATGGGTGAGGATTAACAAAACAACCACCACAAAAGAATGAGGGTCACAGCTGACCTGGCCTGGTCCTGCCTCTCCCACTCATCGCTCACCTCGCCCTTCTTTGCACACCCACTTGCAGCATTTCTGCAGTTCGGTGACTACCCCTTTGTGTGCTCCTACGAGCCCCCAGCAACGAGTGTGGCAAGTCTCTCTCTTCCTGTGACCATATCTTCCTCATCTCTGTGCCTGAACATAGCAGGGACTCAGAAACTGTCTGCGGAATCACAGGAATGAAATGAACAGAGGCCGCATGAAGACACACGTCCCTTCAGCCACATGGAGTTTTCCTTTGCTTAAAGGGGCAGAAGCTTGCACCGTCCGCACCTTAGCTGCTGTGCCCCTCTTCCCTTGAAGCAGCTCAGAGACCTCGTGCTAAAGGGAGCAGCCAGCCGTCCTGGGGCTCCATCCCCACTTCCTGGCCGGGCGAGTGAGCCACGTGAGCAAGTCACCTGAAGGTTTAGCCTGGAACATGTCCAGGGGCCAAGGAGGACAAGCAAGCAATGCTCCTGTGTGTGTGTGTGTGTGTGTGTGTGTGTGTGTGTGTGACAGAGAGATTTATCCATTATCTGTTCTCTCACAGTGTCAGGCTGACAAGCATGGAAGTGCAAGACTCCAAACATCATGAAAGCAGAGTCAAGATTCCCACCCTCCTCAGCTCAAAGGAAACACAGATGACGTGAGTAGCAACGGACCAGTGACCCGGCCAAAAATCCAGGAAGAAGCGGTGCTCCCTGATGACCACTCCTCAATACGTTCATCCCGCGAGGCAGCAGCCTCTGCAGGCAGCCAAAGCTTACGGATGTTTAGATGGGCAAGGCCCCCTTTTCAATCCTGCATTCTTTCCGATCTTCCTCAGAGGACGCTAACCAGGCTGCTTGAAATCCGACGCTTCGGAGATATTTTCTCACTAAACAACGGCCTTCCTCTGAAACTGGCCATTCTGTTAGAAAATACTCTAGAAATATTTGGGATAACATCCTTCATCAGCTTGAGGTCTGTTCCTCCCCCTCCCCGCCCAACACATTTCTGTGCATCCGCTAAGCAGTGTTCCGGGCACTACAGAAACACGGGTGAGCAAGGTAAGGGTGGGTGGGGCTTCCGGGCCAGCAGCCAGCAGTCCACAAGGAATAACCGTAAGTGGGAAGAAAACACAGGAGCTGCGCAGTTAGGCAGCCGGGGTCCTAAGCCGGGCTGGAGGGCGTATGGAAAGTCTCTGCAAGACGGACGTCCCACCGGCATAAGAGGGCCTGCACCCTGAACACGCTACATTGTATGTGCACGTGTGTGTACATATGTGCATATGCACGCATGTGTATGGTGTGTGATCCTCTATGTGTGTGTGTGCATGTGCACAGTTGTGCATGTGTGTGACAGGCAGGGCACAGGGGTCCTGCTGCAGACAGAGTGGGACCAGCTGGGAACAGTCTACCGTAAGCACAAGGCACTGGTTTCTCAAAATATCACTCACGGCCAGTGAGGGGAAGGAGGAGGGGGTTGGCAGCCCTAGAAACGCCTGGTTCTGCCGAATGGATCTGAGACCAGGCAGAGGCGGAGGGCGCAGTGGTGGAGAGGTGCAGCTCGAGGCTTTTGCTAGAAGCAGGAGGTGGAAAAGCCACAAACCGAGCACCTGTTAAGGTCCCGGCAGGTCGGCCTTGTGCCTGGGAGGCTGATGGTGTGTTTATTAAGCCAGCGATTGGGGCCACTTTGGCCACCACCCCTTCGTTAATTCTCCATTCAAGCGCTGCCTTATTCGGTCAGTGAGTAAACTGGCCCGAGATGAGAGTCCAGGGCAGAGATAACACGTCAGGATCCACACGTTCTAGGCCTCAGGTTGTCAAAGATTGAAAACAGACGATACTGATACTACCCAGGGTGGGTGAGGGTGTTGGGATGGGCGATTTCATACGATTTTTCTGGGTGGTAAATTTTGGCATTTACGGATCAAAAGTTTCAACAGTGTTTAGAGCCTTTGGTTCTGCAATTCCCACTTCTAAGAATTATGTGTAAGGAAGGGATATCCATGATAGCTTCACAGTAGTGAGAAGCTAGAAGCGACTTAAGTAGCCAATAACCTGGATCTGGTGAAATAAAACATGCGCTTATTAAATTACGGTCTCCAGGCAACTAATGATGCATTTTAAAGTCCAAGAGCAAGGTTAAAAGAACAGTGAGCTCAGTGTGATGCTAATTTAAAAGGCCTATGTACACAGATCCGTATATTTGAATATATAACAAAAAAAGACTGGATGATCCTACTCATGTAAAAATAAAAAAGAGACAGTACATTTTCATATCTACAAATGCCTGTAAAAATCCCAGTTGAGGGGCACATTCCAAATTTATAACAATGATTGCTTCTGGGGAGGGAGGGGCCTTGGGAAGTGTCCCTTTTACTCTCTATTTCTGTATTTTGATTTTTTTTACAATTAGAATGCGTTGTTGCAAGGCAACATAGCTTGGTGGTTAAGTGTGAACTTTGGAGCCAGGATGCCTGTGCTCTCAGATCCTCGCTCTGTACCTTCCTAGCTGTGTGACCGTGGACAAGTTACTTAACCTCTCTGTGTCTCAATTTCCACAACTTTGAAAAGGGGATAAGCTCTCTAGCCCTCATATCATAGGGGAGTTATGGTAAGTAAAAGCACCCAGGACAGGGTGTGGCCAGCATGTAGTAAGTTCTTATAGAAAGGTTTGTTATTATAAATATTATTTAAAGTCTGCATTCTGAATGGGGTAAGATCACCCACAAGGGGAAAAACTTGGTTTTGGGGGACGGTGTAATAATCTTAGACATCAGAGTGGTCTGTGGCCCTCCACAGTCCATAAACAGACAGTAACCTCTGTGGTCTTAAAATTTCATGGGGGTGGGGAGGGCAGCATTACAAAAAGAGAGTTTATAACGAGTCCTTAGGGGACAGTGGGAAAGAGGTTGAGAAACGCTACTGAATGTATCATAGCACATTGCAAAACCCTCGATTACACACACCATGATGTTTATAGTTATTTTCTCTGTGTGACGGGATTAGATCGATTTTTCCTTTCTTTTTCTCACGGGGAAAATGACACTTAAAAAAAAAAACCAAGCAGAAATGTACACGTGTTGCTTTTTGAAAGGAAAATGAAATAAAGGATGTTGTTTTGGGGGCTCACGGCAGGGTTATGTGTCCAGCGGTAGCTTCAGGTTACTGGTCGATTGCACCGCCCCCTGGAGCCAGGACCCCGATGGCCTGGGGGGTGGGGGCAGGATGTGAACACTCCCTGAGGTGCAGCTTGGCTATTTATCTTGTTTCTGGCTCGCTGACCATGTTATATTTAGTGTGGCGTTCTTTCCCTTTGAAAAATATGGAAAGAAGCTAATTTTGTGCATAGAGGATTTGGACCACATAGTGTCTGACGTGTTCCTAAAACAGAACCGCCTGGTGGCTGTGTCAGGACCCGAGGGGTCCCAGCTCCACCAAGTTCACCTCCGGACCCTGGAGTTGGACCCTCCAATGGCTCATGTTCAAGGCCATCCTAAGGGCTAAGTGAGGGACCCTGTGCCTGGGTTTTCAAGAAAAATCGTTAACCAGTTAAGAGAGGCACTCACCTGTGGTTACCTGGGGGGCTCCAGAAAGGCCTGAAAACAACACCTCATGCTCAAGCCTCGAGTCAAGGACCCGCCTGTAAGAAACCAGAGGAGCGTCGTAAGTCAGCTGTGAGCATCCCAGTGTGAGGCGCTCACAGGGGAGACATGTGTTTTCTTTGTTTTTCGGGAGTTAGAGTGTGGGTTTGGGTAGGGGTAGGTGCCAGGAAGGTTGTACCCAAAGAAGCCAAGATTCTGTACCAAAGAGGTGGGGTTGCAGAAGGATAACCACATGGTGGCTACATTTACCAAACCCTCCCATGGTTTTATCCATCGTATACGTGCTCCAGAGGTTAAAAGAAGAGGGACCACTCCCCCAGGTCATATGATGGCGGCACGTATAACCTTGATACCAAAACCAAAACCGGACGAGGCAAGAAGGGAAATGGCAGGCCGGTCTGACCCCCACGCCTAGAAACCAAGGTCCTGAACGAAATCTCAGCAAACAGAATCCAGCAATGTTTTTTAAAACAAGATATTACGTCACAATGAAATTGGGTTTGTCCCCAAAATGTAGGGGTGGTTCAACGTTAGAAAATCAATTAAGGTCATGTCCCAGGAGAAAGGATGAGCCGTGACAGTGTTGCCCAGTGGAGTACTAGGCAGCAGTGAAAACGACAAACCGCAGTTACACGCGCCAACACGGACCATTCTCACACATGTGACGTTGAGCAGAAAAGCAAACTGCAGAAGCATACACGCAGCAAGATTCCGTTTATATAAAGTTCAGAACCAGGCACACCCAAACCACATATTGGTCGACTTTTGTAATATTGGGAAGGAATGCAAAGATGATAAACTAAAATTCAGGATAACAGCTCCCTCCCTGGGGGAGTGAGACATGGTGATGGGGAGGGGAATAGTGGAGGGTACATGGGTTTTGACTTATTATTCCTTAAACTTTGCATCTCTCTTCTGTGATAGGAGTTTCCAAAAGCTCATCCATGTCTTTCTACTCCTCTTAGCATAAAATCCAAACTCCTCTGCTACGGTCTTCAAATCCCACCCTGTTGGATTGGGCTCCTGCCTCTCTCACACCTCATCTCCTGGCTCGCCAACCCTCAGCGGCCTCTGTTCTGTGTCTCAGTCACACCAAGCAGGTCCTGCCCCAGGGCCTTTGCACTGGCTGTTCCTGCTGCCTGAAACACTCATCCACCTGTCTCTTCTGTTTGGCTTCTTAGCTACTTTCTCTCTCAGCTCAAATGCTATCTCCTCAGCAAGGACTGCCTTGACCACTCTACATCAATGCCCGATCGCTCACCCCAGGCCTCAGTTCTTGATGATATCCCCTCCTGGGGTGGATGGCATTCCCTCACAACCTACATAGTCTTGCTCTGTGGCTCGCCATCTCCCCTACTGGAGTGTGAACTCCCTGAAAGAATGCTCTTGTCTGTCTTCTTCATCTCTGTGTGCCCAGTATCCGGCACTGTGTGTTGGGAACGTAACAGCTACCTATTCACTGTCTGTAAACGAAATGAATAAATGAATGACTATCTGGTGAGTTAAAACGTTTAACCCATGTCCCATGCGAATTGAGGGAAATTCCCAGTTCAAGGTTGGCACCGAGGGGGAGAGGAGGGGAGGGAGCTAATTTTTATGAGAACCTGGATCCCGAAACCTAATCATATGCAAATGATTTCCCAGCAGCATGGGCAAGGTGCCCAGATGAAATGCGATTTCCATTCTGACCCGAGAAGGTGACCCTAGCACTATTCCCTGGTGGGGTTGGAGGTTTCAGCGGTTCCCGCACCTTCTCAGGTAGAAGTCAGCAGGAGTGGGAGAGCTGTGAGCCTGCCACTCCCACTGGCAGCTGTCTCTGCTCTCAGGCACTTCTCTGGCCAATCAGAGTCAGCAGGGATTTTTATTTTTGGGGGGTAAAGGGGGGATGAGGAGGGGCTGTGTCCCGGGGAAGGTAGTCACAGCTCTGACCATCAGAGTGCTCCACATGGCTGAGACCCATGTGGGTCCTCACTGCCTGCCCGCACCTGGACCGGAGTCTCTATGAACCTAAAGTAAAGACACTGATTTAAATAAAATCCAACCAGAGAAAGCAGCTCTGCCCCCTTCTCGCTGAGTCCCAGACATTCTACAGAACATGGTTTAGAACCCGGGGATCGGGTCTAGACCTCACATGGCCAGTGAGCTCTGCACTGTGGCCCTGGAAGACACAGCCCCAGAGGCGTGGGCCCAGCCGGCTTTGGGGGAGGAGCTCTCGGCAGTCGAGGTGTCTGGCAGCGTGACCAGCCCCCACGACAAAGAGGCTCCTTGACCATTCTCCCTGCGCCCCAACCGCTTCCTGCCAAACTGCATTAACTGGGAAAGGGATCCCTGCTCCATTCATTCACAGGGAACCAACCAGCCGTGCTGCGTTCCCACCACAAAGGAAGGATTCAGCGGGGCCCTCTCGGCCAAGGTTCAGCCCACAATCACTTTTGTCACCAAGTTCCAGTCCCAGGGAGGGTGTGGGGCTGGGGGACAGGCTCCCAGCCACTGCCGCTGCCGCTGTGCAGCAGGGAGTTTCAGGCCACATCCCCAAGAGCCAAGGTCAAAGGGTGTCAGGTTCCTGTTCCATCAGAACAGGTTCTTGTGGATTGTGCTCACAGGAGCAATGCAAGCCCCATGCGAATGAATCATGAAGGGGGTGGGAGGGGCAGCCTGAGCCGGGAGCCATGGGAAAAAGAAGGCTGTTAAGTAATTCGCAAGGCAGAGGGCTGACAGCAGTAGGAACGGTGCAGTCACACGCCACGTAACAAGGTTTCCGTCAACCACAGACCGCATATTCGACGGTGGTCCCACGGGATTACTGAATTTCTGCTGAGAAATGAAGGCTATGGTTCAGGGGGATTTTTTCTCTGACGGGAGCAGTGTCTGGGGCTTGGCAGCAGACTCCCTCTCGCTCACAGCACCTCAATTCTGAGCGCACAGATTGCACCCCAGTCCCTCGGCCACTGACCTGTTTCCTCCCAGAGGAGCCCGTCCCCCAGCGCTGCGTGTTCAGAGGGCGCTGCAGCCTCAGGCCCGGCTGATGGGCTTCAGAGGACCCGGCTGTAGGTGCTCTGTTGAGGACCTAAGGTCCTGTACACGGACTCGGGCCCACGGGAGCACCTTAACCCGTATGAAGTGCCACGGCCACTCCAGTGAGAGTTTTCCCTGTGGGCCTAGCCCAGCCGTGGGCAAACTACGGCCTGTGGGCCGGATCCGGCCGTTTGAAATGAATAAAACTAAAAAAAAAAAAAAAAGTACCCTTTTATGTAATGATGTTTACTTTGAATTTATATTAGTTCACACAAACACTCCATCCATGCTTTTGTTCCGGCCCTCCGGTCCAGTTTAAGAATCCATTGTGGCCCTCGAGTCAAAAAGTTTGCCCACCCCTGGGCTAGCCTGTCCCTGGACGTTGGAAACATTGTCAGGTTGTAATGGTGTAAAGCAGAGATAGTTTTATTTCTTCTATAAGTTCAATACCAGAGAGAGCCTTTGATGCCAGACCAGGGGTCCAGTGCACGAATTCATGCACCCTAAAAGGAACTGTGGGCTGTGAGGCTGCAGTAGGTCCAGGGGTGGGTCTCGGCCCATCCTCCGCACCCCCGCCCAGCCCTTCCAGCCACAGCCCCCAGTCCCTTGTCTGCCATCAGCCCCGCTCCTGCTGCTCCCATGAGCTGACAGTGCCAGCCCCGCTTGCAACCGCTGATGGCGCGGAGTGATTGGGGCCGGCCCCAGCAGCAGCTGCTGCCCTGATTTCCCCTCAGGAGCAGGAGGAGGTGGAGAACCCTCAGGGGTGATCAGGCCGGCAGCCACTGCTCACACCCGCTGATGGTGCCGAGTGATCGGGACCGGCGCCAGGCACCAGCAGTGGGTGCGAGCAGTGGCTCTGGCGCCGGCAGCGGGTGTGAGTGGGGCCAGCGCTGGGTGGGACCGCGACACGTGGGAGCAAAGAATTTTCAGTAACTACCAGAGGCTCGCCCTGATGACAGTGACTGGTGCCCCACCTTGGTCTGGCACCCCTGTTCACCTGCTCCACCATCCCACTGTGGCCAATGCCTGTCATGTTCTGCACATGCCCCCTGGTGGTCAGCGCATGTCATAGTGACCGGTTGTTCGGTTGTACAGTTGTTCCACGGTTCGGTCTATTTGCATATTAGCCTTTTATTATATAGGACAGGGCCAGGGGAACCCAAAACAAATTTCCAAAGTCAAAACAGTAAGTCCTCGGTTCTACACTCTCTCCATGTTAACACCCTCCCTCTTTTTCCTGAACCACCACAAAGTTCCTTGATCTGACCACTGCTCCTACAGGCAACAGCCACCCATGTGGCCATGACAGTCCCTATGTTCCTTATTCTTCATCCTGGTTTCTCATTCCTGCTGACCCTCAGGCCACTGTTCACTCCCTCCTGACAGTCACTGTTACGGTGATCGGCGTCTCCCCCAGCCATTTTCTCCTCGATATTCCCACCCAGCCCACATCCCTGCTCATGGGGCAGCGCTGACAGCTCTGTGTTCTCTCTCTGACCCTGTCGGAAGGAAGCGGAGGGAGGACTTGTGGGACAGTGTGATAAAGTCTGCAGTGTGTCCAGTAATGCCCAGGCCTTCCCACTCACTCACTGACTCCCCGGCATCTTCCAGTCCTGCAGGCTCCAGTCACGGTCAGTCCCTGCACAGGTGTACCGTTCTATCTCTTTACTGTACCTTTTCATGTTTAGTTATGCTTGGATACACAGATACCATTGCTACATGGCCTGCAGTATTCAGCCCAGGAACCTGCTGTTCAGGCTGTAGCCTAGGATCAGTAGGCGGCACCTTAGAGCCTAGGTGTGGAGGGGGCTGCACCATCCAGGTTTGTGTAAGTGCCTCTGTGATGTTTGCACAAGGACCACACATTTCTCAGGACCTACCCTGTCCTTAAGCAACGTGTGATTGTAATAGAAGCACCAGCCGTAACAAGAACGAAATCGGCAGCAACTGAGACCCTGAATCAGACCACAAACTCATCCCACCCTCACGGCCACCCTTCAGAAACGAGTAGCCCCCTGCCTTGAGTCTCAGAGAGGTCAAGTGACTGGCCTTGGGTCACACAGCTGGAAGCAGCAGAATCAAGGTTCACAATCACATCTAGCCGGCGCTGATGTCCACCTCCTGTCCCTGGCACCACACCAGCTCCCACAAAGCCGAGTCCCCGTGGGCCGCTCTCTGGGCAGGACACACAGACCAGAAATGAACATGGCACAGTTTATCTTCAGAGACACTTGATCACGAACACACGAGGGCGGGCAGGTGTGCACTTCTTTTTAAATGGCTTTTTAAAGAGTTTGATCCCAACAATTCCTGGGCCCCTACTGTGTGCCGGGGGCTCAGGGGGGCACACAGGTGCGTGAGACATGCTTCTAGGTCCAGCGGGAAGACAGGTGACCCTCACAGAAGCGAAGGCGACATCCGGGTAAGAGTGAGTGTGCGGTGAACACCGACTTTGCCAGGCCCTCCGTGGAGCTCCTCCCGAGTATAATCATTTAATAGCTATTAGTTCTAGTTTAAAGGTGAGGTTCAGAGAGGTAAAGCTACTTGTCCAAGGCCACACAGCCTGTACAAGCAGAGATCAAGCATGTCTGATCCTGAAACCCGCGCTCTTAACCACGAAGCAGTACTGCTGAAGCGGGGCCCAGTAACAAGTCCACAGACAGAGCGACACGGTCTAGTGAGGGGGGCGGGGAGCAGGAAGGTAAGACCGGCAGCCCCGCAGGGCCTGGAGGTACATGCACACGTCCTTGGGTGGAGTGTGGGGTAGGAGGAGACGAGGGTATTCCAGAGGGAAGGGCTCGGGCTAAGACACTGCAGAGTTAAGAGGCAGCCTGCCCGCCCAGCCTGGGTGAGGGGTTCAGGCCCTGCAGCTCAGGGCTCCTGGCTGACCCACTGAAGCGCTGGAGAAGTTAAGGAGGACACAGTCCCTCTGAAGACCAGGAGCCGGAAACAAATTAGGGACCTTTTCTTTGGGAGTTTGACGGGCAATGTCTTTCTCTGAGCCGGTGGCCAGCAGGTGACCCTATTGAGAAGCCCGGCACCGGGCACCCTGTCTCCAGCCCCTTTCAGTGTTTCTCGGGAAATGCGACATCTCTGTGCGCTCCCCGCTGGTGCTCACGGGTGCAGGGCAGCAGCCAGGGCTCCTGTCACCTTCAACTCAGAGTGACTCTGACCCCTCGATTCTCCTCCAGGCTCGGGGATGAGCCACCAGTGGCCTCTCCGTCTGGCAAGCTGGGCTGAGCAGCTGAGCCCAGGCGCTGACCGCTACCCGGCCCAGCCTGCTGGCCCCGCATCTGCTCAGCAACAGAAATACCTGCCACTATTGTCTGGACGCCGACTGCGAGCCGGGTTCACACTGAGTGCTTTTCACATGACTGCGTGCCAGGCTCACACTGAGTGCTTTGCACACGTTAGCTTATTCAGCCTCACCTTTGTCCGTGTTATCACTGACACATGGGGCAGAGAGGTGGAGGACCTTGCCCCAGGCCTCACAGCTTCTAAGGGGTGCCCTGTGCACAGAATCTCCTGTTCGGAACTTCCTCATCCCGGGGGCAACAGAACCCCAGCCTTCCGGCCAAGCTTAGCTAAACCAAGGCAGGGCCAACCCCTGTAACGAAGCTTGGCCACACGGTCCGGCCACCGAGGCTACCCTCTGGGCACCAGGACTTTCCAGGGACCAGAGGACCAGGCCTGAGGCTCAGGCCGGAGTCTGGGAGGCAGGAGTCGAGGCTGGAGGCACCCTGGTCAGCGCATTGGCTGCTTGTCAGGCTCCTGTGCCCTGGGCATCGTCCGGACACGGCACTGTCCTTGGGCAGCAAGCTTGGACACCAACTTAATTCATTTGGTCCCTCCCCAAGAGGCATTTTGCAGCAAAAAGTAGAAAAGGGCAGAGGGGGAGCTGAAATCTGAGCACGGACTCCACCCGCCCCCCACGGGGAGGCAAGCCCGGTGTGGGCGCCTTGCAGGAGGCTGCATTCCTAGCCCGGCTCTGCCCCTGAATGGCTACGGAGACAACTTCATTCCTACCTCCTCCAGCTCCGTCACTCATCTGTGAGAGCGGACCGGGACCGGGATCTACCTCGCTGGGTTGTTACGCGTAACGAGGTCAAAGTTTTGAGATTCAGGTATTTATTCATTCACTCAACAGAATATTAACTGAGCACCTGCCACCTGCCACGTGCTCCAACGCTGGGGAGAGAAGAATGTCTAAAACAGATAGAAGGCCTGTCCCCACGGAGCTCACCGAGAACCAGCCTGGAGAACATCCTAGAGAGGGTCAGGCTGCAGGGAAAAGATGGTGCTGGGGAGGGCGGGAGGCGGTGCCCGAAGCGGTGATTTTAAATATGATGGTCGGAAAACACAGCCACGGAGCAAAGATGTCTGAGCAAAGACCTGCAGGAGGCGAGGAGGGAACCATACAGAAACCTGGGAGAAGGGCATTCTAGGTGGAGGGAGCCTGCGCAAAGGCCCTGAGGCAGGGACAGGGGGCTGAAAGCAGTCAGTGAATGCATTCAGGGGAATCGCCGGGTGCCTGCTCTAAATGGGCCAGCTGACGACAGACGTGTGGAGGGCGGCGAGCACCCCTCCATTCTTAAAGCACCCATCCGTTCTTAAAGAGGCCAGGAGGGGGTGAGGGGCTGATTCGAGGCCATTCACACTGGGGGCAAAGAAGAATCTGGGGTCCAGCTCAGAGATATTTGCCACTCACCACCCTGTGTTTCTCAGAATTTGGGAAAAGGCATGTGGTGGGCTGAGTCGTGGCCCCCAAAGCCATCCAGACCCTAGTCCCTGGCATCCTGATGGGTACTTTACGGGGCAAAAGGGACTTTTCAGATGCGATGAATGAAGGATCTTGAGATGGGCAGAGTAGCTGGGGTTATCCAGGTGGGTCCACTGATTATTATTCTAAGTGTCTTCATAAGAGGGAGGAGGATGTATGACACATGATGGAAGCAAGAGGCTGGAGAGACGGGAGGAGGGGCCGTGAACCGAGGGGTGCGCAGGGCCCCTGGAGCCCCAGAAGAAACTGGTCCTGCTATGGAACTGACTGTGTGTGGGCTCCCGCCCCCGGAACCACAGGAGAATAAATGTGTGTTGCTCTCAGCCACCGTGTGTGGACTCAGCGGTTACAGGAAATGAATGCAGGCAGCGTTCCTGTTCGCACCTTCCCCGGGGCGCCCGCCCCATTCAGACTGTTTGCTGACCCGATGGCGGGATTAGTTGGGCCCAGTTCCTTCATCCTGATCAAACCAATCACTTTTGCACCCATTGCCCCAGTGGCCAGGCTGGAGGGGGGCTGGGCGAGCCGCCCTCCTCTGCCCGGTTTACACTTTAACCCAGGGTCCTGCGCCTGAGCCAAGTCCGCACTCGCTCTTGGCCAGGATGAAACTGGGATAAAAGGCACGCGTTCCCAGGCTGTATCCACAGGCACCCCGCTTTCCCGTCGGCTCAGAACGACAGCTCCCCGGCTCTCGGACAAAACAAGCCAGACGCTTACGTGGTCCTTGGGTGAGGGGGTTTAACCGAAGCTAGAGGGAGTGGAGATGACCGGCGGACCTCTGCGGCCGCTGGCTCCTGGGCGCGGGGCCCTCCCTGTTCCCAGGCCTCTGCCGGCCGGCCTGATTCTGGAGATTAGCACACGGTTGGAGAAAGTTTATCCTGCCCATATCTGGACATGTTCTTTTCCAGTCACGGCGACGGTGCCGCCATAGAAGTGGCTCACAAACCTTCTGCCAGGAGCCCTGTTGGCACCCAGCTGACCTCGTCCTGCCCTCTCTCCCTCCCCCATCTCTCCCTCCAATTTCTACTTGAAGCATTTTAGCCAGAGCTGCTTTCTCGAGCCCCCAGCCTCCTCCTGCTTCCAATGTTTAGGAAGCCACTTGTCACACCCAATTCTTTTTTCATTTTGGAATGGTAGCAACAACATTTACCCGGTAGCAACAACATTTACCCTTCTCCTAAGTGCTGACCAAGGGCCAGGCACTGTGCTTTCCATGCATTTATGTTCATTAATAATTTATTTTATTTCTTTATTGATTTCAGAGAGGAAGGGAGAAGGAGAGAGAGAGAGAGAAATATCAATGATGAGAGAGAATCATTTATCGGCTGCCTCCTGCATGCCCCCCACTGGGGATTGAGCCCATAACCCAGGCATGTGCCCTTTGGCCGGAATTGAACCTGGGACCCTTCAGTCCGCAGGCCGCTATGCTCTATCCACTGAGCCAAGCCGGCAAGGGCTCATTAATAATTTTATTTATTTGGAAAATCAGCATATTTTATATATGTGGATTAATGCTTATTACCAAGATTTATTTAATAGGATTATGTTTTAAATTTATTATTTCATATCACATTTAAATTTCCCAAGAATCCTAATAAGAAAGTTTTCTAGAATAACCTCCATTTCACAGATGAGGAAACTGAAGTTCAGAGAAGTTAAGATACCTGCTCAAAGTCACACAGCGAATGACATAAGCAAAGATTCAAGCTAGATTTGTCTGCCTCCAGAGCTAGCACGCTGTCAGTCCCCCCACTCCCATGCCTCTCTATCCTCCCATGCCCACAGAGAGCCCCCTCCCCACACCCGGCTGCAGGAAGCCTTTTCGAGGCTGACCTTGGTCTCCGTGGGCAGGAGGTAGAGTTCCTTATTTTCCTTCGTGTCCTTTCCCCTCCATAAATATCAGCTTCCCCCATGTGACTCACTCAGGCCTCTGCAACCCTGATATTCATCTGGAAGTATTGTAAATAATTGACGCTGAGGTGTTTAATCATAAAACTGGAATTGAGGCTAAAACATGGCAGCCTGCAGGAGAGGGGGAGGGGAGTGACAGGCCGAGGAGAGCGGGGTTTGCTCTGGGGGGCTTGGCACCTCTTTCACTTCGGGAAAGACAACAAGAACTGCCCTCGGCCAAGTGCTCACGGCCTCCACAGCACAGCCAACGCTTCACTGTCTTCTCCCTTGTTGCTCCCAGCAGCCATGAGGGGGTGCTCCTGGAACCCCAGGGTCCCCCTAGGAATTAACCCCCTCTCTGCCAGTGATGACTAGACAGACAGAACCCCCTTTACAGGGTTGAAGAGTGAATGTTTCATCCATGTTAACTGTCCAGTGCTGGTATACAGTAAGTGCCCAAGCATGGCGCACCGAGGGAAGGAGGACATTTGCATAACCCAAATCCTAAACCCTAGCCCCAACATTAACCCTAAAGTCTCCTAGAACTGAAAAAGACTCCTTTTGCTTGCTTTCTTTTTAAAAAAATCTATTTTTTATTGATTTCAGAAAGGAAGGGAGAGGGAGAGAGAGAGAGAGAGAAATATCAATGATTAGAGGGAATCACTGATTGGCTGCCTCCTGCACGCCCCCTACTAGGGACTGAGCCCGCAACCTGGGCATGTGTCCTTGACTGGAATCGAACCTGGGGCCCTTCAGTCCGAAGGCCAAGGCTCTATCCACTGAGCCAAAGCAGCCAGGGCTCCTTTGACTTTCTTTGCAGATAATCCTCTATAGATAAGCCCCTGGTGAAACTCCTGAGGTGTCAATGATTTCTCAGAGGCTCCAGAGGGCACCTCTCGGCCGGCCTTCCTCTCTGCATTCTGACCCATAAATGCCAATCGGGGCCAGTGAAGTGCTGGAAAAGTCAATGACCTCCCGAGGGTGCGCCAATGATAGGAGGTGTGCCAGAGAGAGCCGGCTGAGGTGCGATGTCACCTGCGGGGCACAGTGCACTCCGGATCTTTCCTTCTCCGCCTGTGCTGGAGGGCGAGGGAGAAGGAGGTGCCAGCTCACTAGCCTGGTTTTGCTTTGCCTGCTCGTGGTTCCCAATATCCAGTCTTCCCTTCCTGCATCATAAGAAAACTACGGACCCTCCCCTGACAAGGGCTATATCTGTTTCCTGTGCTGCTGTGACAAATGACCACAAACGCAGTGGCTTAAAGCAACGTCAAGTCATTTAGGCCAGAAGCCTAAAAGCCAGGTGTAGGCAGGCTGCATTCCTTCCAGAGGGGTCGGGGAACCCATCCCCTGGCCTCTTCAACTCCCAGAGGCCCCTGCATTCCTGCCCCACCGCCCCCGCTTCAAAGCGCTCCATTCGGATTCCAACCTCGGCTCCATCCTTCCTCTCTGAGGGACCCTCCTGCCTGCCTCTTACATAACGTGACTCTACAAAGGCCTTTTACCATATTAGGCGACACAATCACGGGTTCTGGATTGGGAGGAGGATGTGTCTGTGTGTGTGTGTGTGTGTGAAAGAGAGAGAGAGAGAGGGGGGGGGTGAGTATTCATTAATAATTTCATTATCCAGCCTACCATTAGGGGTCTAGGCACTGCCCTGTACAATTTCAGGGGATCACTGGCCTTTCACAGACTGTCCCCCAAGATAAAACCCCCCCTCCGGAATGAACACATGGCTCTCGGAGCTCAGGTGTAGCTGGAATAACAACGTACACCAGATTACAAACGGGGGATTACACATTTGACAAGCCGGCCTTTTGTTTTTAAAAGCCTGCATCCCTAAGTCGTGATAAGAAGAGCCAACACGCACTGAGTCTGGATGATCTCATTTACTCCATGTAGAAGCTGCTACCATCATCCCATGTTATAGAGCAGGGGTGGGGGACCTTTTTTCTGCCATTTGGATATTTATAACATCATTCGAGGGCCATATAAAATTACCAACTTGAAAATTAGCCTGCTATATTTGATCAAATATTTAATTCACTCACCCCTAATGCCTTGGCAGGGCCAGACCAAATGATTTCCCAGGCCCGCGGGCCCGGCGTTCCCCACCCGTTACAGATGCGGACACCGAGGCCCAGAGAGGTTACGGAACTTGCCCAAAGTCTCGTGTTAATCAGTAGCAGAGCGAGGCTGTGAACCAGACAGTTGAGTCCAGAGTCCCCCTAAGATCCCGCCTCTCATCTACCTCCAAGCCATGTTTTGAAAAGAGTGGGTTTTTTAAACGTTTGCATACCCTCCACACCGCTTCCAAGAACAAAGCACTCCTTTGTCCAATGTCAGAAGCAGAAGCATGCTGATGGCAGGGACATGAAGGCCCCGTGGGGTTGTCCCAGGCCCCTCAGTGACAAAGACGGACGAATACCAGCGTCCTAGGTAACCTGTGACAAGCCGCGGGTCCGGCTGAGCGCTGACCCTGTGCCCTCCGCCCCTCTGCTCGGCGCTGCGACTCGGCTCACGGCTGCCCGGGCTCCTGCCTCTCGTCCAAGGACTCTGCCCCGCTCTGAGCTGCCACAGCCCAGCTGGGGGTGAGATTCAGGTGCCGAGCTGGACCCTTAACCTGAGCCAGCACACACTCCCTGGCTGCTCCCCTGTCCCCTCCATGAGAGGAGGGAACGGGCCCAGGCTCTCACGGGCTTGTCCAGATTCAAACTCAGGAGCCCACGGCAGGGGTCACGGTCTCCGTGCACCTGTGGGTGCTCCGGTCACCTCGCTGTCCCTCAGGCCGGGAGCTACGCTGCACCATCACCGCCCCAGGGGGGCCTGACCGCCACAGGAGTTCACCTAATCTCTGGGAGGTCAGACCTCTGGCCCACCCTGCAGGGTGCTGGGATGGGAAGATCGGCTGAGGAAGCGAACCTCTACACTTCAGGGCACAGACTGGCATGACTGTAACCAAGGCAGCCGAGGGTGGGGGGTAAGCAGGGGTCAAGTCCACTCCCTGAGGCAGGAGAGACTTTCAGCCTCAACAACAGCGGACGTGCAGAGAGTAACAACAACAAATAACAATAATAATGATGGGGGGCGGGGTGGAAGCGGCTTTTTTCTGAGTGCCCCCTTGTGGGGGCCACAGATGAATGGCGCTGCTGGTAAGGGTGGGCCCTGGGGGATGTGTGTGGAGGGGGCAGGAGCAAGGCTGCTGAACTCTGATCTGCTGTCTCCCTCCAGTCGTTCATTCCACAAACACAAGCCACGCCAGGCAGTTGAGCAGATGCTGTGGGACATGGCAGCAGGCATGCCCTCTCTTTACGAAACTCCAGTATCAAACAGGAAAACCCCCAACCAGGTAACCTGGGGGACGCTTATTACTGTCACAGAGACGTCTCCACAGGGACCTCTGACTAGGGCACTGTGTGCCCCCCACCACGCAAAGCTGTCCAGAGCTTGTCGTACTAGTCACTCCCCGGAGGATCATGGGAGCCCCAGGAGACGGCCACACTGGGCTGAGGGGCCAGGCTGCCCCGGGCTACCTGGGTGGGTGGGGGTGTGTGCTGTGTGGCTGGCTGTCCTGGGTGCCTGTCCAACTCCAGGTCCCCTTCTCCTGGCTCTAAGCCTGGGCGTGGCCAGGCCTGGCCAATCAGATCTTCCATAGGGCAGGCCCCGCCCAGTCAGAACCAGTAAAACTCAGTGCTTCACGTTGGAGGAAATGCTGGTGGGGTACCCCTCCCTCCCCTGCAGCTGCCGGTGGCCATCTGGTCCCCACTAGGGGAGAAGCTGCCGAGCAGGGGGAGGGGGCGCCAGAAATGAGAGCTGAGGTGAAGAGTGAGCAGGACCCCAGGAACACCACTCGAACCCATGAATCCAGCTGGACCTACTCAAGTTTCCGTGGTATGAACCAATCGTACCCTCTTCCGCCCCATAAAAATTTAAAATAAAATGACTAAAAACCAAAACAAAACTGCCAGGTGCCCCAGCCCCCCCTTTCCGAGGCGAGCGAGGGGCGGACAGGTGCAAGCACCTGCGAGGTGGGTGGTCGGGGGGGGGGGGGGGGGGGGGGAGGTGCTCCAGGCCTGAGTCCAGGGTTCCTGATCTCCTTCCTTGGCCAGGACGTTTTGAGGATGACTATCTGGGTCACTCACCAAGACAAGACTGGCCGTGGCAGTGACTGAGGAAGTGACAGTCACAGGGCTGAACGTTGGCTAATCTCCCCCCGGCCACCACCCTAGAACACACCACTGAGGAGACAGTGTCGCAAACCGCCGGCTGGGAACAGCTCTGGGGTGAGCAGGGCGTACGGGGTGGAGGAGCCAGGCCTGCCCTCGAAAACGTTACTGCCGTGGTTGGAAGCACATCTAGCAAGCGGACACACACGCAGGAAAGGGAAGCAGGGCACATGGGGCCAGGCAGACACGCGCGAGGGGACGCCACCTCTCTGCCCTGTGGGCCAGGCACTGTGCTGGGCCCCGAGCTAGCTGTCCACAGCACTCTGCCCTCAAGCCTGCAAGAAGGGAAAACAGAAGAAAAGCCTATGAGGGGAGAGGGCAGCAAGGAACAAAGTGGCATCAACAATCCCAAGGAGAGAAAAGTAAGTACAATGGGGCCTTGACTTACGAGTTTAATTCGTTCAGAGACCAAGCTCGTTAAGGAGCTCATTAACTCAAATTACTCTGTCAACTCAATGCAAAAAATCTGCTGAGAGACAGCTGGTATCTCAAAAAACTCGTTAGTCGGGACACTCGTAAGTCAAGGCCCCACTGTAAAACTGGAGAGAGAATGAGAACAGGGGGCAGGAAGGAGCAGGGGAATGAAGACGGGGTCCCTGACAGGCGAGGGAGTGGCCAGGAGACTGGTGGGGGGGGGGTGCACAGGGGTGGGGGGACCTTTTGGAAGGGGGGCAAACCTGGTGCTGGGCCTCATGCTCCCACAGGGCAGCTGCCAGGCCTCTGCCGTCCCAGCAGCTATTATCGGGGCCGCACCCATGTCCCGGCTGTGTACACAGATAAGCCAAGAGTCACAGAGAGCCCAGAGTGGGGTTGCCAGGGTGTACCCTGCCACCTACACTCATTGCAGTGGTTGCCCAAGCACAGAGGGGATACAGCAAGCAGGGCCCTGGAGCGAGGCCATGCCCCAGGATGGCCCCCCACCTCCTGCGTAACCCAAGCCGACCTCACACCTCCCCTGGATACAGACCACAAAGGCCTCCTCCATGGCCTCCCGGTCTGTCCCCACCCGCTTTTGGTGGGTGGGTGGGTGGGGGGCCTTTCCAAAAGGTAAATGTAATCACACCACCCTCACTCCAGATCCCTCCATGGCTCCCCATTGCCCCCAGGATAAAGCCCTGATCATAAGGCCCTTCCAGCCCCTAACTTACCTGCCATGCCCCTCAGTCACAGGCTGATTTCTGTGCACTTTCCATGCACTATCTCATTTCATCCTCCCCACAACCCTACCTGTCTCCCCATTCTGCAGACAATTTAACTGCGACTGGGAGAGGTCCAGTAACCTCTGCATTTCCCACATTGGCAGAGTCACCGTCCTCCTCATCTGGGCTCCAGATCCATCTCACCCATGACCCCGGGCTATCCCTAGGAAACACGTCCCTGGCTGAAAACCACGCCGAGAGACGACTGGCTTAATTATTATATAAGCAGCACAGATAATAATTTATATTAAGATTATTAACAATATCTATGTTCAACACCTCGGCAGGTGGTGCCAGTCTGCTTGCCCAAAGATCTCAAATAAACCTACTTCCTGCCTCTTCGCTGCTGCTCCCGTCACCTGGGTGACCGCACCAGCCTTCTCGCTGGTCTCCCGGCTGCCACCCTTGCCCGGCATGTCTTCTCCACGGGGCAGTTCTGCAAAGAGAGCTTCTAAAAGCACCCTCTGTCCTGTCACTCCCTTGCCGGGCTTCTACTGTCCTGAGAATAAAACCCAACCTCCCCACCTGCCTTCGGGCGTTCTGTCACCTAGACCTGGCCCCTCGGCCTCCTTCGAGTCCTGGCCACTCAGAGCGAGGTCCTCGGACCAGCAGCCTCAGTGGCCTTGGGGCTGGTTAGGAAAGCAGAGTCCCAGCTCCTCCCGGGACCTGCTGGGTCAGGACCCGCATTGCCACAGGTGAGGTGCACCTTCAAGTCCAGGAAGAGCTGCTCCGGGCCACCCCACGCCCACCTGGGGCTCCAGCCACACCGCCCCTCACCACTGGCTCTTTCTCGTCTGTCACTTCAATGTCACCATCACGCTGAGGCGTTGCAAACCACACGTTTGCAAGTAATGACCACGCGACTCTGTCTGAGAACTCTGCTGGTTTCGGAAGCGGCCGTGACGGCAACTTGTAATCATCTTCTTTGTTTATGTTATTTTGTGTCTCCTCCCATCCCCCACACCCAGAGGAAGCTCTACACGGGCAGGCACAGGGCGGGCGGTATCGGGCACAGAGGAGGCGCTCTGCACATAGTTTTAGAATTAATAGCAGCCACAGGTATTGTGCCCTTATGAGGTGGTAGGAAATTTTCTTTCCCGGGATTATCTTGTTAATTCTGCATGAAACCTATGAGGTGAGACAGGTACGAATTAAGATAATCCCCACTGCACAGGTGAGGAAGTGGAGGCACATGACACAGGTCACATAGCTGGTCACAGGCAGAGTAGGGGTTCCGCCTGGGGCCGGGCGGGTAGCGATCTGGCCCCCGTGACAGCACCGGCTGCCCCTGCACAATCCCGCCCTCTTAATGTAAATCAAACGGAATTTTGCACACACAAGGGGTGCTTGGCGTTGAAAAGAATTTCCTAGGGAACACTTCTGCAAAATCAGGAATTCTGCTGTTGGGGAGCCAGGGCCCCCTCGTGTGCTTCGTGTAGATGACATTTTTGTACTCGGGATCTGTGCAAGCCGGGGCTGTCCATCCACGTGTTCCCAAAGGCGGCTGCTATAAACTCTTCACCTCCAGACACGGGTCCAGAAACGAGCCCAACAGGGAAGATGCTCAAGTGAAGAAACAGTTGCCACTTCTGTGCCCTCTGTTGGGGCTGTCATGCCCTCCCTGTCACAGCCCCCAGGTCAGTGATGTCCATCTATGGAGATCTAGTGCCTGCCTTCCACGGCCCTTCCTGTCTGCCCACTGCCTCACTCCACGGAGCACAACCACGGGGCTGTACCAGGCACCCCCACCATCGCAGCTCCGGCACACTTGATCACGTCATCAGCACAATCGCTACCGGTTCTTGAGCAAGAGCTTGTGTTAGGCTCCCTTGGAAAGTCACCTCCCTTAATTTAATCCTCAGCAAAATCCTTTACACAAGGAACATGGAGTCTCCATTTTTTGCAAAGGAAGAACCTGAAGCTCAGAGAGGTGAAGGAATCTGCCCAAGGTCACACAGCCAGTTGGCAAGGGACCTAGAGCTTGGAACCGTTCAACTCAGAGTGGTCCTAGCAAACTGAGACTCCTTCCTGAGTCCGCACCATGTGCCAGGCGCTGTGCTGGGGCCTGCACTGCTTGATCTCACAACAGCTCCCATGAGGTGGGTACCCATTTTACAGGTGAGGAAACTGAGGCTCAGAGAGGCAGATGGACACATCCTCAAGGTCACACAGGCAAGACGAGTGCAGGAATTTGCACAGCGCCACGCTGTGTGGCCGCTCTGCGTTTAGCCTGGCTTGGTCACACATTTTTCACTAATAAACCAGCCCTCGCGGAGTCTCATGCAGGCAGCTGGGCGTCACGGTTTGATAGTTTCCCTTTTTTTTTTTGTTTTTGATCCAAAGGAAACAGGGCAGCTTGAGAAACCCACACTGGTTCCCAAGATGCAGGGAAAATAAATAAAACACACACAAAATCAACAAACAGAAGGGCTGTTTGTCCACCTTGAGCACCTGCCGTCCCCCCACCTCCGGTCTGCCAGAAGGCTGGGGCGCGGGAAGCCTGCCTGTCATTTAGGCGCGACGGCAACTGCCAGCTGCATCCCCTCCAGCAGCGCCCTAACCCAAGCCTGGAAGAAGGCCTGCGTTTCAACATGAGGGAATCCGAGAGAGGGTGTAATCACAGGCCCCCCGGTTCCCTGGGCGAGGTTCAGAATGGCTTTTTGCCACACGTGCTGCTCCCTGAAGGACAACCTCCCATCCGGGTGCAGCCCGGAGCCCCACCAGCTTAGTCACAGCCCAGAGTGTGCGACCTCACAGGTGACGGTAAATTAAGCTGACAAGTGTGATGGGCGGGGTGCCATTCTGTACGCCATACACCCATCGCCTCGGTTCATGGTCACCACAGCCTTTTAAGGTTGCTATGAGCACCCCCGTTTTGCAGAGGAGGAAACCGAGGCGGTGAAGCAACTTGTCCAAAGTCCTGCAGCTGGTAGAGTTGGGAGTTGAACCTACTTTTGGAGGCAGTACACAGAGCCTTCCTGAAGAGGGACGCGTCTCTCGCTCAACCAGTGATGGATGCTCATTACGGGAGCCCCATCCCACAGAGCTGAGGGCAGTGTGGTGCAGTGAAAAGCGTCAGGAGTTAGGCAACTCCCCAAGTGTCAATTCCAGCTCCTCCATTTTCCAGCTGTGTGACTCTGGGCAGGGACTTGCCCTCTCTGAGCCTCAGTTGTTGCTCTGTAAAATGGGGATAAGAATAGCACCTAAACCAATAGGGTTATTGTAAGGATTAAATCAGGTACCAATCACAATAACCAACATTTACTGAATGCTTCCCATGCTCAAGGCACTGTAAAGAAAGATGTACCGCCATCTTCTTCATTTTACAGATGAGGAGGCTCAGAGAGGTTGAGTCATTTGTACAAAGACACACAGCTAAATGCAGAAATGTGGGGATTTCAGCCTAACTAGGCTGACTCTGAGCCCAGGCTCCTCAGAACTGCACAGTGCATCCTCTTTTGTAATTCAACACGTGCACAAACCAACAGGCCTAGTGTCTATAACACGACGGCTCTTCAACCCACAGCCAAAGTCATTATCATTTGGGGGGTGGCCATGGAGACAGAACCCAGAAAGGGCCTGTCTAGTTCCGCCTGCTGCCCAGTGCCTGGCAGACGTCTACAGCCCTCCACGGGAGCCCTGCCCTCTGTTCCCGGCACAGCAGGCCCTGTGATGCCCGGCACATGGCCGGAATCAGTGTGGAGACTGAGATGTTTTGTCTGTGGCTTAGAGCTGGTCTTGACGATTATCGGAAGTCACCCTGGGACCAGACGTTGACCCCCAGTTGGTTTATGCTTAGAAACAGATGAACAGTAAGCCCTCCACATCTTCAAAAACTCAACTGTCCTGGCCAGAAGAGACAATCATGACCAGAGTCTGGGGGAGCCTGCCAGGCTGGGGGAGAGGGGGGCAGTCAAGGTTGTCCATGGCACTTGTTGAAAATACAGATGCCCGAGCCCGAGCCCAGACTGCTGACTCTGAGCTGCAGGGCTGGGCAGAGGCATCTGCTCATTTACTTAAAGTGTAATTTACATCTAGCAAAATGCACAGATCTTAGTGTACAGTTTGACACCACCCAGATCAAGACATAAAACGTTTCCATCTCCCCGGAGGGTTCTCTGTGCGCCTTCTTCCAATCAGCCCCCACCCCGGCCGCCACCGACCCGCTTCCCTGTCACTGTGGGTTAGTGTCACCTGCGCGAGAGCCTATACATGGGCTCATACCCTGAGCCTTATCTCGGCCTTCTCCCTCATCCATGCGCTGCCGTATCTGTAGTTCGTTTGGTCCCTTCGCCTTGCTGAGCAGCGCCCACTGTGTGGGTATCTCATGTCTGTCTGTTCACCTGCTGACGGACAGCGGGCATCCTCTCATTTGGGCTGCTGTGCACGAGGCCGCTGTGAGCACCTGTGTGTGAGCCTGCGTGGGCAGGGGTTAGCCTCTCTCCATCAATCCCCAGGCCCGGGACCGCTTGCTGGCACACAAGGAGGGGCGTTTATCTCCATCCTCTCTGCAGGTGTTGCGGCAGCCCGGCCGGGGTGGGGTCCCTCGCCTGCTCTTCTTCAAGCCCCTAATCCCGGTGAGGGGCCCCCGGGGTTACAGGACCCGCTCTGGGTCACGGAGGAGTCGGTCTTCCTGACCAACGATCCCTGAGTCATCCCACAGCTTGACTGACATTTAGCTTTGAAAGCTGAACCTGCTCTGGGTGGTGTGTTCTGCCTAATGATGTCAGCCTTTCACACCGGGGCTCGGAAGCCCATGGAGATAACACAGGAGTATCTGGTTGCCAAGGCTGTGACCGAGTTTCATGCCTCCTTCCCCTGCAGTCGCCTGAATGTGCTGATGAAAACGGGTCATTCACAGCCCTTCCTCTACCCCCCAGGGCATCAGTGCCAATTTAGCAGAGGCAGGAAAGCAAGGTGGTGATTATAATCTGTGTCTGGCCCAGCCGGCGTGGCTCCGTGGTTGAGCGTCGATCCATGAACCAGGAGGTCATGGTTCCGCTCCTGGTCAGGGCACATGTCTGGGTTGTGGACTCCATCTCCAGTAGGGGGTGTGCAGGAGGCAGCCGATCAATGATTCTCTGTCATCATTAATGTTTCTATCTCTCTCTCCCTCTCCTTTCCTCTCTCTGAAATTATGTGTATGTGCATATATATAATCTGTGTCTGTCTGGGTGGCCTTAGGCAAGTTGCTTCCCCTTTCTGAGCCTTGCTTTCCTCATCTGTAAAATGGGGACCCTGGCAGTACTATCTCATGATACTGGAGGAAGGACTACCCAACCTGGGGTGTGGGAAGGAGGTAGCAGTGGTCAGCTGGGCAGCAGGTGGGGTCAGAAGCAGAGGGAGCAGTAACTTGAGACCAGTTGTTATCTGAGGACCACTTCACCCCTACCTTGCAGAGGGAGGATGGGGGTTGCTAATATGCAGATTCTGGGGTCCCACCGGGGTCCCACTATGGATGTACAGAACCAGAATCTAGGGTGAGGCTTCCCGAGTGACCCTGGTGCTCACGAAAGCCTTGAACCCGCATCCTGGAGTATGGCCCGAGGCGGAGCCTGGGGAGTTGTGTGGCCCGAGGATGCAGAGACACGTGGGGTGGGAGGGCCGGAGCGGGGCTGGGGCACGGACTTCACCACGAGTCTCAGTTCCTCATCTGGAAAATGGGCGTCATAACAGAACCTACCTTAGTGCACTGTCGTGAGGCTTAAGTAAACCCACCGTGGAAATGGGCCAGGGAGGATCAGGACCAATTTATCCCTCCCCCAAAGACAGCCTCCCGGTGTTGACCAGGAATTCCAGCCCCATGTGCCGTCCATGGCCTGTGGGTCAACTCAGGCACGTCCTAACACCTTTGCCAGGGAGGCATTGCCAGGCCAGGGTTAAAAGTTCCAGCTACAGAGTTAGGAGGTCGCAGGTTCGACTCCCGGCTATACCCTTCCTGGTTGGGTGAACGAGAGTTCAAGTGACTTACACTCGGCTTGCAGCTATGGCAGCTGAGCTGTAAAAGGGCATCATGAAAGGCAGTGTTTCTCTCACCTATGGAGTAATTGTCAAAGGCTGTCGTCATGTGCTCAAACAGGTAGAGCACCTAACCCCATGCCAGCACCCTTCACACGGCCATGACCGCGGCCATGGACTTGGTCCTGCTCCCCTAGGACTGGGGGTGCAGCTGGTGCCTCCTGACAACTGGGCAACAGCCCCAACCCCCGGGCCCGGGAACAGAGGCCACGCTCTCTCCTGCGCTGGTGGGACAGCCTCTCTCCCTGCAGCCGTGTCATGTCCTCCCTCCTGCAGGTCTCAGCTTTAACCCAGCTCCTCCAAGAGGCCCCTAAGGTGCCGCTTGCTTAGCCACGTGCAGCCGAACAGGGGGCTCCTGACCGCCAGGGAGGCCCAGCTCTGCACCTGAGTCTCGGTTCCTCATCTGGAAAGTGGGCGTCATAGCAGAACCGACCTTAGTGCACTGTTGTGAGGCTTAAGTAAACCCACCCAGACACACCCGGCAACCCAGTGCCTGGCCCACGCTGGGCACTCCTATCCTCTCCCATGGCCGGTGTCACCACCCTCCTGCCAGAGGCTGTAAGCCCGTGAGGACAGGACCCGTGTCCGACACAACCACCCCCACGTGGTGCCAAGTCGCAGGATGTTCTCGGCTCCCCTGACAGGGAGGTGGCCGGTCACTGTTCCCTGGGACTCCTCGTGGTGAGAGCGGGTTCTCTGGGGGTGTTTAGGGCGTGCTGGGCTCTAGGTGGCGGGGCGATAGCAGCCTGCATGGACCAGGAGGTTCCTCCTCTGCCTCCCCCTCCAGCCAAGGTCACTCCAGATTTCCAGGGGGCCTCTCAGGGGACCCCCCACGAGGCCCAGGCAGGATGAGTGGAACCAGGAACAACCCTGGATTCATCCCATCTGAGCCCCTCGCACAGGGAGGGGGCATTCTCATCCACGTGACTGACAACCCAGAGAGGGGGGCCCGGAGGGACTCCGCCCAAGGTCCCCGCCAGCGAGGAACCAGGCAGGATTAGAAACGAAAGCTCTAAGCTCTCACCCAGGGTTCTTCCTTTTGCCACCTGCCAATCTTAACTAATCAGGCAATCTTAACTCAAACAAACACATACACAAAGAGAACACAATAAACGCCACCCCGACACACTCTGGGAGAGGGGTCCAGGGAGACCACTCCCATACCCAGTACCAACTACCACACCAACGGGCCGTCTTCCATTCTCCACCCAACGGCCTTTGCAACTCAGCTGTTTCCCCAGAAAGAGCTGCTGTTGTCAGTCTGTGTCTCCTTGGTCATACTTCATCCACGTCACTTCAACATCTTCCGCTCCCCTCCTCCTTCCATCCATCACCCGCCCCGCCCCCCCCCCTTCTCCTCCAGACTTCCTAATGACAGTGCAAGCACACACCCGTCTCCCCGTGGCCTGGGCCTGAAATCTCAGTGACCTTGGGCATCCTCTCTCCTGCTTACTCCGTCCCTCATCACACACACACTCCCAGGTCGCAGACTGGCAGCCCTGTAATACAGTGTGGAGGACACGGACAACCTCATTTATAAAGCTTGAGGATCTGGTAAGCCTGGGCCAAATGCTCACATGCAAGAGGCAGCTGGTGCTGAGTCATGGCCATGTCCTGCAGGAGGGGCCTGCCCCCCACTCTGCCCAGGCTTTCCCTCTCCCCGCTACCTCCCGCCTGGCCACGCTCCCCGTAACCTCTCCCGCCGCCTCATTTTAGACACGTGCATTGGCGACCCCTCGCCCAGTCCGTCCCCAGACTTGGGTCTTCCTCCTTCCCCAAGCCTTTCTTTCCCGTGATTCTTCCTGCCCCCACCCCTCTCCCTCCTCATGACCCACCCCTGGGGCCTTTGTGAGCCACGGTTGATTGCAAGCCCGGAAGAGAGCCCGCGCTGGGACGTGACCTTGATCTGGAAGTTCCCAGCCTCGGTGAGGAAGTAATTTCTGTGGTTTAACCTCCCAGTCTATGGTTTTCATACGGCAGCCTGAGATGACCACTACCAGGCCCTTTTCTGAGATTCGGCCATCCCCACAGATCATGATTCCCAGGTCTCCGGGATGACAAGTCTCAGAGGCAGAGACCGTACCCTGGTGAGGTCATGTCACTGCAGCCTATGGAGGTGCAGACCCTGCATTTCCTCCAGAGATGCCCTGCACGCTTGTCTCAGCCTTTGCCTCAGGCCCCCCCCTCATCCCCGTATCCGACCACTAAAGTCATCCTTCCCCTCCTCCTTGCAGCTGAAACGCAAGCCCTCTGCCCTCGGCTCTCCCTGTGGCTCTAGGGCAGTGGTTCTCAACTTTCCTCATGCCTCGACCCTTTAATACAGTTCCTCATGTTGTGACCCCCAATCATAAAATTATTTTTGTTGCTACTTCATAACTATAATTTTGCTACTGTTATGAATCGGCATGTAAATATCTGATATGCAGGATGTATTTTCATTGTTACAAATTGAACATAATTAAAGCATAGTGATTAATCACAAAAACAATATGTAATTATATATGTGTTTTCCGATGGTCTTAGGCGACCCCCGTGAAAGGGTCGTTCGACCCCCAAAGGGGTCACGACCCACAGGTTGAGAACCACTGCTTTAGCGCCTGCTTCGCAGTCAAGGCCCATCCATCAAAGAGCCCGGCCAGCAGCACTGCTCTCGTCCACTGAGCGCAGGCGCAGAGCCTCCCAGCGTGCTTTGGGGGGAAGGAGTCTGTTCTGCCACGGAGACCACCAGGAAGCGCGAGTGCCCGCATGACAGACACCACGGGAAAGCCTGTCGGGGAAAGGGTCGGCAGGTGGCACAAACTTCCAAGATTCCAGGTTTAAAAGGAAGAGTTTGGGGATGAAGCAGGGCTGCAAGTGGAATGGTCTTGATGGAATAATTTCTTTTGAAAGGTGGAATTTGTGACATTTGCCTAAAGAAGAAATAAGCACCTGATACCTGAATTGATGCCCGGAGTGTGAACCGAGACTCAGGAAAAGCAAGTCTGCTTGGCATGATGTCATGAGAAGAATCTGTGTAAGAATATGATCAGGGTGAGGCCCAGATTCCTAAGAAGAAAGAGAGGACCGAGGGCCCCGAGGGCATACCCCCAGCCATGTCTGTCCACGATTATTAACTGTATTAAGCACCGTCATATTTTACGCCAGAGGTTTGGTACACACACTAATTGAGTCCCCACAACTCTCCGTGAGGAAGGTAGGCATTATGTCCATTTTACAGATGAGTAAACAGTATCGGACCGGCAAGGGTAAGTCATTTGCCCAGGATCACAAAGCTATCAAGCACAAAACCAGAATTCTGACCCCCTTCTGTCTGGCCCCAGAGCCCAATTTCTGTTCCACATGCCAGGAGTTCCACACTTGGCTGGATATCTGAAGCAACCAGAAAGTGTGTTCAAAATCCAGTGACCAAGAGTGTCCCCAGGCCCCCCACTGGACACCTGGCGGGGCCCCCACCCAGCAATGGCTGCCTACAGACTTCTCCACCAGCCTCCTTGCGGTCCTGCTTCGGTGGCTGGACCTCCTGGCTTCCCTGATGGACATGGTCCCTGGTCCCTCAGACCGCCTTTCTCCTTCACCTTTGCCCCCCACCCCTATCACTGGGTAAGATCCAATTCTTACG
Organism: Myotis yumanensis; assembly: GCF_028538775.1. Classification (NCBI taxonomy): domain Eukaryota; kingdom Metazoa; phylum Chordata; class Mammalia; order Chiroptera; family Vespertilionidae; genus Myotis; species Myotis yumanensis. Next base: position 8,711,721 of record NW_027223753.1, on the reverse strand, counting down.
AGGAATCCCTTATCCCATAGGTCACAGTGGCTCGGCTTCCCTGATGCACCCTGAACGAGATCGCCATCCTACCGTCTGCTCTCTCCCACAGACCTTTCAGTCTAAGGCAGTGGCTTCCGAAAGTGGTCCCCAACCGCCAGCATCTGCATCGCTGAGGGCTTGTGAGAAATGCATATTCTCGGGCCTCCCCCAGACCTACTGAATCAGAAACTCTGCAGGAGGGTCTGGCAAGATGGTTAGTAAGCCCCCCGGGAGCTTCCACCATGCGCTAAAGTTTAAGAACCACCCACGTGGGCATTTAAAAAGCCTGCCTCTCTTTTCATTTGCGATGACGTAAAAGTTCTGGAAAAAGATAGACATGATGGTGACACATCATTATGAATGTGCTTAATGCCACTGAAGAGCTAATGCTTAAAAATGATTTTAAAAATTATTTTTTTTTAAAAAGGGTAATTAGCCAGAAGCTACACACAAAAGATTACATATTGTATGACTTCATTTATGTAAAATATCCAGAAAGCCAGGGGGTGGGGGAAAGGGGAGAGTGGGGAGTAATTGGTTAATGGGTATGAGGTTTCTTGGAGGGGGGGGGAGGAGGGTAATGACTAACCGGATATGTCTGCAATGGTTGTCCAACACTGTGAATGTACCCAGTGCCAATGGACTGTTCACTTTTCAATAGTTAATTTAATGTTCTGTGAATTTCTGAGGCCAGACATGATATCGATGACAATTAGCATTTATTGAGACATCATTTTTAATCTGATGGTATTCCGCTGATGGATGTACCGTAGTCTATGTCAGGACTTCAGGCTGGGCATGTGGATTCTCTCCACAAGAAGACATTTCAACTGGTGGAAACACTTTAACCATGGTGCTGAGATTTAGCAAAGCCCCGCCCTACAACAAGCAGCAACACGCCACTCAGCTTCGAGGGGGGGAAGGATGCTATCTGGGCGGAAAGACCCCAGGGCCAGGCAGCATCTCTGGTGCACATTCATTTCAGGCACAATTGTTTGGGGGGAAAGGCTTTCACTTTCATGTGCTGAAGACAAAGTCAAAAGCCTCTCAGATTTACCCATCTCACTCCTTGGATGAGCTTGATTCCTTGGCAAGGAGGAGCGAACGTTCTCCAGAATTCCCAGTTATCTCCCCAATTCCATCCTGAGGTTACCTACCAGGTAAAGTGCGTTAAAAGCCGGCACTCTTGTTTCCCATCATAGCATAGTGGTTAAGAATACACCGGCCGGTGTGGCTCAGTGGTTGAGCGTCAACCCATGAACCAAGAGGTCCCCAGTTCCATTCCCAGTCAGGGCACGTGTCCAGGTTGCGGATTCAAACCCCAGTGGCGGTGTGTGCATGAGGCAGCTAATCAATGTTTCTCTCTCATCGATGTTTCCATCTCTCTATCCCTCTCCCTTCCTCTAAAAAATATCAATATTAAAAAAAAAAAAAAAGGAATACAGACTGGGTTCAAATCCCAGCACTACCACTTACTAGCGGTGGATGGTGAAACCAAGTGCTGAAGATGACAGAAGCCTGGGTCCCAGAAGGCCTCTGTGGGACCACGGCCCCACCTTCCCCACTCAGCACCTTACGCTGGAACTGTGTCCTGAGTATCGTAAGCCCTTGAGATGTGGGGCTGTTTGCACAGTGGCGAGCATACCCCTGTCTCAGTTCTCCCAAGCCATAGGACTGTTGTGAGTTGACATATGCAAAATGCTTAGAATGGTGCCTGGCACAACTGGTACGTAAATTTAGACTAATATCTATAATAATAAAAGCGTAATATGTAAATCGATCAAACGGCCAAACAGCAGAACCACCGTCCGGATGACCACGCTATGGCACCCACTGGCGCCACCAGGCCAGTCAAGGTGGATGCAATGCGATTGGTCGGGGGGGCCCCGTCATTGCCCCACGATCACCCCGCAGAGGGAGGCCCAGGCCACTGGCTGGCGGGGCGATCAGTCGAGGGTGATCAATGAGGAGGCGGGGGCTCTGTGATCAATTGCCCTGCAGAGGGAGGCCCAGATGGGTGGGAGGGGCCTCCCTTTGCGGGGAGATTGATCATGGGGCTCCCGGACTGCCAGAGGGTGCAGGCAGGGCTGAGGACCCCACCGCCGCTGAGTGCACAAATTTCGTGCACCGGGCCTCTAGTTAGAAATAACTTGTAAAGGGCAGACCCACTCACCAGCCAGCCCAGGATCTGCCTCCTCCAGGGCCACCCCCAAGACAGGGATGACGGGGAAGGCTTGGATGTCCAGCCCCCCAGTTCCATCAAGGATATGGCCCCCATCCGGGATATTTCCCCAAACATCTGTGACTTCATCACTAACCGGATGTCTCTGCCTCCCAGGAATTTCCCTAAACTCTTTTTGAGTGTTTTCAGCCCGAAACCGTCTTATAGGAAGTAAGTGTGTCGGCTCCTCCTGTCCGGGAGAAGTTCCCAGGACCCGGGCAACCTCATCCTGGGCAAGAGCACACACGTGCTTAAAGCTGCCGACACACTTGCCCACATGCGATGAGTCAGTACAAACACGCAGGGCTCAGCTCCATTAACTTCATCTCCACCCGTGCAGCCAGGCGCAGTTCCCCTCGGCCCGAGACTGCCCTGTCCAGTCAACGGCTCCATCAGCTTCCAGCCACAAAGCTCAGGACCCATGATCCGTAAACTCAGAACTTGTACCCCCAGCGAACGACACACTTATCTCTACCATTTATCTGTAACAGGTTGCTTGTCTCATACCTATGAGTCATGGTTTTTGTTTCTTTCTTCTTTTTTTGTGTGTGTGCACAGATCCCACTGGGAGTCTGATGAAAGCTACTGACCCTCCACAGAAAAATGCAGACATGAAAGGTCTGATGAAACATCAGGTGCTTAGTGGGTCCTTACAGGCAATCGGGGGACCCTGAGATGAGTTATTAGGATCTTGAAATGACCCAACAATTTCATAACCATCTTGACAGCTGTACTATTTTATTGCTTTGATGACCAGGAGACATCTCAGAACAGCATTTACAAGCACCTTTATCTGCACAGAAAATTGTGGAAGCATAGCTACTTCTGAGAAAAGTACTGGGGGGGGGGGGGGGGGTGGTGGTGGTCTGTGGTGGGAGGAAAATGTATCTTTTTCATTGCATATCCTTTTACACATTTTTTTAACTATGTCTAAAAAAATTCTAGTTAAACTAATTTTTAGTTAAACAAAAAGAGTTCATAGAAAGTTACTTAGGTGAAGAGCTACATACAATCCACTGTTACTTCCATTCCTTTGACACAGGGAGGTGGGGGGGGGGGGGAGGGAGAAGGGGCGGGGGGGAGGTCAGCTTACTACCCACAGACTAGGACTAACACCAGCTGGGAAAGACAAAACATCACTCAAGGAAAGATGATAAATTGTTTCCACTTGGTGTTCGATGTAAATGTAGGTCATTAAAGTTTCAAATTGGAGAGGAGGGTGTTATTAATATTTCATTAGGCCCCTACACAGCTGGGGTGCTGGGGGTAGGAATTGGCCACACCTTCTTAGGGAAGTTTAGGAAGTGCACATGTAAGCAAATTGACCCTGAGCAAGGCAGGAGGTGATAAAGACTGTGTAAATGCTAAAACAATGCTGGGGAGGAGGGGGGGGGGCGCGCGGAGACAACTAGTGGAGGCTAAATAGTCCCTCACATGTACTCCCCCAAAATTCAAAGATGGTAGCTTTGCATTAATTAGATCCAATCCCGAGAAATTGCCCTTTCTGTGGGTCATGGGGACCTAGAGCCTGATACTTCCCATGCTGAGGTGAGGATTGCATGAGGTCACATGGGTAAAGCTCCTGGCTCTGTGCCAGGCACACAGTAGGTACGAGGCACATAGTAGGTCCATCCCTTCTGCCCTCCCCTCCTGGATCATCAGCATGAAACTTTCTATGCTTGGCCATCCTATATAATAAAAGCCTAATATGCTAAGTGTCTGGTCGTTTGGTCAGCCGTTCAACCAAAGTGTAATATGAAAATGCTATGCTAAGGCTGCTCAACTGCTCGCTATGATGTGCACTGACCACCAGGGGGCAGACAGTTGACCGGTAGGTTAGCTTGCTGCTGAGGTCTGGCGGATCAGGACTGAGCGAGATGAGCCAGACATGCCCTGGAGCCTTCCCACGGTCCCTCCCCGGCTGGCCAACCTCCCATGTCCCTTCCCGGCCCCCCGATCATACACCAGTGAGGTCTCTTTGGCCTGGCCTGTGCCCTCTCGCAATCCAGGGCCCCTTGGGGGATGTCGAAGAGCTGGTTTCAGCCCAATCCTGCAGGCCAGGCTGAGGGACCCCACTGGTGCACAAATTCGTGCACTGGGCCTCTAGTTTCATATAAAGATAAACATAGACGCTCCACACAAACCCGGCAATCCCACGCCTAGGTATTGCCCCAGGGGAATAAAACACTTAGGTTCATCCTAAAACCTAAATGCAAATGTTTAAGGTGGCTTTAGTCCTTGTCACCAAAAACTGGAAACACTCCAAATGCCCTTCGATAGGGGAAGGGGTAGACAAAGCGTGGCACATCGTAGCCCGGGATACACACAGTATGGAGGGATCTCAAATGCCTTAGGAGGAGTAAAGGCAGCCAGACTCAGAGGCTTCACACTGTGATTCCATTTATACGCCACCCTGGGAAAGACAGCACTGAATGCACAGCAAACATCAGTGCTTTCTAAGCACAGCGTGGGAGAGGGGTGGACCACAAAGGGCAGCAGGAGGGACTCTGGGGCCGATGAAACCTTTCTGTATCTTGATTATGGTGGCGGCCACAAAACTGTGTTTGTCTAACTCATAGAACTGGACATGAGAAAGGGTGAATTCTCCCGGCCGGCGTGGCTCAGTGGTTGAGCATCAACCTATGAACCAGGAGGTCATGGTTCGATTCCCAGTCAGGGCATGTGCCTGAGTTGAGGGCTCAATCCCCAGGGTGGGGTGTGCAGGAGGCAGCCGATCAGTGATTCTCTCTCATCATTGATGTTTCTATCTCTCTCTCCCTCTCCCTTCCTCTCTGAAATCAATAAAAAATATATATATTTTTTAAAAGGTGAATTCTACTGTTTGTAAATGTGTGTGTGTGTGTGTGTGTGTGTTATAAATGCTGGGAGGGTGGTGTCTTAGTCAGCTCAGGTTGCTATAGCAAAATACCATAGACTGAACGGCTTAAACAATAGACATTTATTTTTCTTGGTTCTGGAGGCTGGATGCCCAAGATCGAGGTGTCTGGTGAGAGCCAGCTTCCTGGCTTGGAGGTGGCGGCTTTCTGGCTGTGTCCTCACCTGGCCTTACCTGGGTGATCTCTCTCTCCCTCTTCTTCTAAGGGGCACGAATCCCATCACTGCTGTCTCACTCTGGTGCCCGAATCTAAACCTAGTCACCTCCCAAAGATCCCGCCTCCTAATACCATCACACTGGGGGCGGGAACTTCAACACAGGACTCAGGGGGAGACGCCAGAAGAGGTTTTCACATCAGCTGTGGGTTCTGCCTGGCTCCTACCATGGCTTCCTCCGTCTGGGAAGGGAGGCCCAGATGCTCAAAGTAAAAGAACCACCTGGAATAGTGGCTAATATTTGCAAAGCCCTCTACAGCTCACAGAGCAGCTTATCTCATAGTGATCCTTGAAGGCGGGGGAGGGGGGGGGGGGAGGGGGGGTGTTCTGCAACATAATTTTTATTTAAATAATTTAAAAATAATATTTATTAAAAAAATGTCCTTCTGTTATAGGAACAATACTTACTTGCTAAACAAAAATTTAGAAATCTAGATTAACAGAAAAATTTCAAACCATTAAATAACCTTGGCCATCCACAGCTACTGATAATATCTATGACACTGTTCAGACTTTATGTATTTTGTAAACAAACATACCTCTTTTTTACAAAAATGAGATCTTATTGCTATGTGGTTCTGTGATCTAATTTTAATGATCTTTTTTTTTTAAAAAAAATTTAATTTTAGAGAGAGAAAGGGAGAGAGAGGGAGAGAAACATTGACCAGTTGCCTCCCATATGCACCCTGACCGGGGATCAAACCTACATCCTGGTTATGTGCCCTGACCAGGAATCGAATCTGCCTTTTGGTGTACAGGATGATGCTCCAACCAATTGAGCCACCCGGGCTTGTGACCTAATTTTTAAAATGTTGTTATATGATGAACAATTTTTCACATCACCACTATTCTTATAAACCATAATTTTTCATGGCTGAGGAATAGTCCAGTACATGGAGGACCCATCATTTATATAAACAACTCTCCACTGACGGACACATAGTTGGTTTCTACTTTTATTGTTATTATAAAAAAAAAACAAGTGTTGAAACTGACTCCTTACATAACCACGTTTCCCCGGGATACACTCCTGGTGTTGAAACTGCTGTGTTTTTTGCAGCTTTTGAAGTGCATCTGCAGACAGTCCAATCTGCACTCCTACCATAAGCTCGTGTGAGCACCTCCCAACATCAGCATTCTGCTTTAACTTAAAATTTTAAAACTTTCCCAAACATTTAAACTGTTGTACGTGGAAGACGGTATTGTTTTAATGGGCATTTTTTTTACTGCGATGAGGTTGAATATGGTTGCTCCCCACCCCCTCCCCCCATGTGCTCATTGGTCAACAGCATTCCTTCGTGACCCCATTTCTCCACACTGACCTTCAGCCTTTCCTTTTCCTGATTGGAAAGCTCGTGCATATGTTTAGAAATCAGGCCCTGTCTGCCAGGTGTTAAAAATACTGCTCCAATGTATCATTTGCTGTATCTAAGTTTTTACACGTACCAGTCACTTTCAAGAATTTCTTTTATGATTTTACTATGGTGCCCCTTCCAAAACGGGGTGCTGGTGTCTTCCAGCGGAGAAACCTCGCAGAGGCCACTTGGCCCGAGTGACCACGGTCAGCATCCCCCAAAAGTCATGCTGACGTCACGTCTATCGGGACACGATGCTGCGAGGCCCTCACTCTTGCCTAAAACCCCAAACCCCGTGGGGTCCAATCATGAGAAGACACCAGGCAAACCCAAACTGGGGTGCATTCTACAAACTCCCGACCAGTCCTCTTCAGAGCCATCAAGGTCAAGAAAGTCAAGGAAAGACGGAGAAACGGTCACAGACCAGCAGAGACGAAGGAGGTGTGACGGCTAAAAGCGAGGCGGCGACGTGGATCGGACCCCGGAGCAGAAACACGGCAGCGGGGGCAACGGCGAAGTCCAAACGAAGTCTGTTGTTTTCCGAGTAGCGATGTGTATTTCTTTCCTGCTACTTTTTTCTTTAATCTTTAATCTTTGAAAGCTAACTGTCTCCTGTACTTCCTTTGATTAGCATCATAGTCTTTGCTCAAGACACAGAGCAATGGTTGCAGATTTCTTTACAAAGCCTGGTATTAAATATTAAATATCTTTCTCCGTTTCAATTTTGCATGACTCTGCCAAGAAAAAGAAATTTAAAGCTCAAGTTATCTGAAGCCTGGACACTTCCATGAGGAACCGGCTACATCAAAGCCGGTGACTGTTCCCGCTGCCGTCAGCAGAGCTGGGCCTCAGAGCGACGGGACCGGGTGCAGTCGCCTCTGAAAGGCGAGCTACGGAACAGATGGCCTGCTAAGCCAGGCTACGGAGTAAGGATGGGGGTAAGGGCAGGGCATTTTCTTCCAGAATTTCCCAGTCCATCGTTTTTCCCCAGAATGGTTTGATGCGGGGTGAAATCTCAGCCGGAGCTTCCAGGTGCTCTGTGCCGAGGGGACAGGGTGGCCTTGAGGAGGGGCTGCCGAGGAGGGGCATGGCCAAGCGGACCCCCTTCCTCGGGAGAGACATGGAAGGCTTACCCCCCGCCCCTGGAGGAGGGTGGGCTGCAGCCTGGCTGGCACCGAATTCTCCAGGAGATTTCTTCGAGAAACAGACAACTCAGAGGCTTCTTCTCACTTCAGCGAGGAAGTTATTTTTGAAAGCACTCGGGAAGTTCCCATTCCGGCCTCGGGTGGGAGGCCCAGGGAAGGGAGCGGCCAGTAGTGCCGCCTCCCAGCCGTAGCGTAGCGGAATTCCTGAAGGTCAGGGACCCAGCAGATGTGGACAAAGGCTGCTGCCACCACCGGGACATGAAAAATCTGATGCGACTGGAGCCATGTGTCAAACGTGCCAGGGCAGATGCGCTCAGGAGCCAGCTCCGGGATGTACGTCACGGCCATGAGGCAGAGCCGCCCACCGGGCCTCAGCGGTGGCCTTGACCGTGCCCTCGAGATAGTGAAGTGCATGGTGGGCGTCCTGCTCTTGCCGGCCGGTGTTCAGGAGTGGCACACCGGCCCCCTGTGCCACATGAGGGCGGAGATGCCCGGGACACAGACGATGGAGAGGTAGACAAGCTGTGACTGTGGGAGCAAAGGGGACAAAGCTCCCCTGGTCCCTACAGCAACCCCTGAATAACCCAGTTTGCAGAAAGTCGGAGAGACGTTCTCTGAGTGACAGGAGGCAATGGGAGAGCCGAGAGAGGCGGAGGCAGAGCCCTGCGCCCAGGGACCTCCAGGAAGCCACCTTCTCCTGCAGGGGGCCATGAAGTTCACAGTTAGTCTAAGGTCAGTCAAGACTCCCAGGAAGATAGCACAGAACCAAGCAGATGGGCCTGGATGCTGCGCTCCTGAGCGGGCCCGCGAGGGGGCCTGGGCGGGCCGTGGCCGCGCAGAGGTGGTCGCCGGCCTTCTGCCAGTCAGGAGCATGTCCTAGGGGATGACCCTCCAGCGTCCCCCCCAGACCTTATACAGGAACCCCTCTGTCTTCTCCCTGGCATGGTGGCCTGCGGGGAAGTGTCAGGGCTCGCACCCACTCCTGCTCCTCCTGGGGCACTGGGCATGCTCCCTCTTCAGCTTTGGTTGGCTTGGCAGTTCCCCGTTTGCCCTTCTCTTCGGGCAGGGGTCCCGCTTCAGCCAGCTGCACTGGGCCAATTCCCTGTTCCCTGCGGGAGCCCCGTGCCCTGTGCCTCCACGGGTCCTTGGTGTTTTACACACTCACACTGTACACCTACTTTTGCCCGCCCCTGTACGTATCTAGTGACGTGGTGCATACCCACCCACACATAACGAGGTGACAGTTTTACTAGGGTTCTCCTCTCATCACGGAAAATGCACGCTGTTTCCAGGTCTACTTTCTTCTATTCCACTTTTGGAAAGCCAGGAAAGACCACTTAACTGATTGAAAAACTCACTAAGATGCCGGGCCGGCGTGGCTCAGTGGTTGAGCGTCGACCTATGAACCTGCAGGTCATGGTTCGATGCCCAGTCAGGGCACATGCCTAGGTTGCGGGCTCCATCCCCAGTTGGGGGCGTGCAGGAGGCAGCCGATCAATGATTCTCTCTCATCATTGATGTTTCTATCTCTTTCTCCCTCTCTGAAATCAATAAAAATATATTTTAAAAAAACACCACTCACTAGTAAGTCACTGCCTGCAGTCTGTAAACATTAGCCTAGGGCAGTGGTCGGCAAACTGCGGCTCGGCAAACCGCGGCTCTCGAGCCACATGCGGCTCTTTGGCCCCTTCAGTGTGGCTCTTCCACAAAATACCGACTTCTGTGCATGGGCCACAAAGTTTCAATGGCACTGTACGTGCGCGCCCACAGGTAGTATTTTGTGGAAGAGCCACGCTCAAGGGACCAAAGAGCCGCATGTGGCTCGCGAGCCACGGTTTGCCGACCACGGGCCTAGGGAACCTCCAAGATCGCTTCTACTATCGACAATTTACACGGCATCAACAAAGCTGGATCCCGGGAGGGGACGAGAGATGCCAGGAGGTCCTGTCCCCAAGGTGGAGTAACAGGCCTCATCACCAGAATAGGAAGCAGATCCTCAGCACACCTTTGCCATGGACACACCTGCTCTCTCGGCGGGAGGGTTTGGAGACGAGCTAGTCACATGCTGACCTTTCCAGGGAGCCACCCCAGTGCCTAGTCCTGGGACCTGGGGCGAGGAATGAAGACATGCAGCTGCGTTAACACCAACGGAGCAAACACTCAGACGGCACGCAGCTTGCTCCCTCCGTCCGTATGATCTTTGGGTCACATCCATCCCACCCCAAAGGCTGACCTCCTCCCATTCTAAGAGGCTCACTGAGAACCGGTTTTGCTTTAGATTTCATAAAAATAGTCCCTTTTCGAGAACCCATGGCTACGCAGAGGCGTGGCCTCCTAGAGTCCGCGGAGGTGAATCATTTGCATAGCTTTACAGGGTTTTGGCCCGGGAGTGTTAGAGGGAGCCAACACGGAAGGCGGCCTCCTGCGGACCTGCCAGCCATCCGAGGAGGGGAGCGTGCGGGACCGGCAGGTTAGATCCGGGGTGAGGAACCGTCACTCGGGGAAATATACCTGCGATGAGGATGGATTGAAAAACCAGGCTACGAAATGGCAGAGCCAGCAAGCACGCTAACAAACCCTCATTAATACCCCACAAACGAACTGATGGTTTCCTCCCAAGGTTTCTGCACTGAACATGAGCTGCTTTTGGAACCTGGGGACAAAAACAACCTTGCAAGCCTGACTGTCCAGAGGCACATCGTAAAGAGCAGCAAACAAGTTTAGTGGCCAGTGTCCTCCCCGCGGTGGTGCCAGCGTGAACGGACAGCAGCTGACGTGCAGCCCTTTGCTCCCAGGGCCTCAGCCTTGACTCCTCTGGACGTGCCATGGTGGATGCCTCCAAAGTGCCTGGCAGTGTGGGGTGCGGGGGAGAAAGGGGCTCTGGGAGGCGGAGACTGCCCTGGGTGTTTGTTTTCTTTTTCCAAGAATCACCCTCAAAATCATTCAAAGAGGAGTTGGGAAATTTGGGTTCCAATCCTGACTCTGATCTCGGGCAAGCCCCGGGCCTCGGTTTCCCTGCTCGTAAAAGCACCAGGTTGGACTTTCTGATGGCTAAGGTCCCTCTGGCTCCACTTTCCAAGAGCTAAAGGGACCAGCATTCAGGCTGAACGGCTTATAATTCTGATAAATCTAGGGCAAGCGAGAATAAGGAGACTTTTGGCAGCTCAGACCAAGTAAACAAGGGCGGACAGGAGGCCGGCCACCCAGCATCCTGAGATGCCAGCTGGGGCTCAGGGGAGGAGGAGCCGGAATCAGCCTGAGGCCTCCGCTGAGACCCTCCGAGAGGCCCCCTGGCTGTGTCTGGGGGGGGGGGGAGGGGGGCAGGGCAGTCTGGCCTGAATCAGGGAAAACCAAACAAGTGACCTGTTTCTTTGAGGAGCCAGTGCTGGGGGGGGGGGGGGGGGGGGGGCGCACACACAGTGTGCCAAGGGCTCAATCCAGGAGAAGGGAGGAAAAAGTATTGCCGGGTAAAGCTGAGCCACCTGTCCAGGCCGGGGAGGAGTAAGACCCCAGGAAGGGGCTGGCAAGACTGAGACGCTGAGAACAGCCTCAGCTACACGGGGGCCTCAAACAAGTCTCTGACCTGGATGCCGCCAGGCCTCCTGGGATCGTGCAGAGAACCCTGGAGGGGGCAGGAGGGCTGGGTGCCTCCTTGGGCAATTTCCTTCCCTCCCTGAGTTCCGTGTGTCAAATGAGAGTGGTCCCCTTCACCCGAGACATCCCAGGGTCCCCCTGTGGCAGGTGAGAGGCGGTGCCTGTTCCATCACAAAGCCAAGGGAGAGAGAAACACGGAGAAGGACACCCTTTCCGCTGTCAGACTGCCAGGACGCCTCCAAGCTTCCGAGCACACACCACAAAAGCGAAAGCAAAAGCCAGTAGCCAGAGCAGACCCTTCGCCCTGTCCCCATCAGAAGGCATTGAGTTTCTAGAACATCCCAGGCACTTGGGGAGAAAATTTTTCAGTCCCTCAAATTCCATGTAACTTGGTGCTGGGGGAAGAGAAGCCTAGAGCCACAGCCCTTCACGCTCCAGTCTCTTCCAGCCTGAGGGCTTTAGGGGGTTATTGTCACCCCACGGAGGGAGGGCAGAACATTTACCAGATCCTCGACCCAGTAAAACAGGAGCCCCTGGCGGATCAGGCTGCCCAGCGCGAGTGCCGACAGGAGGCAGGCCACTGGCCCTGCCTTTCCTCACACACACACAGACTCCCGGACCTTGGGACTCCGGGAGCCAGAGCCGGAAAGACACGGCTGGAAGGAAAGACACAGCTGGAGGGGAGGTGCCAGGCCCTCGCCACCTCTCTGGTAGAAGCCGGGCTGGCAGTGCGGGCCTCACACCCAATCCACAAATCTGACCCTTGACCAGCGGTCACATGTCAAGACCACATGTTCCTCTCTGCCTCCTGGGCGGAGCTTCAATCCACACCCCCTTTTTCATGCCCTGCAGGCCAGCCTGCTCTCCCCAGCAGCCTTCTCCAAACTTCCATCCCACAGCAGCCGGAATTGTCCTCCTAACGTAGCAAGAGGATCAAACGACTCCCCAGCTTAAGGGACGTGCAGGGGATTTGTGTCTTCCTTGTTCAGTGTCCGCAGAGCGCCGAGCACGCTGCCTGGTGGGCAGAGGCACACCTGCTGAGTGGTTCCCAGGTGTCACCTGTGTGACCACCCTCGCCCACCCAGTCCAGCTCACTCCGGGCCCTGCACTCCCTCTACTTTCCCCTCCCTCCCTATCTGAGCACCCACGCCCAGCACACATGACCTCCATGCCTCCATACCTTTGCAGATGCTGTTCCATCTGCCCAGACACCCTTCCTCTCTGTCACCCTGAGTGACTCTAATTCACTGTTTGATGTTCGAACATTCCTCTTGTAGGAGGACCTCTGGTCAGGCCCCCGCCCGGGTTACTGTCTTTCTTCTGTTCTCCCCTAAGCCCTGTGACCGAACTTCCTAGAGGAGTGGCTGTGTGCGAGGCATGAGTGACCCGTCCTGCTTTTCATCCCCTTTTACAGGTGAAGAAACCAAGGCTCAGAGAGGCAACGTGACTATCACTGGGGGTCACAGAGAACTCCTGGGGGGGTGGGGCCTGACTAGATCGCCACCTCTCTGGGACCCTTGTCATTGACTGCTCACCAGGCTGGGCCCTGTCTCCCTAGGGACAGGGCGGGCCCTGCCACAAGCCCAGGAAACCCTAATGATGGAACCACTGTCAGCTCAGGACATGGTGAGGAACAGATGCACCGCCAGCGTCCTCCCCTTCCTCGCTCTCCCGCCTGTACCTCTGGCAAGCTGTACAGAGAGGCATCTGGAGGGGAAGGGGCTCCCTCCCAATGCCATGCGGCCCCATCTACTTGGGTTGGGATCTTCCGTGACAAGTCTCCAAAGTGTCAAAGTGGTTCCGGGCCCCAGAGCCGGCCTTTCACTAGCGCCCCGCCCCCCACCCCCCAGCTGCTAGGGAAGGACCTGGCCCAGGTCACGCAGGCTCTTCTGTGCCCTGCACGGGCGCCCCAAGGCTGACTGGGGCAGGGAGTGCCCGGGCGGGGCTGGGGAGCATACAGACGCCCAGGCCTCCTGTGCCCCAGCCCCTTGGTTAGGAAAGATTTCTTTCTGAAAGCGATCATCCCTCTTAGTCAGACTCGGCATATACCCCCCTTCCGGGCGCAGACTGTAGGTGGATGTGGGTCCCAGTACCTGCTGTGTGCTAGGCACCAGCTCCCCCTCCCCCCGCGGGGTGGCATCGCCTGTTACAGCGGTTCACAGGGAGAAACTCAGTCACCCCACCTTGCTCACGCCCCGATTCCTCGCCCTGTTGCTTCTAATACGTACCACGCACATCCACACCCTCGAATCTAAATCCCTAAAAAGCCTCGATTTCTAGAAAGGCGTAAGTGATGGCGGAAGGGAGACCTTGCGGGCAGCGCCTGGGTGGGTTCAGGGGGCCTACGGGGAAATTCCCCAAATTCTGCACCAGGGGAAGGCGCCTCTTTGTCCTCCAGGCCAAGGGTTCAGAACCCGCCGGCGGATGGCACCTGCCCCGCCCGAGGCGCCCCGGAGGCCGCCGCCTTCCCCGGCCGAGGCCCCAGCACGGAGCCCGGGGGGCGGGGTGCCCCGCGCTGGAAGGGCGCTGCCGGGGCGGGTGCGGGGACGAAGTTCTTCGGGCGCCAGGCCCGGGGCTGAAAGCTCTCGGACGGACGCACAGACAGACCCAGGCAGCCCTGACTCCCTCCCCCGGGAGCCCGCAGTCCCTCCGGGGCGCGGCGGCGCAGACTCACCGGGGCGGCGGGTCCCGCTCGGTCTCCGCCGGGCGGCGGGGGCGGGGAGCTCCACGGGCCGCCTCCTCCGGACGCGGGGATGCCGGGGCGGGGGGCTCCGGGGGTCGGGGAGACGGTGCACCGCCCGCTCCGGACCGGGATGCAGACGCAGGAAGCGCGGCCCCGGAGCGCGGCGCGCGGGAGGCGGGGCGGCGGACGCAGAGGGCGGGGCCCCCCGAGCCGCTCCCGCCCGCGAGGCGCCGCCCACCGGGGACCCTCCCGCGGGCCCGCCGCGCCACCCCCCGGCCCGGGGCCGGGGACCCCGGCTGCGAGGGCGACACCCCCTCCCCCGGCGGCTGCGGGAGCGCTGGGGTCGCAGGACGCCGGGCCCAAGTCCTCTCCCCGCCCCGCCGCGGCGAGCGGGGAGGGGAGAGGGAACGAACCCCCAAGACGTGGGGGTGCAGTGGGGGAGGTCGGGGCCGGGAGCCCGGGTATTTGTGGGTTAATAGCGATGGGAGACGCCCCACCTCTGGCTCCCCCCTAGGCGCGGGCGCTCGGACCCCGCAGCGCCGGTACCTGGTCTCGCGCTCACCTGGCCGCCCCGCGCCGGCTCTTCCCGGGGGGATGGGGGTTGGGGGGGCTCGGCTGCTCCCTCTCACCCTCCGGCAGCGGGATCGGAGCTGGCAGCGCTGGGGCCCGCGCCTGCGAGGTGACTGAGGGCGGAGGTTTGGGAAGCGAGTTTTTAAACAGCGAGTCCGCTCACGCCTCCCCTCCGGCTCCCCACCCCGTCCCAGGTGTCCCGGCGCCTTGGGGTCCACGCCGGCGCCTCCGCCCAGACGAAGCCGGTTTGGCGTGCGGGTCCCGCGCGCGGGGCGGGGGCGCTCAGGCCCCGGAGTCTCCGGTGCTGGGGGGCCATCCCCAACTTCGCAGGGAACTTTCCCAGGAAAGCGCAGGTCGCTGCCCCCCGGCCTGAGGCCGCCTCTGCGCAGAGCCCCCGGGCCGCTGCCCGAGGCCAGGTCCCGGGGAGGGCGAACCCCGCTGGGCGAGGGCGCTCTCACCTGCAGCTCGGCCTCCGCCCCGGCCTGGAGGTTTGCCCGGGAGCCGCGCCGGCCTGGCGTCCGACCTGGGTGGGCTGATCGCAGCCAAACCACCGAAAACCGAGGCTCTAAAGTTGGAGAAGGCAGCCCGCCTCCTCCCTCAATCTCAGGCTGCATTCCCGGGGAGGTCAGGCCTGAGTCCCCTTCTCGGGTGCGTGTCCAGGCCTTTGAAGTTCGAACCCTGAGAAAAAGCCAACGGGCAGCCGGCCAGGTGTCAGAGAAGGCGCCCCCTACCGGGAAGCTCGCGCGTCCAGCACAGAAATGAGGCACCTGGTGGGACTGCAACCGAGTTCCCCTCCGGTCGGCTGCGTGCTGCACTCATGGGGACTCTTGTCTCCCGTGTGTGTGTGTGTGTGTGTGTGTGTGTGTGTGTGTGTGTGTCTGCCTACAGTTACCACTGGTGGGTACTCCAGCCCCCCCCCCCCCCCACACACACACATTGTTTCAACTCACAGTCACGGGTCAGCAGAGCCCTGGTGTTCACGCAAATTCCGGGCTGCCTTGTGACTTGGGGAAACAGAGCAGGGAGTCCCCGTGAGCATAACATAACTGCTAGTCCTCCCATCCTCACCACGGACCTGCTTTCCTTGCACCATCTCCTGGAACCTTATACCAACCATGAGATGGTCAGGGCTTACACCCACTTTACAGAAGAGAAGGCAGAGGCTTCAAGAGGGGAGGTCTTCTGCCCAAGGTCACACAGCTGGGAAGTAGCAGGAGTTGCCCCTGGTTGGGTGGCTCTAGAAGTTGTGCCCCCCACCCCCCTTTCTGGAATGTGTCCTTGTCAGTTGCACATGCTCTCTACTCTGGGACAAGGTCCCCTCCCCCCCACTTCCCCAACTGCCAGTCAGGAAGTCGCCTTTGTCGCATCTCGGCACAGGGATGGAATTCTCTCCAGTTCCGCTCCTGCTCTCAAGGGCAGGGATTCCTGTCCCGGCTACTTCGTCAGCTCCCTGCAGGTGCTTCGTACATATTTGATGAGTGAATGAAAGCCCCCAGAATATTATTTTAGCGGTTGGGGAGCCCCTGTGTAAGCGGGTACCTGTGAGAACATGCTCCCGGATAAGATCTATGCATATGCATCGCAAAGTTTAGACTGAATTTGGCAACCTGCCAGGCTCCAGAGGAGCGATGGGGACAGTCACGTAGCCCTCAGATAAGCCTGGAATCTGGTTTCCATTTCACTCTGCCAGTCTGACTTCTGAGAGGCCCCGGCTGGGGATGATCACTTCAGGCCGTGGCTCCAGCTCCCACCTGGAGGCGAAGAGCCTCAGTACTTTTCCGTGCCAGGATCCGGCTCCTGATTCGCCCGGCGCTGCTGCAAACCCAACGGGGCAGGTCCCGTGGATCTCAGCAAACCATCTCCAGAGCGCTCCTTTTAGGCGGCTCACCCTGGCTAACCTGGGGAGAGGTTGGCGAAATTCTCAGCCAGGGCTGAGCCACAGGCAAATCTGAGAAGGTGGGAGAGGAGACCTGTTTCTCTTTGTCATCTCCCCCCCTCCCTTTACTACCCAAGCCACACACCAGCCTGCTGACACCCTGTGACTGTGTCCCCTGCACCGAGTGGAAAATAAATGGCAAGCAGCCAGCATCAAAATAAAAAAAACAAACAAAACAAAATTAAAACCCCCAAAGATGTCCACATCCTAATCCCCAGAACCTGCAAATATGTTACTTTACATGGCAAAAGGGACTTTGCAGATATGATGAAGGTAAGGTTCTTGAGATGGGAGATCATCCTGAATTATCCTGCTGGACCTAATGTCGCTGAAGCAATTCTTATAAGAGGGAGGCAGGAGGGTCAGAGTCAGGGAAGGAGATGGGACAGGTGAAGCAGAGGTCAGAGTGATTCAGTGGCTGAAGGGAGCTAGGAGCCGAGGAGTGTGGGAAGCTTCTAGAAACTAGAAAAGGCCAGGAATAGATTCTATTCTCCCTGAGGCCCCCCCAGGAGGAGCCCTCCCTGCTGACACCTTAATTTCAGTTTAGTGAGATCAGTTATGGACCTCTGACCTCTAGAAATGTAAGATAATAAATTTGTGTTGTTCTAAACCATGATGTTTGCGGTCATTTGTCACAGCAGCAACAGGGAACTAATACGTCCTGCAAACTCAGCCATGTAGGAAGGTGTTTATTTCACCTGCCTTTTTAGCTAACCGTTCGCTATGATGCTCTTCTCACAAGTGGCACCACGTATTGTGGATTTAGGAAGAAGGCAGGATTTTATCAGCTCTGTCTTGGGGTTCTGAGTCTTCTGCCCCTTATGAGCTGTGTGACCTTGGGCAGATGTCTCCTCCTCTCTGAACCTAGTTCCTCATCTGCCAAACAGGGATGCTAATGATGCCTTCTTCGAAGGATCAATATGAGGATTGGGTGAACCAGAATGTGACAAAGTGCCTTGTAAATAGCCTAGTGTGACCTGAATACGAGTTGTTTGGTGCATTAGCTTGTCCAGTTCTGAAAGCCTGGACTCTAAGAAGAGACGATGCTGCTCTGATCATTTGCTCTGGCTAAGTGGGCAGGTGACTAATTTAAAATATTGAACTGTCGACCCTGGCAGGGTACTTCGTTGGTTAGAGCATGGTCTGGTTAGACCATCGTGCCAATATGCCACAGTTGTGGGTTCAGGGCACATACAAGAATCAACCAATGAATGCATAAATAAATGGAATGACAAATCAATGTTTCTCTCTCTCTCAAATCAATAGATAAAAAAGAAGCTTATTTTCAAAAAAATAAAATAAAATATTGAACTGTCTCTAGTCAGTGACAATCTGCCATGAAGTGAAGCTGGGAGAATCTACTTGCATGAATATATCTTCATGCAGAACTCACACATGTGCTCAAGAACACGTACGTGTCCATGGACTTTTCATTGCTGATTATCTATAACGGTGAAAAACTGTAATCAACCTAAATGCCACCAGTAGGAGAGATGCTAAATAAATCATGATGCAGGCTCCTGCTGGAATACTATGCAGCCATGAAAAGGGGGTAGTTCTATCTAACAGGGAAGAATATCCTAGATGTATCATTTCCTGAGAAAGACACTAGACTGAGCATGATGATGCCACACAAATGTGGTTTCTTAAACATGAAGACATATATATTTAATTATGCCTAGAAAGAGTGTGGGAGGAGTCGAAGCAAACTGTGGTGACATTTAGAAATTGAGAAGAGGGGTGTGTGTGTGTGTGTGTGTGTGTGTGATGGGGGAGGTATTTTTTTCAACAAGAATGTGTTAAATTAATAATAAAAACTAAGAAAAAACAAGGAGGAGCCACCTGTATGGTCCCCCAGGAGTGCACCCTCCTTTACCTGCCCCCTGGGGTGGTCTGCCCCCACCGGTCGCTCTTTCCTTTTGTTCCGTTCTGAGCAGGGGACCCTCCTCTTCCTACTCACTCTTTACAAGGGCTCATTTCTAAAACCTTGAGCTGCTGAGCGATGTCTCTGCTGTGTGACTCTTGACAAAGTCAGCAGTAAATCACAGACGCACATGTCCTTGTAACCTGGCCTTCCTCTAGAGCAAGTCGCATTAGTCACTGGGAAGGGATATGTCTTCTGTACAGGTGTCACCTGTGACATATTGGCCCAGCCGCTCTGAAGGTGGCATCAGGTCTGTGTGGCAGGGAAACTACGCTCCTATAGTGCAAAGGAACATGGATAGTTGGACCATTCGCTTCAATGAAGCAATTTTCATCCCATTTCCTGGAACATTTTCATTCAAGAAATACATCTCTACCTGAGTTACCAATGTATCCGGGCCTGTGCAGACGAATCTGACAGCCGGAATGGAGCTAGTAAGGACCTCAGGGCATTTGAGCACAGGTTCCTTAGACCCCTGAGCACAGCCGGCCAACAATTCTATCTCCTTATCATCCCATATTCCTTCGTGCCCCTTCCCTTGGAACCCCTCTCTGGTCTCATAATCAGTGCAATTCACCCAGCTACTTCCTATCTGGTGTCCTGCTCCCAAGCTCTCACCTTGAATCATTCCCCAGGCTGCACGGTCAGCAGCGTGAAGCAGGTCTGAGCAATGGTTCCTTGCTGCCCGCAGTACCAAGTCCAGACTCCCTAACAAGGACACACAAGCACTTCGTACGTAATCGGGTGGGCCCTTCGGATTTGCTCCGCCTCCTTATTCATCGCTCCCTCAGGCTCCATGCGTACTCTCTCTCTTCCTGCGGGTCCCTTTTCATCAATGATGAAACCTTTCCCAGAAGATCCCGGTAAACTCCCTTGAAAGGCCCGTGCAGGAACTGAGTCACAGGCCCATTCCTAAACCTACTGAACTTCCAGGACTGCGGGGTCACAGAAAACACCGCTCCCGTCCAAACCCAGAACGCAGTTTCCACTGGTGGACACTTTTGAAATTAATTTTACAAATACGTAAGGATTCATGACAGCCACATGCTGAAAACAACCTAAACATCCTTCAATAGGTGAATGTTTAAACTGTGGTATATCCATACCATGGAATATTATACAGCAATAAAAAGGAACTAAGTATCAATTATTCACCCACCTAGAAGGATCTCAAGGGGGTAAAGAAAGCGGATCTCAAAAGGTTACGTAATGTATGATTTCATTTATATAATATTCCTGAAATTATAGAGATGAAGAACATTGCCAGGGGTTGCAGATGGGGGTGGTGGTGAGGGATGAGGGTGGCTATGGTGGAGTAGCATGAGGGAGCTTGTGCTGACGGAACAGTTCTGGGTCTTGATTGAGGTGCTGGTTACACACACACACACACACACACACACACACAAATAAATATACGTGAAACATGAAATCTGAGTAAGCCCTGTGGATTGTTGCGATGTCAGCTTCCTGGCTGTGATAGTATTTGGTAGTTATGCAACATGTTACCATTGGAGAAGGCTGGGTGAAGCACGCACAAAATCCCCCGGTTAATTTTACTTTTTTGCAATTTCCTGCGAATCTGTAATTATTTCAAAATGAATATTTCAACCCAAATGATACATAAAGTAAATAAATACATAGAGATATTGGGGGGGGGGGGGTCTGAAAAACACGACCAGCACAGGAATAGTTAAGTTCCCCAGATCACCAGAGGAGGTGAGAGGTTCAGACCACACAGCAAAGCAGGCAGGAAGTATAACTTTTTCCATGACTCAGCCGAATTTATCTTGGAGCCCTACTCCGCCAGGTGGTGGAAATGTTCCCCTTTCCTTAGATGCTGGGGTTGCATCTAAATTCTGAAGCCTCGTGTCCCGCCACAGCCCCCCAGGGGCACATCTGGTGCAGGTGCCGCCAGCCAGGTGCCCAGGCTGGCTGCCGGCTGCTGGCCCCTGCGAGTCCATGCGGAGCTGCCCCTCACCCCAGCTCCACAACACGCTGAGCCCGAGGGAAGCCTGGCAGGACAACAAGTCCCTCTCTGGCAGCCTCTGATTCACACGGAGTCCATAAATATATTTGCTTGGCCCGTATAGTATTTTAAGAAATTAGTTGGCAACATGTGAAA
Source organism: Myotis yumanensis (assembly GCF_028538775.1). NCBI lineage: Eukaryota > Metazoa > Chordata > Mammalia > Chiroptera > Vespertilionidae > Myotis > Myotis yumanensis. Next base: position 8,691,039 of record NW_027223753.1, on the reverse strand, counting down.
TGGGTGTTTCCATGTAGGAATCTAGGTAGCTGGAGCAGATGGCGCTGGGCACACATCCCAATGGGTCAGCTTCCGGGGGGACCCAATGGGTCCTGGCTGTTTCTTTAGACCAGACACGCCCCTCTGTGGGTTTGCCACAGTCCCTGCCATTCCCTATTGTGCATCCGGCTTGGAGCCACTCATTTACAACCTGCCTGGCCCCTCTAGGCACGTGAGTTGGCAACCCTCACTCTTTCCTCCTTTGGTGTCACTTTTGGGTTTTCTCCAGCTCCTTGCCGGGGTGCAGAAACCCATTTGCCTAGATAAATCGAAAGCTGTTCATTCCAGGACCGTGCTGGCTCCACACAGGAAGGGGACACAATGAGACACGGCCCAGCGTCCGTTCTCAGGATCCCTGGCTTCCTTCCAGACTCTCCTTCCTCCTCCTCGTCTGGGATCCTTTCTTATGTCTTAGGAGACAGGAAGCCTTGGGAGCCCAGCAGCTGTGTCTTCCTCACCCCGGCCCGCAGCCTGCTCTATCGCACACACACACACTAGTCTTCTGTTCCCTTTGATTACCGGGCTTTCAAAACTCAAAGGCCAGGACTTTTGCTTCTCTTTCCCGCTGTGTCTACCATCCTGGAGACATAGGACAACACCTGCCTGGATTTTGCGGCCGGAGAGATCTTTCTGCAAGCCAGGCGCTGTGCTCAGCTCATTCCATGCACTGTCTCATTTCAGCCTCACACTGGAAATGAGGTGAATGAAACGGAATTTTTGGACAGGAACCCGGATTCTTTGTCTGCAGAATCGAAGTATGAATCCACGGGCAGAGAGTAGTATAGCAAAGGTGGAGATTCATTGAAGAACAAGTACAGACTCCCACGTGGGGAGAGGGAAAGAGTCCCACAGAATGGACTCCCACGTGGGGAAGGGGTGAGGGTCCCACTGAGTTCCTTTTCCCTATCCTATATAATAAAAGGCTAATATGCAAATAGACTGAATGGCAGAACAACTGGAACAACTGAACAACTGGTCGCTATGACATGTGCTGACCACCATGGGGCATCAGCGGGGGCAAGTGGGGCTGGCGCTGTCAGTGCATGGGAGGGGCAGTGGTGGGAGCGAGGCTGCCGGCAGACAGGGGACCAGGGGTCGTGATGGGAGGGGCCGGGGCGGGGGCGCAGAGGATGGGCTGAGACTTGGCCCTGTGCCTACCGCAGCCTCACGGCCCATAGTTCCTTTCAAGGTGCACGAATTTGTGCACTGGGCTCCTTATAAAGGCTGCAGATCCTGGTGCCTTGATATCCCCTGTGATTGGTCACTATTCCCTTAGACTGGTTACTATAGTGACTCCTGAACTCAAAGGTCAAACACCACACGGGACATGTCATGCCCTCCTCCCTCATTGTTCTTTTCTTTCTGGCTCTCTTCCTTCTTCTTATTTTGTAAATATAGACCTTTTTGGCTACTTCCAGCTCCCTTGTCTGACGTAAATGCAACTGTTGCTGCTCCCTGCACCTGGCTTCCTTGTGTTATGGAGATGTACCTTCTCCCAATCTGCAGCCCTGGTTTTCCATGGACCTCAATTCTGACAATTCCCTAAGCCTGCTTATATTCCCTAAAATTCCTGCTTCACTAAGAGGGAGGGAGTGTTTGTCTCAAGTCAACAGCTGGTGAGAGGCAGAGCTGGCACTCGGACCCAGATCCCGTAGCCACTGGGTTCCCACAAAGGCAAGGCTTAATGTCATGCCACCTTTTCTGCTTCCTGCACTCCCAGGTCCCTGCCCATCTACGCAGGGCAGGGGCCAGTCAGGATTCATACCTGGATGAAACTGAAAGACCATTGGTCGAGCTGTTCCCAAGGCCCGCCTGTGACCCAGCCGATTGGCAGGATGGCTGTGACTGACAGGCTGCCGATGAATGACACGATGGAATAGTTGGACCCTCCGCACCGCACTTGAACCGCGGCGGCTGTGAGCCCAGACCGCCAGCGCACGTGGATTCCCTGGAGAAGAGCGGGGGTAAAAGTGGAAGGACGAGACAAGAGGTTGAGTCAGAGTTGGTAAATCCGGTTAAGGAGAGGGTAGATGCTGCCTGCTGTCAATTTGCAAATCAGCAGCTCGCCTTGCAAGCTGGATAAGGCCATTTCTCCGAAAATCCAATTATAGTGCAGAGCCTGGAGGGCAGCCCTGGGTTTCTGCTCAGCTCCCTGTCCTCCCCCGCTTCCCTTGGCTGCCTCATGTTCAAGGGCCCTGCTAGGAATCCACCAGTTTCTAGTCCCTGGGGCTCCGGGAGAGCTGTTCCCTCTACCAGTGGTTCTCAACCTTCCTAATGCTGCGACCCTTTAATACAGTTCCTCATGTTGTGGTGACCCCCAACCATAAAATTATTTTCGTTGCTACTTCATAACTGTAATGTTGCTACTGTTATGAATCGTCATGTAAATATCCAATATGCTATATGTGTTTTCTGATGGTCGCGACCCACAGGTTGAGAACCGCTGCAGCACTCGGGCACCAAACAGTCCTTCCCCACCATCTGTCCCTCCAGCCCTCTGCCTGCCCCTGCCTACCGGGGTCTGGGAGCAAGGAGTCAGCGCAGGAAAACACAGACCCACCCCAGGCCCTTGGATTTTCTCAGGACGGGCTTCTGGACCCGGTTTGGACAGCATAATGGAGCTAACTAGTCAGAAAGGGGGAAGTGGTGTTTTGTTTTGTTTGTTTGAATTCAGTGTAATTCAAAGTTTAAAAATTTGTATTAATTGGCATTGTTACATTTTCCTGTTGGAAATGCAACCATTTTTCACCGTATGTTGCCTTTTAGCTAGTAGTAGGCACCATTCACAGAGCCCACGTTATTAAAGTTGTGCATGTATGAGGTCGTCTAGCGTGGTGCTGAGGCACAGGGCCCTGCCTGGGTTCGAATCCTGGGCCTGTCATTACTGAGTACAGCTCGTTGGGTGAGTCATTTAACCTTGTGGGGCCTCAGCTTCCTTGTCTGTGAAATGAGGTTAGTAAGAGTCCTGGCCAAGTTGGTGCCTGTAAAATACAGCAGGCACTGCCTGGCTCATGAAACGTTGCTCTGTAAAAAGAGGCTCTTATTCTTTTTGGAGAAAACCCCCCAAGGAGACAGTCACGGAAGGGGTGGGGTGATGTGGTCCCTGCTCTTTGCGTCCGAGTCACTTGTCTCAGCAGAATTATGATTTGAGAGCTAAAGACACAGTCCTGGCCGTTGACCTGGACTCTCCAGTGTCTCGGCTGGCACCAGAGACAGAATCACCTGGGAGTGCTCCGTGGACTCACTGGGGAGCCAGGCTGGGCTCCTCCCCATCTCACTGGGGACTACTGAGCACTGTGGGGGGAGGTGGGCAAAGATGCAGAAGTGGGGCCCAGTCTGCGGCCTTGGCTCTCAGGAGGCGAGTGGGAGTGGGAAGGGGGAGGAGGGTGATGGGAAAGGGGAGGACGGTGACGGGAGGGCAGGCAGCCTGGAGACAGATCAGCTGTGCCCGGAGTCCAATCAGCCCTTTGTCCAGCTGCTCAGAAGGAGGAAACAGTGGCCAGACGTGCTGAGTTCAGAGTCGATGACCTTGTGGGCTGCCAGGGTGATGGGAATTGCCACCCAAGCCCCTGGAAATCCCCCATGGGGGAGGGGGAGGGGATGGAGGGCCGCCTATGCTGGGACTCTCCTCTGGTCCCAGGCCTTGTACTTCTTTTTCTTTTTCCTTGAGGCGTTATTCCTATTCAGTGAGGTACAAAACTCTTACGTGGAGATTTTACCCATGTACACCCCTGTGTAGCCACCACCTGGTTCAAAATCTAGAGCATTCCCAGGACCCAAGAAGGCTGCCAAGGCCCCCAAAGTAGCCCTGACTGGTGTGGCTCAGTGGATAGAGCGTAGGCCTGAGGACTGAAGGGTCCCAGGTTTGATTCCAGTCAAGGGCATGTACCTTGGTTGCGGGAACATCCCCAGTAGGATCAGAGAAACAGCTGATCAATGTTTCTAACTCTATCCCTCTCCCTTCCTCTCTGTAAAAAATCAATAAAATATATATTTTTTAAAAAGACCCCCAAAGTACCCTTCATCCCCATGAATTAGTTTTGCCCATTTTTGAACTTCAAATAAACAGAATCATACAGTTCAGGAGCCCCGCGCCCTTAGGCTTAGTTTTGCTGTTAGGTCTCAGCTCCTGAAAAATGCCACCTCCTCAGGGAGGCCTCCCCTGACCTCCCTACTGGAGACCTGTCACCAGGTGCTCTGCTCATTGTTGAGCTCTCCCCTCGCACCGTGAGGTGTAGGAAGGGCAGGAGTGAGTTGGTCTTGTTGACTGTCAGTCCACAGGGAGTAGGCAGGAGCCTGCAGGAGAGCAGTCTGTTCAGTCGTGGCTGTGTATTCAGATCATCTTTTATTTTTTCAGATAATCTTTTAAAGAGTAACTATGAGTCCCACCTCAGAGCAATTGAATAGGAATCTCTGGGGGTGGGACCCTAACAGTAGGGTTTTATTGTTATTATTTTTATTTTTTTTTAAATATATTTTTATTGATTTCAGAAAGGAAGGGAGAGGGAGAGAGAGAAACATGAATGATGAGAGAGAATCATTGATCGGCTGCCTCCTGCATGCCCCCTACTGGGGATGGGGCCAACAACCCGGGCATGTGCCCTTGACCAGAATCGAACTTGGGACCCTTCAATCCATAGGCCAACACTCTATCTACTAAACCAGTGGTCGGCAAACTGTGGCTCGCAAGCCACATGCGGCTCTTTGGCCCCTTGAGTGTGGCTCTTCCACAAAATACCACGTGTGGGCGCACACGTACAATGAGATTGAAACTTTGTGGTCCATGCGCAGAAGTCGGTATTTTGTGCAAGAGCCACACTCAAGGGGCCAAAGAGCCGCATGTGGCTCTCGAGTCGCAGTTTGCCGACCACTGTACTAAGCCAAACCGATTAGGGCAGCAGTCGGGTTTTAAATACTCTCAGGTGTTCCTACTGCCTCCAGCTCTAAGAACCACTTGGCTCGTTGTGTCTGGGGTTTGGCATCTGTAGTTTTAACCACCATCCAGGTGTTTCTAGCTTGAGGACCCCTGAATGAAGGCTCTGGTTTCCATTACCTGCAGGGAACCCCGGAGTCAACAGATAAGGCCCCTCCGGCCGGCCAGGCCCTGCCTGCCCTGGTGACCTGCCCGGGTGCACCTGCTGGCCTGGCCCCCTGCGGGCTGAGAGAACGAATCTCTCGGCCGCCTTCACCATTCTGCAGCCGGAACTTGGTCCGATGTCTCTTTTATGAGCCTGGGAATCTTTAAAATTGCCCCGCCCCCTTAGAAAGGCCGGGCTGGTGGCTTGATAGTCTCACATTCCTGTGAAGTCCCTGGTGCCTTCCTTCCGTGCCCCTTGCCTTGACTTGAGAACCGCCCCCCCCCCATGTGGGGTTCTACAGACAAATATGGTCTCTAACAGGATGGCTGCCTGTGGAGAACACGTTATTCTGTCCTTATTCACCCAGTAGCATGACCAGGGACAACTGCGGACGGAATGCTCCCGACTCAAGAGAGCTCGAGGGAGCCGGCCAGGCCACACCTAACCAGCCGGTTCCACCCCAAAGCTTTCCGGGTAGGCGTGCAACCGGGGACCAAAATACATTTTCTTCCCGCAGCACCGCTATTCGGACCCAGGTGCTTTCCCAAGCCAGCCCGAAAGGACTGCCCGGTTCATCTCATGGCAGGAAGTGGCAGAACAACAGGAGTCCCTTTCCACTGACATAACTCATCGAAGATGACAGACAGGAAGACATAAAGGCTGGTTCCAGGGTTAACGAATCTGTGAGGCTAAACAGTATTTACATCTCCCGGCTCATCCATATGTTTTAGGCACAGCATACATTTATCTCCCCCTCCTCCCATTTCCTGCCTTCAAGTCCATGTTATTAGTACGGCAATGGGTGGTGAGCAACAAACACATTGTCAGGGGGCAGGCAGGGGCGGCCGTCCCGATAATGACCGACCCTCACGCACAACTGTCCGTGGGCCAGCTGTCCACCCCCAGCTGAGCAGACACACCCGCGGTGGTGATCAGACACTGGGCCGGGCTAGTGGCTCAGCAGCCCCACCTCCCTTGTGGCATAAACATAATCCCTGGGGCCACCACTTCTCGGGAAGGGCCACGAGGACTCGGGATGGGCTTCTGAAGAGGGGTCCCTGGGGGCAAGGCCTCGGAGCTGAGGGAGGGGCCTGGCTGCCTCCAGGGCCTCCCTGGGTAACGCAGCCCCGCTGAGCCACGTTCAGGGACTGCTGGGCCGAGTGTCGAATCATCACCGCACCGTGTTTTCTAGAATCCCTACGGCCAGGGCTGCCTGGTCCAGCTGCCTCCATTCCTGGGTGAGAAGCCGAGACCGGGGCAGGTTGTGGCTTCTATACCCAGGATCTCATGGAACATCAGAGACGGCTGACCTTGAACTCAGGGACTCCAGCCACCAGTACGGGGCCCTTTCTGCTCTGCATGGACGCCCCCCCCGCCCCTTCCTACCATCTTCTCAAACTCAGGTTTAAGGGGGCAGCTCTCTGCCACTCCCTGCACATAAAGGAGGCACCCCGAGAGCCCCCGGAGGCCAGGGCACCCCTCGGTTGCATCCTTTTCTGGGCCTTGGGTGCCTCCTGAGAGCTCTCCTTACTCTTCACGGAAGCCACTAGCATGCGTGCCTCCCAGTAGAACGTACGCCCTTGAGGGGAGGGACCTCGTTCCGCTTGTTACCTTCTTCCCGCCGCAAGCTTGGGTCCCCTCCGGATGAGGCACTTGACACGCGTTGGATGAAAGGATCTGTGAACTTCCCAGCACGACTGACTTCCATTCCAAATGGCGTCCCAACCCCTCTCTCCTCCTGCCCCTCCCAGCTGGAACCACTTCCCATCTCGAGGGTGTGTGATGAGCTCAGCTGTGAGGATCGCACGCGGTATTTAAATGGCCTGGCTCTTCACTGTCCGAACCATCCCGTGCGTCCAGCCTTGTGCAGTGGAACGCCTGGCCCAGAGAGCTGGTTCTTAAACTCCCCTCCAGGGGACCCCCGGGGACTCAAGGAAGCACTTGGTTCCTTCAGAGCCGGGAAGGGAACCCAAGATTCCAGGCGGCATCCCAGGGACTGTGGACACCCACTCCCCATGATTCCCAGCCCCCAGCTCATCCCCCAGCTCACCAACTGGCTAACTGTCACTTGTTCTTCCCTGTGTGATTTTTGTCCTGAAAACAAACAAACAAATAAATAAATAACCTGGCTGCTCACGATGCTCCTTTATGGGGTCTCACCCTCGACAGCCCAGGGAGAGAAAGGTACAGCGACTCCTGTCCCCTTCTCGGGTGGGGCGAGGAGGACGGGTTACCAGCCAGGCCAAGGTCATGCAGGTGGTCAGTGGTGGGACCCACTTGAAGGCAGGCCCCTGGGCGCTGAATCCTGTTCTCTTCGGGGGGTGCTCCTAAGCGGGGCTGGGCTGCCGGGGGGGCGGGGCCTGAGGTGAGTGAGTGCCGTGGCCTGGTCAGTCCTCAGTGGGCTCTCGGTTCCTCGCTTTGCTGGAGGGCTGCAGGGCCCTCTGGCGTTCTGTGGAGCGCAGTATGACCACTGCTGCTTTGGGGGTTTACTCTTTAAGCAATGGTTGTAGAGCTGCTCCGCCTTCCGGGATTAAGAAGAGTGAGATCCAGCCCTGGCTGGTGTGGCTCAGTGGGTTGGGCATTGCCCCATGCACCAAAAGATTGCCGGTTCCATTGCTGGTCAGGGCACATGCCCAGGTTGTGGGCTCAATCCCCAGTAGGGCATGTGCAGGAGGCAGCTGGTCAATGTGTCGCTCTCACATTGATGTTTCTCTCCCTCTCCCTTCCCCTCTCTCTCAAAATCAATAAAAACCTATTTTAAAAAAGAAGAAGAGTGAGACACTCTTAGCTCCAGTCCTGACCCAGTCCTGGCTGTGACCCCAGGAGCTGTGCGACCTCGGGCAAGCCTTGGCTCCTCATCCGGGATATGTCCTCGTCAGACCAGACAGCTCCACCGATAACTCCACTGTCCAGGAGACAGAAAGGCCCCATCCGCCAGCTCCCAGGTCCCGGAGCTGGCCTGTTCAAGAAACACAGAGGGGCCAGGCCGGTGTGGCTCAGTGGTTGAGTATCGACCCATGAACCAGGAGGTCATGGTCTGATTCCAGTCAGGGCACACGCCTGGGTTGCTGGCTTGACCCCCAATGTGGGGTGTGCGGGAGGCAGCTGATCAATGATTCTCTCTCATCCTTCTCCCTTCCTCTCTGAAATCAATAAAACACATTTTTATTAAAAAGGAGAAGAAACAAAGAGGGTCCCAGGAACCTCTGCTGCTTCTGCTGGTTAGGAGACTCTTCCTGTCTTGGGCAATTCTAGAAGGTTCCTGAAGAGTGCCTCATTCTGCACCTGCACTGGCTCCCTGCCAGGCCACTCCTCTGGCCAAGGAGGCTCTGGAGCTGAGGGTGGAAAGGAGCCAGGCCCAGCCCTGGGGATGGGCGAAGAGGGCCTGGAGGAGGGCATGTTGATGGGCAGGGCTGCCCGGGCCTCCTCCCAGGAGGTGGGGCGTTGGGGCCATGTTAGAACCCGCCTGTCACACTGGGGCACCCCTGTGAGATCACGGACATGAGGAAGAACACGGGTTTGGATGCCGGCTTCTCCTCTTACCCCACCACGTGAAACTTGCCCGTTACTCAAACTCAGCCTTGAAATGCAGGCCTTTGTATCGGCCCCACGGGGCTGAGCTGAGGATCCAGTGCGCTAGACCTTTGACGGCTGCCTTGCCCGTGTATGCGTTTCCCAGGGCCGCTGTAACAAACGCCACAAACCAGCACAAATGCACTGCTTGACAGTCCTGTAGATGAGCAGTCTGACAGCCGTCTCCATGGGCTAAACGTCAAGGGGTCAGAAGGGCCAGGCTCCTCCTGGAGGCTCCGGGGAGAACCTGGTTCCCCGTCTTTTCCAGCTTCTAGAGGCGCCCACATGCCGTGGCTGGTGGCCCTTCCTCCATCTTCAGAGCCAGGAATAGTGGTTGAGCCTTTTTGTTCACAAAACATCACTCTGACCTTCTTCCATAGTTAGAGCTCTTGCCACTCTCCTCTTCTGCCTCAGTCTACTATTTTAAATATATATATATACATATATACGTATATATTTGTATATATATATATATATAAATATAATTGATTTCAGAAAGGAAGGGAGAGGGAGAAAGAGATAGAAACGTCAATGACGAGAGAATCAGCAATTGGCTGCCTCCTGCACGCCCCACACTGGGGATCGAGCCCACAACCTGGGCATGTGCCCTGACCAGGAATTGAACCGTGACCTCCTGGTTCACAGGTAAACTCTCAACCACTGAGCCAGGCTGGCCGGGCCTCAGTCTACTTTTAAGGCCCCTTATGATGACTTTATGCCACCCAGACAATTCTAAAATGGGGTAATCTTCCTATTTAAGATCAGCCGATTAGCAACCTTAATTCCCCTTTGCCGTGTCAGCCGACATAGTCACAGGTTCTGGGGATTAGGATGGGGCATTTTGGGGGGCAACTAATCAGCCCACCAGTGTCCTTCCACACATCTTTCTTTGCCCATGTTCTCCTCCTCTCCACACCCCACACCCCACACCTGGCCGCCTGATTGTCCCCGAGGTGTCCTGGCACCCACGGGCAGAGGCCCTCCTTGCCCTGGGGCCAGGAGGAAGGCTCGTTTATTCTGTAGGAACAGGAGGAGGAGGCAGGTGGCTGGGCCAGGTGAAGTTTATGGCCATTCTTCAGGTGTCCCAGTTGTGTGTGTGACTCCCCTGGCTGCCCACACGGTCCTGTTTTTATAGCCTCTCTCCCTGGGAACAATGGCCCTGGCGAGTATCCCGCTGCTCCCCAGCTGCCGCCCAGCAGGGGGCAGGTATTGGGCTCCTGGAGGCCACCTGCCTGGGCCCTCTCATTGGAAGGGGAACAGCTGGAGCCTCCTGTTGGAGTTGCATCAACAGAGGAAGTCCCCGTGGTTGGTGGGATGCTTCCTATTTCCCCGCTGGCCCCCCGCTGGACAGCCTGTCACCCTCGAGCCCGGTACTGGGCTCAGGATCCAGGCCTCCTGGCTGGGAGCGAATCTTGAATCTCGGTGGGTCAACAGGTATTCCAGTTTGCCCTGAGGCCAGCTTCCAAATGTTGCTTCTCCCCCTGAAGATGTGTTTCTTGCCTTCTGGAGGGAAACAGACATCTTCCCCGCATTGAAGAACCACTCTTTTCGGGTCACAGGGAGGGGGCAGGAATCATAGGAGGCTGCCCCCTTGCAGCCCTACCTCATGGGCAGGGATGCCTGGGTGGTCTGGGCTGGTTTGCTTCTCACTGAGCTGAGCTGGGCTGGACTGGGGCTGAGAGGGACATACATCGCCATCTAGTGGAGAGCGGTGGGACTTCCTGGTGTAATGGACCAAGAACTGTCCACGCTGGAGTTGATTATCCGAGGGCAGGGGTCCACGCCCTGGCTGTCACCCAAGGAGGTTTTCAAACATACGTGTGCTCCAGCCCCGCTCCACAACTGCTGCACCAGACCCTCCGAGGTCTGGAAATATGCACTTTAGCTTTAGGATGTACATCTCCAAGCCTTACCGGCAAAGTCTAAATTATTAGGCTTGGGAATCTGGGAATCTGAATTCTTAACAAGACTTCTTCAGTGACTCCCATGCAAGCTGGACTTGAACACCCTGACTCAGCTGTCCACACGTTAAGTGAGGCAATGTGGGACGTGGACTTCATTAGAAAAGCTGATGCTGTATGTGGTCGTATTACTAGAAGCGTCGTGCCCGGGTTAGGGAAGGATACAATACAGTGGCTAATATCTAGGTTCAAGTCCTACTTTGACTACTACCCATTGGGCCATGTCTTAACTTCTTCCCACTTCTGTACAGCGGAGATAAGAGCACCCGTCTGCTGGGGTTGCTCTGAGGACTCAGTGAGTTCGTGTGTAGCACAGGGCCTGGCCCTTAGGAAGAGGGTCCTATGTTAACAGTCCCAGCACTCAGATCCGTTGGGAGCACTGAGTGTGATTTCAGTGACATGTTTATAAAGGGAATGTCCAGAGGAGGAGGAGGAGGGGGAGGGGGAGGAGGAGGAGGAGGAGAAGGAGGGAGGAGGGGGGGAGGAGGAACAGGAGGAGGAGGAGGAAAAGGAGGAGGAGAAGGGGGAGAAGGAACAGGAGGAGGAGGAGGAAAAGGAGGAGGAGGAGGGGGGAGGAGGAACAGGAGGAGGAGGAGAACAGGAGGAGGAGGAAGGGGATAGGAGAGGAAGAGCCGATGAGCTGAGGGACCTGGAGAAGGCTTGAGGGTCTGTAACCGGAGAGAACAGGTGTTTGGGGAAGCAGGTGTATGTGCTGCTTAAACAATCCCAGGCCCGGCCGGCTGTGAGGAGGGACTGGGGTCGGAGGCAGTGTGTGGGAGCGGACACCGTAGTGCCGCCGGAGCTGGGGAGGGTGCGGGCTGGCTCCTGGGTCTGAGTGTGCCGTGGGGGAGACCCACAGAGCAGTGCTTCCCAGCACGTCGCTGCTGCCCTCCGGCGTGTGGCTGGTCCTGGGGACACACGGACAAGCACTTGGCTGTGTGTATATTTATATGTACACTTGGTACATGCATGTCCATATACTTGGCACATGGTTGTACATATATATGGACATCTATTTCTGTGGTTTCACAGAAGTAGGTAGCAATGTCAGGCCTGGGCCAAACTTAAAATACGTCTATGTTAAGTGTTATGGACTCAATGTTTGTATCCCGCCCCCCCTCCCAAGTTCACATGTTGAAACCTAATCCCCATGTGATGGTGTTCGCAGGGGGGGGGGGGGGGCGCTTTGGAAGGTGATTAGGTCATGAGGGTGGAGCCCTCATGAATGGAGTTAGTGCCCTTAGAAAGGACCCCAGAGAGGTCCCCCGTCCCTTCCACCAGGAGGACACAGAGAGAAGACGCCCCCCAGAGTGTGGGAGAGAGCTCTCCCCAGACCAGCCATGCTGGCGCCCTGGCCCTGCACTGCCCCCTGGGCTACGAGGAGTGAGACCCTGTGTTTCTGAGCCCCTAGTCTAGGGCACTTTGCTGCAGCAGCTGGAACAGATAAGACTGGGAGCCAGCAATTACAGAGCACGTGTGGATGTGGCAGAGCTTGGCAGCCTCGGAGGAACTTCCCACATGGGTTCGGAGATTGGTCTCCGTGACCCTGTATGTTGCTTCCCCTCCAATGTAGACTGTACCCGTGACCCCCACACTCCGATGCAACCTAGAGGGGGTGCCTCTGGGAAAGGGGTTGCCACCTTCAGTGAGGCCAGGATGACTGTGCCACTGGATTCCCTGGGGTAAGGGCCGTGAGCCGCAGAGAGGAAGGAGCCAAGGCCCTGCCCCCCTCACGCCCCCTGCGCCTGCTCCCCCGCCTGCTGTGCGTTCTCCTCGAAGCACCTGCTTCACTAACCCGCGTCTTTTTGTCCATTGGTTGAGGCCAGAGCACTCGCTCGGAGCAGCAGAAGCAGGAAAGCTGGCTGCCAGCCTGGAGGTGGTGTGTCTGTTGGTCAGTTTGCCAACAGATGGGGCCGACTTGTGTGGGAATGAACCCGACAGAGAGGGAAGCAAAGCGGAGAGAGAGATGGAGATGCCGGAAATACCGTGCGGCTCTCTGCCACCAGCCTGGTCTAGAGTCTAGACTGGCCACCGTCCTATTTTAAGGCCAGCTCTGAGCTGGGTTCTGTCACTTGTCCCTGGCGAACACAGACATCCCACGTGTCCTGTCCTAGAATCTTCCCCCCCCCGCCCCCCCCCCCCACACCATTGGAAGCTTTCCCAGCAGGAGAGCGCACCCCTGGGCTCCACGTTTGAGTGCTGCACCCGGAAGGTAAGTCCTAGCTGGAAGGTGGGGGAGGGTGGGATGGCCAGTACTGCAGTGGGGGGGGGGGGGGGGGGGCAGGGGGTGGGAGGGACCGGCTGGGATCTGGAGGCAGATGACTGTGTTCCAGTCTCTGCCCCGGGGCTTCCTCGCTTTCTAGAGCTGGGCAGGCCCCTCCGCCTTTCCAACCTCAGTTTCTCCATCGATGCAATGGGTTCGTAATCTCCTTCCAAAGAGGCTGTTGGGAAAATGAAATGAGAACAGACGTGGAGAAAGGCCGCCTCGTCAGGGAAGTGCTGTGCAGTAGTGTTTATTGTTACAGTGTTAACATTCTCTCTGGGGAGGGTGTTCCCCCGGTGAGTCCTCAGCAGCCCCCAGCCAGTGGGGGAGGCTCGGGAAACCCCCCTCCCCAGCCAACCCCCAGCAAGAAGGCCCATTCCCACGGTTCTGTTTCCCGTGGGGTCTTTCCTGTCACTCAACTGCCAGGAGCCCGTGGGAGCCTCGAAGAGCAGCCCAGGGTGCTGATGCCCCAGACACAGGTTTTGATGGGCGGGGGGTGAAGTAGGATGGGGGTGGGGGCGGGGGAACAGGGAGCTGGCCCTGGAGCGTGGAGGGACCCGGGGTACTCAGGCCTGTTCTTGCCCACGTCACCCCACGCTGCCAGCCCCAGCCCGAGTCAATGAGCTCAGGATTGGGGGGCATTATTCCGAGGCCCCTCCACCCTGGCTGTGTAAGGACCCCTCCTCCCTGCACTTCATCAGGTCAGGGTCTCACATGGCCTCTCCCTGCCCCCTGTAGCCTGGGGCCTGGTGACAGCGACGCTGACAGCAGAGAAAGGCTCTGCTCAGCCCAGGACACAGGGGTCTCTCAGGGGCACCTGGGGTCAGAAAGCTGAGTGCCAACCAGGTGCCTCCTGGTGGCTCTGGCCCAGCCTCCGGGAGGAACACGGGTCCCTCTGCCCACCCTGGTGCTCCCGCCTCTGGCACCAACCACCCCTGTCCAGGGGGCCAGCCCCGCAGGCAGGGGCGGCACCTCCCAGAGAAGCGTGTTGTGTTGTTCCGCGTCCCGATGCCAGGTCACCCTTCAAGGACCAAGACCACCGCCCAGGCGGTTTGGGCAGGACGTGCAGGTCCGTGTGTGCAGGTGGCCGCTCAGCCAGCCCTTGTCAGTCAGCCACCAGGTCTTCCTGTCGAGTCCGTCTGCGCCCCTTGCCCCCCCCACCCCAAGCAGATTGACATTTAGGATTTTCCCGCAAAGCCCACCTGACGGGACTCTGTGAGGCTTGTTTATCGGTCAACCTGTTCTCGGGTTGAAAAGCCAGCTCCCCACGCGCACCTGGGGAGGAGCGAGTGTGTGCTCAGGGCATCTTGGACCAAAAAGTGGGTGTGAAGTGGCCCACGTGGCCCCAGGCCTTTCGGACTAACGCCACCCCTGCTGGTGACCCCCAAGCCGCTGCTTGCTCACCTTGTCCGCAAAGGGGGTGCGCCATGGACAAGGCGAGCTTCATTGCTGACAAGCCTTCCCCCACCCTGCCCTTCCGCCCACCCTGGGGGGACGACTGGCCTCCTGCTTTGCTGCCCCCTGGAGGCAGGTCCTGGGGTGCCGGCCACCCAGGCTGAGGCTGGCTCAGGAGTGACCTGGCACCAGCGTGGCTGGGCCTTTGGTTCTCCAGCCCCGGCTGCAGGCTCTGCAGCTCCGGCCCGCGTGTGGCTGAATGTCACAGAGACACTGGGGTTGGACCCTCAGCGAAGCCAGGGCAGGTCCCAGAGCTTCACGCCTCAGGCCCCGGAATCAGAACTGTGTCCCGAGGAGGCCAAACATCCGACAAGAGAGGGCGTCTCCCTGCCCACCCACCAGGCACCTGGCCCCGGGGGAGGGAGGCTGTGCTTGTGTCACAGTGGGGGAGACGCGCCGTCTGGCTCTGGGAGGGACCCCCCAGTTCCTCGGGGCTCGGTCTGTGTCGCCCACCCTGGGTTGGAGAGGTCTTCGAGGCTGACTCAGCGTTGGGAATTCACACCCTTTCCTCCTGGGCTCTCGGGCACATGGCTTCGATGGAAGTGGGGCATCGTGGTTCCAACAGAGGACCCGCTTCCATAACCGAGTGTCAGTGGGATGCTCGTTCTGACCTTCCCGGATCGTCACTCAGCGTCGGGGTCCAGGAAGCCCAGCCGATCCCTGGAATCAAACTGGTTTCCAAGGGCTGTGCCTATGGGGTGCCTCTCTCTCTCTCTCTCTCCCTCCCCGCTCAAGCCCTATCAGGGGTGCTAAAGGGTCGAAATATCCCACATGCCTTGTGCTCCTTTTGCACGTTGTTTCCGAAATAAGTGAGTTAGAGGGGCAGGTCCATGTCCGTTCTGTGTGGTAAGTGGGGGATTAGACCCCCCGACTTCCCACCTGCCTCCCGAGAGGCTACGGGGTGCGTTACAGACGTTAGTCAAGTGTTAGTCCTCGCACCCCCCGGGCAGGGAAGCAGCGTTAGAGGAGGATGCTGAGGCGCAGAGAGGCCAGGCGCCGGGAGAAGCCACACAGCACACGGAGGCGAGTCAGGCAGAGGCCCATGGTTCTCGCCGCCATCCCGCCGGCGTGGCTCTGCGAGGCTCTGCGAGGCTCATCTCAGCCAGGACACCTCTGCGCAGGCGGCAGCCATCACAGCGAAGGTTTGCGGGGGTAGCGATGAGCACTCCCTGCCCTGATCCCGGATCCGCTGCCACAGTGGGCACAGTTGTCCCGGGCCTCCCTCCGTCATCCCTGATCCTGTGTCACCTGCCCTTCACCCGATGACAGAATGTTGCATTTCCTGGGACTGTCATTGCCCAGCCCCGCCCCGCACGGACCATCCACCTGCGCCCACCCGGGGAGCTGCTCCTGGGAGGACGAGCAATTACTCTCCCGCACGTCCACCCCCCGTGACCCGGGCTTTCGGGGCAGAGACAATGACTCCCCCATTCCGCTTGCTCCCAAGACGGGCTCAGCGACCCCCCAGGGAACCCAGGTTCTCAGTCACGGGGGGCGAGGATGCTGGGCCGCGCCCTCCCTCCGTGTGGCGTCTCGGCTGGCCATGGGCAGCCTTTCCTGCCACCTCGCTGGCTGGAGGGTCCCCTGCTGACCTGTCCCCACGGGGCTCGCATGTCTGCGTGGAGCCCACCTGCTCCTCCCGATGGGGCGCCGTGGCCCCTTTCCGCCTTGGCAGCCAGGACAGCGGCTGACGGTCAGTCACTCTGGGGTGGAGCCTGGGTGATGGAGGGGCAGCATGTGACAGGTCCTCGGGGCCAGCGCCCTTCCGCTGAGCGGGACGTCCCCGGCGGGCGCCTCCTGGCTCCCTGTGCTCCCATCTGAAGCTGTGGGGATTTTCCCGGGACGGAGGCGCCTCCTCAGCCGCGGGCACTATGTACAGGGGCGATGGCGTCCGGCTCCTCTTCCTCCAGGTGACTCCCTGTGTCGGGTCTGGCCGAGCATCGGCTCCTCACACGTTGGTGACCTCCAGGCCATTGTAGCCCTCCAGGCGGCACTGCTCTGGCCAGCCCTCGAGGTCCTCATCCCCGCAGTCTTCATTGTGGAGGGAGCCGTAGTCATCATGGAAATCGGGCTCTTTGCTGCTGAAGCCACGTCCTATCTTCCCCAGGGGCAGCTGAGGAGAGAGCACGAGGCCACAGGACCAGGAAGAAAAGGAATGGAATTTTCAGATCTGGGACGTGTGGCGTCTCCAAGTCTAATTGCTGTGTGACCTTGAGTAACTTCCCTGACCTTTCTGTGCTTTTCCTATACTATATAATAAAAGCCCAATATGCTAAGTGTCTGGTCATCTGGTCGGCCATTCAACCAATCAAAGCATAATATGCTAATGATATGCTAAGGCAGCTCAACCACTCACTATGACACGCATTGACCACCAGGGGGCAGATGCTCCAACCAGTAGGTTAGCTTGGTGCTGCAGACTAAGAGAGATGTGCTGGACATGCCCTGGAGCCTTCCCGCGGTCCCTCCGCACCCTGATTGTGCACCGGTGGGGTCCCTTGGCCTGGCCTACGCCTTCTCTCAGTCCAGGACCCCTCAGGGGATGTCGGAGAGCCTGTTTCAGCCCAATCCCGCAGGCCAGGCCGAGGGACCCCACTGGTGCATGTGCACCGGGCCTCTAGTTAGCAATAATACTCCACTGCTCAGGGAGACTGAGAGGAATTTGTGAGTTAACATTAGGAGAGAGCTTTGTGTTCCCAACGGGAAGGAACCAGTTGGTTATCACGGGTGAGAATAAGATATAGTCTTTCTGACTAGCCACAAATCTCCCATCTTCCTCCTCAGTGGGAGGAAGGCGTAACGGAGGAGAGGCCGTCCGAGCATGTGCATGGGGTCTGACCTCATTCCCAAGTCAAGGAGAAATATTCTAGCGCTGCCTCACGTGACGGAAAACATGTGGGTTTTAGAGAGTCTCACACTAGGGTTCAGATCCCTGCTCTGCCACTTCCCAGCTGTGTGACCTGGGACAAGTCACTTGCCCTCTCTGAGACTGTTTTCTCAGTTACAAAATAGGGATAGTAAATCCTATCTTTTTCCATTTTTCTCCCCGTAAAGAAAGCCTTTTAGACATGTTCCCCTCATCACACTCCGGCCATGAAATTAACCGCAGATACACTCTGCTAGTGACATAAAAGGAGGGAGGCGTTTTCCTACCAGTTTCCCTCCCTTTGGGGGAGTCACCCTTAATGAGAATGCTCGCTCTGGGCTGAGAGCATCTTAGGAGAAAGGTGGTCATTGATCCATGCTTCTCCCCCCACGTTTACTGGTAGGAAGGTGCCTGGAAGGCTGTTGGCGCCCCCCAGGGTTCACTGAGCGAATGGAAGAATTTTGGGGTCGTCGCTTCTGCCCCCTGTGCCTCCACCTCCACCGAGGACTGTGCGGTCTGAGTGTGTGATCAGCTCCAACCTGCACACGTTCGCTCACATCAGAGGCTCCCCTGCTGCGACTGGCCAGGTCACAGGAGCTCAAACCCCAAGTCAGTGGCTCCCAGAGGCCTCTGCTTCAGGAGTCCACGTGGGTCCCAGACTTTGTATGAAAAGCAGCTGCCCAGGTGACGCTGAGGCGGCTGAGACCTGCAGGTGGAGCCGCTCCCCTAACCCTCGTGGGGCTTCTGCATCACACAGGTCCCTTGGGGCCCACTTCCGGGGCCTCTGTCCTCGCTGCACCTGTGACCCGGCCCAGCGGCCCCCACAGGCCAACACGGGAGCTGGGCAGGGCCACGCTGGCCTCGACAAAAAGACCTTCCCAGGCGGCAGGACTCAGTGAACCAGAGGCCACTTACCCGGCCAGCCTTGTGCCTGATGCCACTGCTGTTCTCCTCCTTCCCCGCCCGGGGGGTGCCGGGGGCCCGCCCGGGGGGCGTGCCGAAGCGCTCAGCCTCCCGGATGCCCGTGGAGCTGGGGAGAGAAGCATTCCAAGTGAGTGTGTGTGTGTGTGTGTGTGGCGGGGGATCCAGTCAGCTCCGGCTCCCGGAGACACGCACGCTCACGCGTGGCCTGGTCGGCCCTTAGCAGCTGTGTCCCTGGGGCCATGAGCTCTGTAAGGGGTCATCGCAGCACCTCTCTCATAAGGGCATCCTGGGGCCGAATGAGATGACGCACACAGAGGCCCAGAGTGGCTGGTGCACCGTGACGGACGGCTATGATAACATCTGACTGTGACCAGCAGGGGCTGTGAGGGGCACAGGCCTGGTCTGAGTCCCCTGGCTGTGCCCTCGTGCCGCCGCCGATGACCTCGCTGGGCCCGTTTCCTCATCCGTTCAATGGAGCCCGGGAAGCACCTCTGGCCTTTACTAGCCGAGTGCCCTGAGGGGAAGTGCCTGCCTTTGCGGTGCACACAGAGGCACCAGGCTGGCCCTGCCACCACCGCGCCGGAATATCCCCCTCGTTCTCCCACAGCAGCTGCCATCCCGCCGTGTGGCTCCTTCGGATGGAAATACAAACGCGTTGGGAAGAAACCAGCACCAGACGGAGCTCTTCGGAGGCTTGACGCGGCCTAGTGAGCATTTGCAGCCACTTCGTCAGACCTCAGCGCTCAGTGAAGGGTCTGACCTGCTGCAGTCACCTGCGGGGAGCATCCACTAGGAGGCGCTAGCCTGCCCGTCTGGGTGTTTGTTCTTGGTCACTTTTCTGATGAGGAGACTGGGTAGGTGGGCTGGCCGGGTCTGTTCACCTGGACCATAAACACCATTCGGATGCCCAGCCCCTTCTCCAAGCCTTTGACCCCACAGGCATCCCTGCCTGGAATGGCCACGTCGACCTCTGAGGCCGGTGCGAATCGTCCCCAGCTGAGACCCCCTCCCGGGGCCTCTGCTCACACTCTCCGTCCTTCTCCCCGTTCCGAATGCCGGGGGCCGTGGGGACGTACCCACACACTTTACTCCACCTCTTTCTAGTCCATGACGTTTGGGCTGAAGTTCCCAGCCTATGAAAGGAGACCAACCGCCCTGTTGCAGGGGCAGGCGGGACCCCGTGAGCGTGAGCGAGGGCCCGGATGGGGAGTCGGGGCACCTGCCCCCCCGCCCCCCCCCCCAGGGCGAGGCTGCCCGCACTCACGTGGCCGGGGGGAAGATGGCGCTCATCTCCTCCGCCAGGTGTCTCCGGAGGATGTGCTTCCCGCTGGGGATGCCCAGGGCGGTGGCCATGGCCTCGGCAGTAAACGTGGGCTCCAGCACCAGCACAGCGCCATGGACCCCGCTGTTGGTCAGGTTGTCTGCATACTCCTGGGGGCAAGGCACGAGGCTGCTTAGCCTGAGGGGCCGCCCTGCTGGCCGGAGGGGGCCCTCGCTCCCAGTGGCTTGGCCCCTTGGGGACCAGTCATTTCACACTGAGGGGAAGCCCACCCTCTCTCTTTAGGGCCAGCGGGGCAGTGGCCGAGGCCAGTTTGTCCCTGACTCTCCCAGACCGCGGCAGGCAGCCCACACGTACTCGAGTGAGACGATGGGCCTGGAGTCAACGCGCCTGCTCCAGAGAGTGAGGATGGCTGGCATTCCTCACCCACTGTGGGGAGGGCATCGGCACTGGGGCCCATTGTGGGGGCGGGGTTTGTAGTCCCCTCCTCTTGAGTGACAGGAGGCAGCTTGTTCTTGCCAGCCTGGGTAACGTTCCCCCCGCTCACACAAACATGCATGGGGTCTGCATCTGCCTGAGTCACCCCCACACCCGCCGTCACCCCTCACCTTCAGGTCAATGTCTCGCACCCACTTGAGCACCCGCTGGTTGGTCCAGACCACGGGGTCTGTGTTCTGTGTCTCGCAGCGGGCCCGGCGCTCCTGGAGGGTCTGTGGGAGGGAGACAGTGGGTCAGTTTGGGGGACAAGGGAGCGGGCTGAGGTCACATGGGGATAAGGGTCCACAGTGCTCACAGGGACCTCAGTGGCCTGGGTGAGGACAAGTGATGAGTTCTTGGGGGATGAGGGCTCACTGTTTCCCTTGAATTGAGCACAGGGCCTGCCCCTACTATAGGCCAGTTATGGCGAACCTATGAGATGCGTGTCAGAGGTGACAAGCGAACTCATTTTTTTTTGGTTGATTTTTCTTTGTTAAATGGCATTTAAATATATAAAATAAATATCAAAAATATGTCTTTGTTTTACTATGGTTGCAAATATTAAAACATTTCTATATGTGACATGGCACCAGAGTTAAGTTAGGGTTTTTCAAAATGCTGACACGCCGAGCTCAAAAGGTTCGCCATCACTGCTATAGGCAGTTGTTAGAAGGAGGGATGGAGAGAGAAAGAGATGGATGCCTGGATGGATGGATGGATGGATGGGTGGATGGGTGGGTGGATGGATGGGTGGATGGGTGGATGGATGGATGGGTGGATGGATGGGCGGGTGGATGGATGGGAAGGTGGTTGGATGGGCAAACAGTGACTGCCAGAGGGGGAAGTAAGCGATGACAGGTGCCTGCACCCACAGCCTGGTTCTCACCTCCCTGCTGAAGTTCACTTGGTACAGCAGCTCGATCCCCAGCAGGATGCTGACCTGGTGGAACTTCTTGGACACATTCAGGTGCTTCTCCAGGTCCCGCTTCATCAGGGAGTTCAGCATCCGCCCATCGACCAGGTGGTTTTGGAAGGCCTGGGCGTACTGGGACAGGCCGATGTCGTTCAGCCAGGCCTTGGCCACCCAGTGATGGTCCAGGTCGGCCGCTTTGGACAGGCTGGTGAGGAGAGACACAGCCAGAGAGAGGGGCGGTGGGAAAGGTAGAAGGAACAGAGGGGTGGGCAGAGATGGAACAGAGGTGAGCAGAGATGGAGAAGGGGGGAGAAACAATAGGGGGCAGACTGTCACAGAGACGGACAGGAAGAGGGAAGGAATGGAGAGACAGGAAGAGAGAGCAGAGGTGAAGTGAGAGGGGGATGAGAGAGAGAGAGAGGGAAGAGGGCACGAGGGAGGGAGGGAGAGAGCGCGCCCCCAAGGGTAAAAAGGGACCAATGGAGAGATAGAGGGGATAGGAAAAGAGAAAAGACCACATTCGGACACAATGACAGTAGAGAGGGACAGTGATGGGCAGCAGGGACATGTGTCGCAGTAAACAGCATCTCTGGGGGCTCCTGCACTGCCCCGCCACCTAGGGCCCCGCCAGAACCCCCGAGGCCCACAAAGCCAGTCTCTCCTTGGACTGCAGCCAGTCACATGGTAGCACGCCTAGGAATCAGAATTAAAGCCTACATTTTGTCTATTGCAGTATTCTCTCCTCACTGCCACCCCTCAGATTTCCTTGAATCCCACACAGAACTTGTCCCAGGACCACGCACATAGTAGGTGCACCAGGAATACTCAGATGCATGAACTGGTGGAGGAGCCTGGCGAGGGTAGTCCAGTCGGCTGTCATTCCCTTGCTCGCCACACGGTGGCAGCCTCGCAGAAGGAATAGGTCAGCGTCCCCCACCCTGTCCATCTACCAGTCCGTGTTGTCAGTGTGTCTGTCCCTTCCTCTTCTTTTCTAGGTTCCAGGCACGACCATCCCTGGCATGGATTTCTGCGCCTGCCTCCTGACTGCCCCACCCCACCGCCCCTTCTAATGCATGCTCCCCAGGGCTGCCAGGTGGACCTGGAATCACCTCAATTAGAGTAGGGCACTCCTCTGCTTAAAATCTTTCTGTGCTGGAAGCTTAGTGCATATGACTAAGTGAAAGGCCACAGAGTGTACGATTCCAAACACATGGCCTTCTGGAAAAGGCGAAGCTAGGGGGACAGTACCAAGGTCAGGGGCTGCCAGGGGGTGGGGTTGAGGGGAGGGAGGAGCAGGTGGAGCACGGAGGATTTTCAAGGCAGTGAAACCACTCGTCTGACCCGGTAACGATGGACGTACGTCGCTACATGTTTGTCCAAACCACAGAATGTGCCACTCACTCTGAGAGTGAGCCCCCATGTCAGCTATGGACTTGGGATGGTGATGATGTGTCTATGCAGGCTCCGTGGTAACTAATGCTCCATCTAGTGGGGGGTGTGATAATAGGGGAGGCTGTGCCTGGGGGTGGGTACACGGGACATGGGAGATCTCTGTATCTTCCCCTCAATTTTGCTGTGAACCTAGAACTATTCTTTAAAAAAAATGCCTTTAAAAATGAGGGTGGAAACAAAGGCTTTTCTTCCCAAGCAAAATTGAAAGAATCTGTCGTCAGAGGAATGGCCTCCGAGAAAGGTTCAAGGGATTTCTTTCAGAGGGAAGACAACAACGAGCCAGTGGAAATTTGGACCCCACAAAAGAATCAAAAGGAGAACTCTTAAAGCTCAACAACAGAAAGGTAACCGGGTTCAGAAATGGGCGAATGACCGTAACGGACACGTCTCTAAAGGAGGTAGGGGGTCTCCGAGAGACACGTGACAAGACGCTCAGCGACACCAGCTGTTAGGGAAACGCAAACCAAATGAAATGCCACCTCCCCCTCATTAGAATGGCTACTAGCAAAAAGCCCACAGAGCATGGGCTGGCGGGGGAGTGGAGACACGGGAACCCTTGTGCATTGGTGGTGGGAGGGAAAACGCGCAGCCACTGTAGAAAGCAGTGTGGTGGCTCCTCAAACCTTAAAAATAGAATTCCAGCCATTGCACGTCTGGGCATCTCCCCAAAAGAATGGAGAGTAGGGCCTCGAAGAGGTATTTGTACACCCACGTTCACGGCAGCACTTTCCACAGCAGCCAGAAGCGGGAAGGCACCCACGTGTCCATCAGCAGATGAATGGACAAGCCAACTGTGGTGAGAGCATACAATGGAATATTAACCAGCTTTTAGAAAAAGGGAATTCGGCAATATGCTACCACAGGGATGAATTTAAGGACAACGAATAAAGGAGCAAAGTATTTATAGGTGAAAACGGTGGCACAAAGGCAGGAGGAGAAATCATTTTATACTATAGACCAGTGGTTAACCTTCCTAATGCCGCGACCCTTTAATACAGTTCCTCATGTTGTGGTGACCCCCAATTTCACTGTTACAAATTGAACATAATTAAAGCATAGTGATTAATCACAAAAACAGTATGTAATTATATATGTGTTTTCCGATGGTCTTAGGCGACTCCTGTGAAAGGGTCGTTCGACCCCCAAAGGGGTCGCGACCCACAGGTTGAGAACCGCTGCTATAGACAAAGGTGCATGCTATTATTTGAAAATAGACAGTGGTAAGTTAAGTGTTTATATTGTAACCTCTACAGCAACAATAAAAAAATAAAGAAGTTATAGTTCACAAGCCAGTAGTAGGAACATTCAACTAATAAAAAATAAGTCAGTAAACGAGGAAGAAATTTTTTAAAAAGGGTAGATTTAGAGAAAATAAAACAAGAAGACTGTATGGTGACTTTCCTTGGTAGGAATCAAATCAGAAGTCCTCGGAGGGGCTACCAGGGTCTGGGCTCCCCTCCCTCACCCGGCTCCGGCCTTGGGGGACCTCGGAGATGCTCTGGGCTCTTTGCTCCTCCTCCCCTCCCCCTGCACTCCCTTCCTTCCAGCCCTTCCCCAACCCCAGCCCCAGGCCTCCATTCCCGCCTCCCAGAGGGAGCTGTGCCCCGACTGTGCTGCCTGAAGTCGCTCCCCCAGCCTGAGCCTCTGCCTCTGAGTATTTCCTTCAAGCACGAACCACACAGGAGCTGGAAAGGTACCTGACCTGAGCCCAGGACTGCTCTCTGCCAGCCAGCCGCCTGGTGCCGACCCGACCCGCAGCAGACACTTCACCGGCAGGGCGGGCTCCCGGCCTCACTGTCCCTCCTCCTGCCCCTCAGCCGCCAGAACCACTGGGCCTGCCCCCGGGGGGCCAGGGCCTCCTTGTCCCCCCTTCCCTTGCTGAACTCCTGCTGAGATTCTGCTCTCTCCAAAGCCTTCTGCCCCCCTGGCCCCCACCCCCAACCCACCTGCTGCTGGGTCCCATCCCTGTGCTGGGCACCCAGGGTCATTGCTGCCCATGCTGCCAGCTGCCTGCTGGACCGCCAGCTCCTGGAGGCAGGACCGGTGGGCATGTCTAGCACGTCCAGGCCCCACCGGCCCAGAGCTCATGCTCAGCAGCTTCCCAGGCAGGAAAACAGAGCGAGTGGGGCGTTGGCTCCGGCTCCCGACCTGGAACCTTCTGGGGAGACAAGCTCCCTGCTGGGCGCAGGTAGACCCCTGCCAGCCCCTCTAGGACCCGCTCCAGCCTTGTCACTTCAGAGGCACCGTCCCAGGCCCAGCCATCCTTGCTCTCTCTCCCGGCAGGAGTCGGAGCTGGCGGCTCTGAATGAGATGCCACCGGGCCCGGCTGGCACTGCCCGGCCAGACCACCTCCTCTCCTGGGGAAGGAAGGGTGTGCTCAGCAAGTCAGCGGTGCCACGGCCGTGGGTGGCGGGCGGGAGGGGCGCCTGCTCACGTCCTTGAGCGAGGCTGTTTCTAACCAGCAGCAGCCGTGTGTGCGCCGCCCTGCGACACCGGCTCTCTTCATTAAAGCCGTCCCCAGGGCGCCTCAGCGTGGCACCACTTTCTCAGCTGTTGGTCTGAGCTACTGTAAGCGCCCGCGTTGAAGAAAGCGTCTTGACCTTAAAAGTAATTGAAGACAGCCCGGCCGGTGTGGCTCAGTGTTTGAGCGTCGACCTGTGAAACCAGGAGGCCACGGTTCAATTCCTCGTCAAGGGCATGTGCCCGGGTTGCCAGCTCGATCCCCAGTAGGGGGCGTGCAGGAGGCAGCCGGTCAACGGTTCTCTCTCATCATTGATGTTTCTCTCCTCTCTCCCTTTCCCTTTCTCTGAAATCAATAAAAATACATTAAAAAATAATTGAAGACATTTTGTCAAATTTGACACTGCCCCCCCTCCTTAAGCTGGGGCTGGATTAGACCTGGAAATCCGGGTTTGGGCACAGATTTAGCTATTAGCTGGGTCATTCATTATTCAACGCGGAAAACACGAGACTGTGCTGGCTCCAGACCTTGCACCTCTGTGCCTCAGTTTCCTCATCTGTAAAATGGGCTGACCGTGTGAGTGTCCGGAGTTGTGGGGCCTCGGGGATGAGAGAAGGGAAAACGAGTAGCAGAGCAGCTGGACTCACCGAGTGTTCCATAAATGATAGTAGGAGGAGCCGTGGCTGTTAACACAAGGGAACATGGGAGCCTGGGAAGGGAACTGACTTCAAAGTTAGGTATTTTGTGACTTTGTGCCCGTGGGCCTCACTTTCCCCTTCTTGAAAATGGGGGTAAGGGCATCTATCCTGCATCGGTGTTAAATGAAATTGTACCCATAAGAGGACGGGTGATGGTTTTGCAAAGTACTTTAGAGATAAGGCCCAGAGAGGGCCAGGCCATGCCCAAAGTCACACAGGATGTGTTCTGTATGATGACCCCACTAGGTCCTTAGCCCAGAGTTCCATGGGCGGGTCAGAGGGTCCCAGAGTGCCAATTTGTGAAGTTTTGTATATTTCTTCTGGCGAAAATGTTTTTATTTGATTCTCAAAGGGGCCATGATCCCCCAAAGTTCAAGAACCGTGTCCTAATTGACCCTCTTCACTTCACTGGTGGAGAAATAGTCCCAGAGAGAGCAAGGTCACCTGGGAAGTAAGGGGCGGGCTACTTTTCCCGGGGAGTGAATGGGGCCCTCAAATCCCGGGCCCTCCTTCTCCGGGAAGCCATGGCCCTTGGGAACAGTCCTCCTACAGCACCTGTGGTTTTCGAAAGCCGCTTGCATCTGGGTGCTGACCTGAATCCACCCCATAGAGTCTTGGCTCCCGGAGGTCCTCAGGGTTGGCCATGTTTCGGGGGAACTGGGGCAGCGATCCCACAGTTTTGAGGTGAAGCAGGCAGCCCCACCTTGCTCAACGCAGCATTTACTGACTGTGCTGGGAGGGCTCTGGGGAGGGAGGGAGTCCCAGCTTGAGTGACCGGGATGGGGATTCCCAGGGAGGCACTGGCGGAGTGGGCGGTGAGTGTGGGTGCTGCGGGGCCTCAGCAGGAATCTCAGCGGGAACCGCTCCTCCAGCCCTCACCTCCAGCCCGTCCTCCAGGGCGGGTCCCGAGGGCACAGGGCTGCCCCTGTGGGCTTGGCCTGCTTTCAGTGGGGCCTGAGTTTCTGATCCGATCTCCATCTCGTTATTTCCTGCCACTCAGTGCCGCCCGCCCGCCCGCCTGGCCCTCTCCCGGCACAGGATTTGGTTTCCAGCTTCCAGCCCGAGTTCCCAGCCCCAGCCCCCCCTTTTCTAATCCTCAAAGCTGCTTCTGCAAATAACGCACGCACCACCGGGCTGGATTAATTAACTGCACAGAAATGATGGGGAGCCAGCGAAGGAGATAATTATGCAAAACAAAAGTGTCCGCTCACCAGCTTGCTCCTTCCTCCCTCTGCACTCTGGGCACTTGAGTGTGTGTGTGTGTGTGTGTGTGAGTGTATGAGTGTGTGTGAGTGTGTGTGTGAGCATGTATCTGTGTGTGTGTGTGAGTGTATGAGTGTGTGTGAGTGTGTGTGTGAGCATATATCTGTGTGTGTGTGAGTGGATGAGTGTGTGAGTGTGTGTGAGCATGTATCTACGTGTGTGTGAGTGTATGAGTGTGTGTGTGAGTGTGTGTGTGAGCATGTATCTATGTGTGTGTGTGTATGAGTGTGTGTGTGAGTGTGTGTGTGAGCATGTATCTGTGTGTGTGTGAGTGGATGAGTGTGTGAGTGTGTGTGAGCATGTATCTACGTGTGTGTGAGTGTGTGTGTGTGTGTGAGTGTGTGTGTGAGCATGTATCTATGTGTGTGTGTGTATGAGTGTGTGTGTGAGTGGGGATCCTTCCCTTTTTGCCAGATCTGCTTGGTGAATGAGGCCCCCCAGCAAAGCCTGCTCACAAAAGGTGAGGAGAGAGGCTGCAGCAGGTAGGCCAGGTGGGTGATGTTATGGGTGGGGGTCAGGGTGCTAAGAGCAGGGGGAGCAGGGCAACAAGGACACACCTGGTGGGAGGGACCCCGGCCATTCCCTGGTGTGCTTCCTGCAAGGAGCCCCTCCCACGGGCCTGCTGTGTCCACTTCTTCCCGTCCCATCCTGCGCCTCCCTGCCTGCTCCTTCCCTCTGTGTCCTCCGCGTCCTCCGCGCCCTGGAACCCCGGGAGCTGGGGCTGAGCTGGAAGCAGGCAGAGCAGACACTGTGGCCAAATCCCCACCTCCACTCGGCTGGTGCACCTCGGAGAGAGAGGAGTTCTGGGGGTGCGTGAGGTCTCCCCGACCCCTGCACAGGGGGATGGAAGGGCATGTGGGGTCTCACTCACTCCCTGGTCTCCATCTTTCCATGGGGGGACTGGGGTGTGCCTGGGCCTCCTGCCCAGAGATGTGTGGGACCAGACTGCACACCTGGCCCGGCCTACGGCGCCCCTTCACCCCACCTGTGTGATCGGAGGTCCTGGGGGGACTTCCCTCCCTCCCTGGGGCCAGCCCAGGCGGGTGCCAGGAGCGGGGCTCACCTCCGGCCCGCCTCGGCGTCGCGGTAGTCCTCGATGGCCAGCCGCAGCTTGCGCCGGTGCAGGGAGCTGCACACGCCCAGGCCCAGCTCCAGGTCCTCGTCGCTCAGGCTCAGCAGCACCTGCGCCCCGGAAAGGTGGGCACTGAGCGCCCGGGAGGCTTGGGGCGCCTAAGGCCTCCCGGGACCCGTGTCGGCCAGGGCTGAGCCCCAGAGGGTTCTGCTGGCTGGGGCTCCCTCTCCCATCTCCCTGCCCATCTTCCCTGCAGTCAGGACAGAGTACCTCTGCAGACCCTCTAAAGCACCCCCACAGCCTGCCTGAAGCCCCCCTGGAACACTCCTGAAGTCCCCCTGGAACACCCCTGAACACCCCTTGCAGCCTACCTAGAGCTCCCCTGCAGCACCCCTGCAGCCGCCTGGAGCACCCCTGCAGCCTACCTGGAGCACCCCTGCAGCCCGCCTGGAGCACCCCCTGGAACACCCGCACAGCCTGCCTGGAACCCCCTGAAGCCCCGCTGGAACATCCCTAAAGCCCCCCTGGAACACCCCTAAAGCCCCACCTGGAACACCCCCTCCAGCCTACCTAGAGCACCCCTGCAGCCCACCTGGAGCACCCCTGCAGCACCTCTCAGGCCGGGGCTCTAGGAGGTGGGAGATCTCCATCCAGGCCGAAAGAGCCCTCCCGGGGAGCCCTGCCTCCCGTCAGCCAGGTAAAGGGAGGCTCGTCCCGGTTTAAAGGTGGGGAGGCTGAGCTCAGGAGGGCTGTGACTTGCTGGGGAGACTGAGGGTTTTTTGGGAACACTGGCACCTGCACCAGATCAGCCG
This sequence comes from Myotis yumanensis, assembly GCF_028538775.1. Classification (NCBI taxonomy): domain Eukaryota; kingdom Metazoa; phylum Chordata; class Mammalia; order Chiroptera; family Vespertilionidae; genus Myotis; species Myotis yumanensis. Next base: position 8,662,453 of record NW_027223753.1, on the reverse strand, counting down.
GCTCCTGGGTTACATCTCCTCCTCCCCCTGAGGGTGGGGGTGGGGGTGGGGCAGGCCAACTCAGGATTAGTAAAGCTCACGGGAGGGCCCGGTGGTGCCCTACCTTCCCGCTCTTCACGTTCTCCGCGCAGGCCTTGACGTACATGGGCATGGCCATGACCACCTCCAGCCAGGCCTGCACGGCGCCTGCCTTCCAGTGGGACATGGGGGTGGTCCTGACCAGCTCCACCTGCTGCAGCCGGTCCACCTGCTCCTCGCCCTCCGACAGGCTGAGGCTCTGTCGCGTGGGGCTGCACTGGCTGTCCGAGTCTGCAACACATGAGTGCAGGCTGGGGAGGACACACACATGTCCGGGCTCCCAACGCACGCAGGCCCTGCTGGGGAGGGGGGGTCGGGGGGGCCGCGGGGGGGCAGGGACGGGCAGGCTGCACCCCTGAGCCCGCATTCCCCCTGCAGGAGGAGGGCAGGGACGTCTTCCCCCCAAGCATTTCTTCTTTTAAAAATCAAAATGGCCCCGCTGGTGTGGCTCCGTGGTTGAGCGTCGACCTATGAACCCGGAGGTCATGGTTCGATTCCCGGTCAGGGTACATGCCCGGGTTGTGGGCTCAATCCCCAGTGTGGGGCGTGCAGGAGGCAGCCGGTCAATGACTCCCTCTCATCACTGATGTTTCTATCTCCCTCTCCCTTTCCCTTCCTCTCTGAAATCAATAAAAACATACTTTTAAAAAACCCCAAAATGGCCTTTGTTTTGTTTTGCCACCACTCCCCCATTACACACAGAGAAGAATTTTAAAAACTTAATCCAGAAAAGAATACAAATAAAACAAGGTGGGAATGGCCCCAAATCCCGCCCCCTTGGGCAGCAGCTGTTAGTATTTAGCGAAGCGCACGTTGGGAGACACACTTGCCCAGGCTACAACACACGCAGACCCACGCACTGCACCCTGCGTCCGTCCCGTGACACGCGGTTCTCACGGCACCCCTGCACCCGGGAGCAGCCTGCACTATCTTCCGACCGCACAGGCCTCGGGGATGGCCGCTCGACCTTTATTTCACCCGCCGCCTGCGATGGGCCCCGTTCTGTGCCCATGTTTCACTATCTTGGGCAGCAGGTCACCTTGGGCAGCTGGGTGATTTATCTTCTCAGGACAAAGCGAAGCCAGTTTCTGGAGCGGCCCTCGCAGACAATAAGTCTGTTCGCCAGCAAGTTCCAACCCTGTTCTTCATTGGTGGCCGCCGCGTCCACACCTGACGCTTTTTGGCTACACCCTGAATGCAGCTGTGGCTGCCTCGGTCCCCCTGCCTTCCTGGGAGGAGTGTGGCTTGAGTTCGGCTCGGTGCCTGGGGAGGGAACCCAGTCCCAGGGCCTTGAGCATCCTACCTGGGCAGGAATTCGCTGCCCCAGCCAGACTCCCCCTGGGTCCGGGTGGGCAGGGCCGCTGACGGAGAGGTGAGGGTGGGCTTGTGTGTTGGGTGCCAAGGTATTTGCAGTGCCTGGCTCTGTCTCCCCAGGGGAGGGAGGTAAGGGGCCGTGGGAAGGGGGAGACTGGGAGAAGATGGGCAGCAGGAGTCAGAGAGAGAGAGACAGAGATGGAGAGAGAGGGAGGGAGGGAGGAGAGGGAGGGAGGGGAAGAGAGACTCCAAGAGCAAGTCCTCAGGAGAGAAATCCTGCCATAGAAACAGCAAATACAAAAAGACAGCAGGAAGGAGAGAGCGCACGGAGGGTGGAGAGGGCCTGGCAGACCCGTGGACAGACAAGAACCTAACGCTCCTGGGCCGGTCTTTGGGAGCCGGTGCCGGTGGTTCTGACTAAGGGGCCTCGGCCCCGAGAGGAGCTGGCTCTGCACTCACGTTACTGATGGGCTCCAGGCTCCAGGAATGCAGAGGCCACGCCGAGTTCATAGGAGCAAAGCACACGTTTCGGTTTCTGAGCAAAGACAGCCCTTCAGCGCGACACCTCCCTCCGCCCACCCCCGGGCTGAACTCCAAGGAGGAGATGCTGTGGGGTGTCTTTGGGGTCAGACACCATGAATTAAAGGCAATTTCCAGATGCTGGCATTAGAGGGCCAGGTTTTATGGCCGGGATCCCATCAGTCCCGGCTTTTATTTCCCCTCTGTCTCAGCCCTGAGGGGGAATCACTCATGGTTATAGCCAGGCAGCTCCGTGAGCGCTGAGGACCTAGAGGCCTGGCTGGGCCCGGGCAGCGTCTCAGGAGGGGCGGCCAGGAGGCAGCCACTCTGGATACTTCCGAACACGAAGAGGCGGGACACGGTGAGACTGTGGAGGAGAGACTGCCTTCTCCCGCCCACCCCAACACAGGCACGAGGGCACCCCAGATTGTCAGTAGTGAGGGTTCCCCCACCTGGGCCCCCGCACAGGGTGTCAGCCTGGCTCAGGCGCTGGCACACTACAGCCCGTGGGCCACATTCAGCCCGAAGCCTGCCTGTCTCCATTAAAGGTGACTGGGGCACGGCCTCACCTATTTGCCACACGTGGTCTAAGGCTGCTCTCCTGCTGCAATGGCAGTGTGAGTAGTTGTGACAGATTGTCTGTCCAAAATCCTAAAATAGTTACTGTCTGGCCTGTGATAGAACATCCTTTACAGAAACCTCGAGGCTCTGAGGTTGGCGTTAGAATATGAGAGACCTGGGTTTGGGAAAGTGTTTCCAATGTCCTCAGCCTCACTTTCCACATCTGGGAAATGGGATGATAATGAGGTCGAATCACACAGGCCTATGTGAGGACCAGATGAGAGGCTGTATGAAGTATACACAATGCTCAGCCCGGTGCCTGGCAGACAGTGGGTGTCTGGCATACAGTGATGGCCTGGGGTCTCTGAGCTCTGCAGGCTCATGGCACTTACAGTCAAGACCGGCTCTGTCCCGAAGAGCAGCTACAAGCCTCGTGTGGCTACTGAGCCCCGGTAATGTGGCTCGTCCACGTTCAAAGGGCCGGCGGGGTACAGCACACACTAGACTTTGAAGGCTGCGTACAAAGCGATGTAAAACTATGTTATTAATTTTTATGAGCACATATTAAAACAATAATATGTTGGGACTGTGGGTTAAATAAAAGATATTACTCAAATTCATTTCACCTGTTTTCTTTTTACTTTTGAATATGGCCACTACAGAATCTAAAATTGCATGTGTGGCCTGCATGATGTTTTTACTGGCCTGGGTGGGTCTGGGTGGAAGGTTTTTTGTTTGTTTTCTCATTTCATTCCCACCCCCTCAGTGGGTTTGGAGGTGAAGCGCCCGCTTCTCTGTTTCGGGTTCAGTTGTCCTGGATGTGCGGCCTCTGAGGCAGCAGCAGCAGCAACACCTGGGAAGTTGTTAGGAGTGAAAACCCCTGGAGCCTGCCCAGGCCTCCTGACACGGAAACGCTGGGGTTGGGCCCAGCAGCAATCTGTGTCTTAATTAACAAGCCCCTCAGATGCTTCTGATACATGCGAAGGTTCTGAGCCACTCAAATGCTTGCCCTTGAGAACTTATCCTGAATATTTAACTTGAAACCTAGCATTGATCAATATATTTTTTAAAAAATATACTTTTATTGATTTCAGAGAGGAAGGGAGAGGGAGATGGAAACATCAATGATGTGTGAGAATCATCGATTGGCTGCCTCCTAAAAGCACCCCCCCCCCCCCCCCCCCACTGAGGACCGAGCCTACAACCCGGGCATGTGCCCTTGATTGGAATTGAACCTGGGACCCTTCAGTCCCCAGGTCAATTGTTCTATCCACTGAGCCAAACCGGCTAGGGCTGATCAGTATCTTAATACCTTCTCCTAAACTGTAAGATTATTAAAAACATTCATTCTGATCACATCTCCTGACTAAACCCTACCCTATCCAGTATTTAAATTAAGTCCTTTTAAAACCCCCCACAATTGAGACATTGCCATCATGATTTCTTTATACTGATAATATTAAGTATTAAAATAATGTACCTACACGTTTACCAATTTCTCTGTTCTTTATTTCTTCTTGTGGCTTAGACATTACTTCTAGGATAATGAAGAACCTGATTTAAAAGTTCCTCTGGCCCAGCTGGGGTGGCTCAGTGGTTGAGCACCGACCTATGCATCAGGACCGTGGTCGGCAAACTGTAGCTCTCGAGCCACATGTGGCTTTTTGGCCCCTTGAGTGTGGCTCTTCCTAAGCCTTAGGAGTACCCTAATTAAGTTAATAACAATGTACCTACCTATATAGTTTAAGTTTTAAAAAAATTGGCTCTCAAAAGAAATTTCAATCGTTGTACTGTTGATATTTGGCTCTGTTGACCAATGAGTTTGCCGAACACTGCACCAGGAGGTCATGGTTTGATTCCCAGTCAGGACACATGCCCAGGTTGCAGGCTCCATCCCCAGGGTGGGACATGCAGGAGGCAGCCAATCAATGATTCTCTCTCATCATTGATGTTTCTATCGCTCTCTCCCTCTTCCTTCCTCTCTGAAATCAATAAAGACACATATATCTTAAAAAGTTCCTCTGATTAAGAGTAACTTCGGTTTATCTGAAAAAAGTCTATTTCACACCATTCTTTAGAGCGTTTTGCTGGGTACACAGTTTTAGGTTGACAGCTATTTTCCTTCCGTGCTTTGAGGACATTGCTCCACTTTCTGCTGCCTTCCATTTTGCTGGAGAGAAGTCAGCTGCCAGTCCCATTGCTCTTCTGTTAGTTACTTTTAAGGTTTTCTCTTTGTCTTTAATGTTCTTCAGTTTCGTTAGGATGCAGCTGGATGTGGATTTCTCTTTAGTTATTCTGGTTGATAGAAACTTCCCATATCTGTGGCTTCATTTTTGGAATATTCTCGACCATTATCTCTTAAAATATCACCTCTTCTCCATTCTCTGTTTCCTTCTGGGACTGGACTTTGTCTTCCCTTTCTTGTAACCTAGCACTGTCCAGAAGAACTTCCTGTGATGAGGGAAAAGTTGTGTAATCTACAATGTGCAATGTGACAGCTGTCAGCCATATGTGGCTATAAGCTCTTCAAATGTAGGTGGTGCAACTGAAGACCGAGTTTTAAATTTTATTTAATTTTAATTAACATAAATTTACGTTTACTTTGCCATCTGTGGCTAGTGGGCTATTGTAGTGAACCAGAAAGCTCTCATTTCTCCTCAGAGTTTTTAACAACTTATCTTCCAGCGTTGCATTCTGGGTAATTTCCTATTTTTTTATTCTAAAAATATCTCTCTTCAGCTATTTGTCTGCTATTTAACCCATCCTTGGACTGATTTTTTTCTAATGCTACCAATGATATATTTTTGTTTTTAAAAGTTCTATTTGGTTGTTTTTCAGTCTCTTGCTGTTTGTTCATTCTATGATTTTAAAAAAATATATATTCTATTGATTTTTTACAGAGAGGAAGGGAGAGAGATAGAGAGTTAAAAACATTGATGAGAGAGAAACATCAATCAGTCGCCTCCTGCACACCTCCCACTGGGGATGTGCCCGAAACCAAGGTACATGCCCTTGACCGGAATCGAACCCGGGACCTTTCAGTCTGCAGGCCGACGCTCTATCCACTGAGCCAAACCGGTTTCGGCTCATTCTATGATTTTATCTGAAATTTCTTTAAATACTGCATTTGTATTATTTTTGTATTTGGTTTTGACAACTGCTCTATCTGAAAGGCCTTGGAGGTTTAAAGGTGCTTGAGTTTCTGCTGACTCTCATGCATGCTGATCTCATATTTCATCTTCTGGGACGCTAGGGCCCAGGGGCCTGAGAGAGGTAGGTTCTGTCCCTTCGCTCCGCCATACCCCAAGGTTTGCTCCCCCGTTAGCAGTCCTGCTGTCCGCATCTGTCTGGACAGACACGGCTTTTGCATCTGGCTACGGCTCACTGCTCCTGCTCTGGAATTAGCTCAGAGCTTTAGGTTTAGGGGTGGGGGTGCCTGGGAGATTTCCCTTACTTTTGCTGAGGCCAGCCATGCATTAAAAAGTATGTTTTATTCCAGATTTAGTGGTTTTGTAGAGGGAGGCCCTTGGGAGCCTGCCTTTCTCTACACGCCCCCAATAGACACCCTGCTTGCTGTGTGCACTGTCCACCCAGCACTCACTCTTCGTGTTCTGCTGACCCTGCCCGTGTGCCGGTCTGTCCATCTGTCCTGCTGCCAAGGGAGTCCCTAGGTGGGCGGTCGAGTCTATCATCTCTTCATTAGCCAGGCCTGCCTCACAGTGATGCTTACTGCCATCAGTGGTGGTAAAAGCCCAAGTTATGGGGAAGGGATGGACAACTCCATTGTTTGGATGTTTTTATTTTTGTTTCTTTTTTTAATCCTCACCCGAGCATATTTTTCCATTGATTTTTAGAGAGAAGTGGAAGCGAGAGGAAAGACAGAAACATCGATGTGAGAGAAACACATCAATTGGTTGTCTACTGCATGAGCCCCGACCAGGGCCCGGACCGGGGAGGAGCCTGCACCCGAGGAACATGCTCTAGGCTGGAATCGAACTCGGGACCCTTCAGTCCACAGGCCGACGCTCTATCCCCTGAGCCAACCGGCCAGGACTGTTTGGATGTTGTTAAAATTTGATTATGTCTGGGCACCGCTTCTGCTCAACAGCCTTCACTGGCTCCCGGGACAAAGTCCAAGCTCCTTCCAGACTGGGGTCTGTGGGACCCAGTGATGTTGTCAGCTTCCCCTCCGTCTCTCCCCTTCCCTCACACCCTGGGCACCCAGCGATCCTGCCTCCTGCCTCCATCTCCATCTGCTCTACCTGCTGCCCTCTTCCCCAAAGGCGGCCTGCTGCTGTCTTCTCGGCTTGGCGAACTCCTACGATACCTTCAGGGTCCCTTTAAATCTCTCCTCTTACATGGAACCCTTCTCTGGTCACTAGTGTAGGCCCGTCACCCCCGTAACACACTCACATTCCCGCTCACACTCACATGCTCACACGTCAATACAGGTGCGCCCCTGCGTCGCCTGTCTCATGGCGGGATTAATTAAGGTTGTGTAATTATGTGAAGAGCATCCGTGACTCCCTCTAGACTGCAAATTCCAGGAGGCGGAAGATGGGCCTGTTTTTGCCCCCGAGGTAACTTGGTTTCCTAGCAAGCCCTAACCCAGTGTTGCGCTGGTGAATGTTTAACAACGGGCTCTTGTATTTTGAAAAGGGGTTTTGGTTTGTAGCATTTGCTCACCCATCTCTTTGTCCTCGTCCTCAGCCTGACACCCTCCCCGCCTGCCTGCGCGTCCACACTGATGACCACGTGCTTCTGGGGTTTCCGGGAGAGTGGAGTCCCCCTTGGTCAGGCCCATCAGCGCCTTTATTGAAGTTGGAGCATTCCCTCCCTCCTGTCTCCCTCCCTCCCTTCTCTCTCACACCCTCCCAGTCTCTGAGCTCCAGAGCCCGGCCAAGGCCAAGAGAAATGGCTGAGCCACCTGGCTGGGCTCTCAGGCCACTGGTAGGCTGACTCTGGTCCTGCTGCCGCCTTGGCCACATGGGCCTCTGGGTTTGAGGCCAAATGGGAATGAAGCGGGTAAGTGCCCAGCACAGTCCTTGTCGCCCTCAACACGCTTGGCAGTGGCCCCGTGAGTCCAAATCATTCCAGCTCCCACCAGAGGCCCCACGGTCCTGCTGCTAACGCTTGCCTGCGGCTCCACCATCCGTGGCTGTGAGCACGCTGCAGCCTCCCTGGGAGGTGGGCACGAGGCTCCCACAGGCCCATTTTACAGACGGGAATGTGGAGCTCAGAAACGCCCAGGGAGGGCTGTGTTTTCTCTCGTGGCCTGCACTTGCTCTCAGCTGCGTCTCCTGCAGCGCTGCAGCTAGCAGCTGCGATCCATCTATTCACCTTTCCAACAGCCTGGGAGATAGGCCGTTTCAGCTCCATTTTACAGAGGGGGAAACTGAGCTCAAAGGGACTAAGGGACTGGCTTAGGTCACAGAGCTAAGTGGTAAAGCCCAAAGACCTGGCTCCCAAGCCTGGCTTGCTCCTCCACACCCCTCCCTGTGCTGCTTGGTTTTTATAGACTCCGCTGGGTTCCGGCTGTCGCTAAAACGAGTGAGTGTGTGTTTCTTACACACACACACACACACACACACACACACACACACAGACCGAGGGAACCTGGGAATGAATGATTCATACCCCTGAGCTGCAATTGCTTTGTAGACGGCTCTCAAACTCCCTCTGGCGTACAGAGAGCCTCCTCTGTCACCGCAGCTCTGGTCCCTGCGGTGACAGCGTCAGAGTGGCCTTCTCCCTCCCTGGCCCAGAACCATAGATTCCACCCACCCCACCCCAAGACATCAGCTTCCTAACAAGGAAGGATGCTAGCACCGTGCAGGACTGCAGCCAATCTGGATGTGACTCCAGCATCGCTGGCCTGTCCCAAGGAAGCAATTAGGCAGCTCTGAGCTGGTGGGGTGACAGGGGCCAGACATCCTGGCAGGAGGCATGCCCCTTCCTCTCCCTGCATCAGGGCTCGGCCCCTCTGTCTACACCTGGGACTGAGGGCAGCAGCAAAATGAACACCAGGATTGGCGTTCCTTCGCCCATCTACCGGGGCCCCTCCACCTTCGGCAGGTGCTGCCACGGACCGGGTTTTCTGAGCAAAGGGGATGCTCACGTAGATGGAGGTCCAGACTCCCCTCGCTTCTCAAGGCACATGGGGATCCCACGTGAGCCACAGGGACTTGCCGTGGCCCAATGCCATCAGAAACGTGGCATGCTTAGAACTCTTCAGAGAGCCACTGGCGTGGGGCCTCCAAGCACAGAGGAAAGCGGCCGAAGGAGCCCCCCATCCCAACACTTCCCAGAGGGAGCTCCACGGACTAAACGCAAAGGCATGGATGGGTCTGTGGTCAAGTTTGGGAAGCACAAGGTGGAAAAAGGGAAATACTTTCTTTCTTTGCAGGACTTGTCAGAGCCTTGAAAAGCTAATGGGTTGTCTCTAAGGATTGGAGACACCACGCATTGCTTCCAAAACTACTGACCCAGAGATTTAGTTTCTTCCGGCTGAGTCTTGTGGTCTGTGGAGCAGTGGCCTGGGAATCAGGAGCCCTGGGCTCCAGAACCAGCTCAGCCACGGATGCCCTGCTAGGCTGTGGCAAGTCCCTTCCTGCAGTCAGAGAGGAGTGGGCGAGAGGCCACTGAGAGCCCCTCAGCTCTAGAATTCTCACTTCCTCTGGGCCTACACCTGGCTGTCTCTGGCAGCATGGGTGTGTTGCTGAACTTACCTGGGCCTCAGTCTTCGCATCTATACAAAGGACCCTGCTCTAGCCAACTCACAGGGCTGGTGACAGGCTGGCGTGAGATCAGTCATCGTCTCCTCATCATCGTGGCTAACATTCACTGCTACCTCAGCCAAGCTTTTTACGTACAGGAATTCACTGTATCCTGGCAGCCACTCTCAGACACTCTTACTGTCCCTAGCGTACAGGTGAGGAGACTGAGGCACAGCCAGGTTAAGCAACTTGCCTAAGGTTACCAGGTAGCAAATGTCAGGACTGAGGTTCGAACTCAGAGAATCTGCCCAGAATCTACACCCTTAGCCTTGACCCTCGTCAGCCTAGGACAGTGGTCGGCAAACTGCGGCCCCTTGAGTGTGGCTCTTCCACAAAAACCACGTGCGGGCACACACGTACAGTGCGATTGAAACTTTGTGGCCACACTCAAGGGGCCAAAGAGCCACATGTGGCTTGCGAGCCACAGTTTGCCGACCACTGGCCTAGGAAAGGGCGCTGTACACTGTGGATAGCTGTGACCTGAGGGGCATTGCTTCACAGTCTCACTGTGGTTCACCCACACGGCCTCCCGGGGAGTATCTATGTCCCTTGATTGACAGGCTTTCAGAAGACAGGAGTGGAGGAGGGGCACGAGCAGCCCCCACTTTACTGTTCTGCCATGGGGAGCAGGGGAAGTCAGGGGTGCCCATGGAGAAATGCTTTTCCACAATTTTGAGGGGAGCAGGAGGAGGCCCGAGGCAGCCCTGCCTCTTCTCCTCCTTGGAGGGCACTCCGATGACCTAACTCATGGATTTCACACTGGCTTTACGCAGACCCTTCGCGCAAATGAAATCAATCTATAAGACAAACAAACCAAAGCTCTGGGCTGCAAGACAGTGAGTGTCAGGGGAGGTGGTCCAGGATGGGTAACCACTGCCCTGGTCTGTTTCAGGGGGAGCCTGAGGCCCAGAGAGGGAGACCCACTTGCCCAGGGTCACACAGCAGGTCATTGGCCCAGCTGGGAGTCCAGAGCCAGGTTCGGGGCTCCTGACTGCACTGGGCTGAGGCTGGGCCTCCGCAGGAGCCTGAGAGCAGGGTGTGGGCAAGCCCTGTGGGACCCTCAGCAGCTGCTCTGCCCCCCATCTCTCCTCCGAGTGCAGCTTAGGTAGCCGTACTCTCTATTTAGGGTTCATACCGGTGTTGATGGGGCAGCACTGGCCCCAGACCAAGGCCAGCAGGCTGCCCAGTGCTCTGCAGAGGTCTGTCTCCACAGACCAGACCAAACCGGAGATGGTGGCCTTCACATCAGAACCTGGATTTGTCCAGGCTGGACGCCTGCCCCGCCACTTCCTGGCTGTGTGCTCAAGGAAAATGGGGGACCCTCTCTGTGGCTAGCAGGGCACTGCTGCCGGCTGCCAGGGCTGCCTGTGCTCTGCTCAGCAGGCCCAGCAAGGGCGCTGGTCACCAGCACCTTGGGGGCAGCCCGGGGTCTTGCTTGGGTGTGGCTCCTCCCCTAGAACTGCCCATACAGGTGGTCTCCGCCTGCTTCAGAGGCCCCTTGGGGAAGCTCTCCAACGGAAATCTGCACTGAAACCCATTGGAGCGCAGGGTCTACAACATGGCAGCTTTGGCTTATTTACCTTATAATGTGATTGCATTTGAGCAAAGGGTCTGCACCTGTGGCCATCACCCCGCGTAATCGCGTGCAGCTGAGCCCACGAGCGATATGCACGCAGCTCCCTGATCCAGGAGGTCCCGTGTGCAACAGCTAAGAGCGGAGCTTCCGGCTGAAGGTGGGGTTGGAGCCCTGCCTGCTAGTGCTTTCACCAGTTACGGCAATCTTTTGAGGGATCTCTGAGGAACCCCTAAAGGTTCCATGGAACACAGTTTGCAAACTCGGTTGCTTATTCCAGTTTTTCCCTCTCCAGGGTGGAGAACCTGAGCCCCAAAGCCGAGAGCCTGCACAGGGCTTGCTTGGCTAGTGAGGCTTCCTGTTGTCCCTGGTGAAGCACTTGGTCCCATAGATATTTTTAAGCTTATGTGGCTGATCAGGGACTGCGTAGCAGTTACTGAGAACGTGGACTTCGGGGCGAGACCGCGGGAGCTGAATCCCGGTTCTGCTGCTTCCTAGCTGTGCCTTGGCGTGGTCATCTGTAGGTGAGGACACCAGCAGCCTTTCTCTTGGAGTTGGAGGCACGCCTTGGTGCCGGACCAGGCCGTCTCTGGCTCTGACACGTCTTTATAATGTGCCACCCTAGGGCGACCGTTGGGACTTACACCTCAAGAGCCCAGCCTTGGGCAGCCTCAGTGCTCCCTCGGCCTGACTCTGCCCATGTAGCCACAGCAGAGAGGACGTTTCTACTGGACTTTGGAAAGGCCAATGCTGTTGGGCTGCGGCCTCCAGGGGCAAATGCCTCCAACCCTCCCTGTCCCGAGACAGAGAAACCTGGATTCTCTCCCAGAGCAACAGTGGACCTGAATTTGGACTCCAAGGACTGGGCACACAGCCCCATGCCCTGATTTCACCCCCAGGGACAGACTGGATCCATTCGCCTTCTTTAGGCTAAAGATGTGTGTCAAGCTGCTTCCTGCATTTCTCCTCCTTCCGAGTGAACGTAAATCCACTCAAGTCACAAGAAACACACACTGTCCTTCCCAGGCTCCAAAACACATGCAGCGTTTATGTCTGAGCCTACAAGGAAAGGGGTTATTACGCCCATTTCAAAGGTGAGAAGACTGAGGCTCAGGGGCCACAGCTGGAGCGATTAGCCAGGCCTGGCCGGGCCCCACGGGTGGACTGCAAGGTCCTCCAGGTGGAGCATGACGTGCAACTTTATCGATTTTGTTATTTCGGGGCAATTAACTGCTAACCCACTAAGAAAGCAATGAGAGATTTCTAAAACCCCAAACTCAGAGACGCCAACGGGCAGCCAGCCAGTGGTTCCCGGGGACGGGGATTCGGAAGCATGGCCGCTGCCCTGAGCCTGCGACCTGCAACTACACAGGCTCCCCGGGGACATGCCGGGTGCTCCAAGTCCTGCCATTTTCAGGGGGAGAAGGTCAAGGTTTTCCGTTGCTGCTATTTTTACTTCTAATGCTCAGCCCTCCCGGGATCACTTTCTCGTGGCTTCAGTTTGTTCGGGGCGGCGGGCGGGCGCGGCCTGTGCTGCGCAGGCTGCGTATTCCCCTGGTTTTCAGTACCTGGGCTCTCAGGCACCAGACAGTGGTGGGCCAGGTTTGAATTAGCCGAACCCCAGATGCCATCAAGATTCATACCCTCAACCTGCCTGTACAGTGATACTGCACTGGTGACGGGGTATGACTGTGTGTTCACAACACAAAACGGGCCTTACAGACATTCCCCCCGCCCCCATTCGCTCCCAGCAATGGGCTCTTACGCTTTTTCAACTCAACCCCTCCCCCACCCATGGGCAAAGCACCCCGGGCCCCCTCCCGCCCACCTGTTCCCACTACCCGGTGGAAGAAGAACCTGGTGGCAATGAAGAACCTGGTGGCACCTTCGGAAGCCCGGCTGAACAACTTCTAACACAGTCACGATCAAGCTCTGGAGGTATTTGAAATTTCTAGGGCATCCTTTTATCGTCTCAAGTTATGAGTCTATCCTCCTGGAAAAAGTTAATTGTAGGTCTTCCCTCTCGTCTTCATGACCACCAGCTTCTTTTTCCACAGGCGGTGGGAACGGTGGGAGAAAGGGGGCACGGGGTACTGTGGCCCACGTGGCGGGGGAGGGGGTGAGTTGAAAAGGCTGAAGGGCCCATTGTTTGGAGCAGCTGGGCTGGGGGAGGGATGTTTGTGAGGCCTGTTTTTTGTGACAACGCAGGTGTCGGGGTGCCAGGGCCCATAGGTATTTTTAAACTTACATTGTCAAAGGGTGGGTGACCCCACTCGTGGTGGCCCGGCGCACCTGTGCTCCCCGAGGCCTGGGGAGGGAAGCACACAGCAGCTGCCCAGCACAGTGGGGCCCCCGGCTCCTCCTGGGCCAGGAGGGGACCTGGCACCGGGTGTGGTGGGTGGGGTGCAGGTGCGGTTCAGGGGTGGGGGGACTCCGAGGCAGAGCAAAGCTCAAAACAGAGGGCTTGTGCCGCCCCCCCGTGTCTGCTCGGCCCTCCCGCCAGCCTGTCCCTGGGTTTCTTTTTTTGAGCCTGGGGGTAAGGCTGACGGGAATAAGACTTGGTCACAAGCGCAAGAAGAGGCCGTGCCAGAGAGTACTGATGGGGGACGAGGGAGGAGTGGGTGGGGGAGGTGAGGTTCACACCAGGCCCGGCTGAAACAGACAGTGCCCGCCTGCTGGGTGCCAGCCCCGCACTGCCCAGCTGGCGCTGTGCTTGGAGGCAGTGCAGCATCCCTAGGTTTGCAGCCCAGCGCTTCTGTTTACGCTTTAACCGGATTTCTCAATCACGGAGGCCGCGGGAGGGTTAACGGAGTTAACACATGTCAAGTGCGCAGCGTGGGCCCTGGCCCGTGGTCAGTGCTTAGTCGTGTTAGCTGGGACTGTTACTGCTATTATTAGGGGCACCTGTCGGAGCCGACCAGCCGGCGGGAGAGCTGCAGGAGAGCAGAGGACAGCCTTGCAGGTGCGCGTGGCAGGACTCGGGCGTCCACACAGCAGGGCCTCACGGAGGCACGCGGTGCCAACTGTGCAGCTTCCTCTGGCCCGGAGGCCTGGGCAGTCCTGCCTCAGTTTCTCACTAACACTCGGAGGTGGGCCATTTGGGACAAGGTGTCGGAGATGACGACAAGGAGGGAGGGCGGCCTTTGAGCAGAGCCACCAAGATCTGAACAAGGTGTGGCCCAGCCCCTGAGTGGTCACACGGCTCCTCGAGAGCTGGGATCTTGGCCAAGTCGCTCTCCTCTGGGCCAGCGTGGGGCTTGGGTTAGTTTTGGGATGGCACACAGGCCCTCTCCTTGTATGCCAACTCCGCCTGACGGGCAGTGGCCGCCTGGGGCTTTGTAAAGTCAAGAAATCAGGAGCCACCTGACTTGGGCGGGGCAGGGAGGCCCTGTACCAGATTCGTGATGCCTGCACGAGGCCAGGGAGAGGGCAGCCATGGCATCTCGAGGCCACGTGCCCTCTTCCTATTGGCCCAGGGGTCCTCCAGCCCGGCTGCACCTCGGAATCACCAGAGGTTAACACTGATTCGGGTGTTGGCCTGGCATCGGCAGTTGTTTGAAAGCTCCGCGGGTGATTCTAAGGCGGGGCCGGGCTGAGCACGGCTGGGGGAGATGCCCTAGTAACTAGGCAGTGATGGCGAACCTTTTGAGCTCGGCGTGTCAGCATTTTGAAAAACCCTAGCTTAACTCTGGTGCCGTGTCACATATAGACATTTTTTGATATTTGCAACCATAGTAAAGCAAAGACTTATACTTTTGATATTTATTTTATATATTTAAATGCCATTTAACAAAGAAAAATCAACCAAAAAAATGAGTTGGCGTGTCACCTCTGACACGCGTGTCGTAGGTTCGCCATCACTGGACCAGGGCCTAGTTCCTCTAGGTCCTGAGCTCTGTAGCCTCTCGGTACCGTCTACTATCCCGGGCTTTGCGCTTCCTTCCAGCAGAAATGACGGGAGGTAAGAGGCCACTCTCCCGTTAGTTTCACGGCTGGAGTAGCTTTCTTTTGAGGCTGGGAGATAGAGGTTGAGGCACTGGCTGCAATCGGGGATGGGGTACCGGGGGCCCCTTCTCGGGACGCACTGTGGAGTTTCGCTGGGAGAGGCTTTGCGTCTGGGGGACGTCCCGGGGTTCAGAAAAGCCTGGCTTACTCTGGCTTTGGCAGGGGGAGAAGGAAGCCGATGAAAGCTGACCGGGGTGCTGAGCCAGGGTGCCAGGCTCCGAGCTGGGGTATTAGGACCTCGGGAAGCCCCCGATGCCTATAGTAAAGCCAGCAAAGACCAGATGTTTCTGGAAGGCCACCTGGGCCTCGGCCCCTCCATCAGCTCAGAACCCAGCCAGCTTTCCTCGGCCCCTCCCGTCACCCCCTGGGGATCTAGCCCTGGCATTCCAAGAAGCAGGTTATGGGGACTTGGCCTCCCACCCAGAGCAACATAGAAGCAATCAAATAACATAGAGTTCGGTAATATTTTAAAATAAGCTTTATTTAGATTTTTTTAAATATTTTATATTTGCATCCATGCCTTCGAGAAACCTTTCCCACGGGAGAGGTTATTTTCATCTAATGTTACCCATAACTCATTCGCTATTTGACGGAGTTCCCTTAAATAAATCATCCTTAGCAACTCTGAGAATTATCTCCTAATTTACAAAAACTGAAATGAAAAGGAGCTACTAAATCATTACCGGGAGTGGTTGCAATCTTATTTTCTCGTAAGGGAAAACAATAAAAATCAATCAAAAGAGGAAAAAAAAAAGATTCATGGGGGAGAAAGCGTTTTCTAAAATCTCTCTCTGCAGAGAAAGACATGGGCTCTGGGCTCTCGGTTAACCGGCTTGGCCACGGGAGGCCAGAGGGAGCTTCGTGAGTGCCCGGCCTGCTCCCTCCCAATCCCCACACCGGGTCAGAAGGGAAGGGAGGGGCAAACGGGGGCTCTTCTGTTTGTTTTAGAGACTGGACAAAAGACCCTATCCGTTCTGAAAGAGACTCTCCAGCATTTGAAAATTTAGTGTCTTTGTAAGAGCTGAAAGTGTTACTGTTAGCAGAAAGCGCAACTACTGTTGTTGAGAGGGTGTGCGAACTGAGCTGTTAGTAGTTAAGGTGGAGCCGTGGGTGGGGATGGGGGTTGGGACTCACAGGCCAAGAGAAGAGGGAAGCTCGTTTCAGGCCTGGGGAGGCCCTGGCTTCCAGCTCACGTGATCTCCATCACCCCACATTTAATGCACCAGGTTCTTTGCCAGGAAGCCTCACTGGGGCCAACACAGCTCCCAAATAGGCAAATGTTCCTGCCCATCCTCTCTTCTGGGGCGAGCGGGCCAGGCGGCTGGGACCGCTGGAGCAAGGGCCCCGGGGATCCCGAGAGGTTCTGCTAAGTGTGGCTGGAGGGGCCAACCAGGACGGGGTCAGTGTCCCCAACAGCCCTCCCCTTGAGAGAGAACCCCCCCACCCCCCCACCTCCAAGGACACCTGCCTGGCCAAGGTGAGAGTAAACCAAGGCGGAGAGACACAGCTGCAGGGAGGAACGGATGCCGCAGGAGGGTCATGGGACTGGCTGCCTCCCCCTGTCTCCAACCTCACTCCACAGACAGACCCGAGAGAAGGGGACCCTTGCAGGATGCGCTCTGCTCACTGAGGTCAGTATTCTGTGGTTCAGATAAATAAATAGAGAGAGAAAGGCCTGGAGAGAGTGGGGAGAAAGGTGGAGCGCCCGTCCATGCAGGGGTGGAAGAACAGGGAGAGAGCAGGAGAGAGAACGGAAAAAAGCAAGCTTTGAAATCCCCGGTCCCTGGCCCCCCTCCACTCTACCTCGCTCAGTTTGGCAGCAGCATGATAAGAGAATAGACAAGTCAACAGAAACCCCCGCCTCCCGCCCGCCCCGTGGAAAAATATACAATTCCAATATTTATGTAATAATTTAGATAGAATACGTCTTCTGCATTTGTGCAAATAAATTAAACGGAACCATTTTCTGTTTCTTTTCTTTTTTTTTTTTCCATAAAGAAAGAAATGGCAACGCAATTTAAAAACTGGCAGGCCGTGAAAAAGAGCCCGTTGGACCTCAACAAACCCAGCCAAGACAAGGCTCCCCCTCCCCCGGCCGGGGCTCCGAGGCTGCGGAGAGGGACCTCACCCTGGCGACAGTGGCGTTTTGTGGCTAAAGTGACTTGAGCGCACCCCGAGCACAGGGTCTGGTCCCACACGTTCACACGGGGGCGGGGGGCACGGGAGACAGACCACGTCCTCGGGGAGAGGGGCTCCGGGAGTAGCAGTTCGGACGAGGGACACGTACAAGCACGGAGTGCACAGTCGTTTTTTGTTATTTACAAATACACAGCAGTCCTTCAAGTTTTCAAGTTTCATAGAAAGGAGGGGCGGGGCGGGGCGGGGACAGGAGGGAAAAACACAACCCAACGAACCGAACGAAAGGAAACATAAAAACAAAAAGGGGGACAAAAATACAAAACGGAACAAACCCAGATGAACAACACGGCCGTATCGCGCCGCAGACGACAGAGAGTTGACATAGTCACACACGTTTGCAGTATGTACATCAATTACAGAGGTGGCGCCGCAAGGGGGAGGGGTCCCACGCGTCCGCGCCTGGCCGCACCCAGCACCCACACCTGCCACGCACGCCCCACGCACACCCACACGCACAGACACGCCCGCCGGGCGGCGGGCGCAGGGAGGCGGGCATCACCAGTCCGCGTCCTCCTCTATGTAATAATCAGGGGCGGTACCATCAAACAGGCCGGGGTCGAGGGACTTCCGCTGCTTCCCTCTGGCGAAGACGCGGGAGATGGAGCCAAATCCCATCTTCTCTTTCTTCTTTTTCCGTTTTTGGTCTTCAAGATCCTCTAGTGACTGTTCGGGCCAAGCGGCAGAGATGCGGAGGAGAAGAACAGAGCCAACCTGAGCTGGGGGTGGGGCACGGGGGTCGGGGCCACGGTGGGGAGGGGCACGGAGGGGCGGGGCCTCCAGTGGTCAGGTCTGCCTGCAATCCGCGAGGGATCTTGGGTCAGTTAGGGAACCTCAGGGACAACAGTAGGACCCACCCAAGGCTGTCATGAGAATGTCACTAAAGTGGATAAAAATGCATAATAAACATTCCACAACGGCTAGCCGCTGTCTGCCCACAACCTTACTGGTACCTCCTGAGGGCTTGCAGGAGTGTGACCATGCACTGGGCCATGGCCCGGCCACAGGGGCACTGAGCAAGGGCACACCTTCCCTGTGAAAAAGCCCCCGTGGAAAAGGGGGCCTGGGAGCCTGGAGAGTGAGGGCGGAGGAAACTGGAGCTTTGTGTCCGCCAAGGGCAAGGACCTTGAATCTGAAGTCCCCGGACAAGAAGCAGGACTGGCCAAGGTCGAGTGGGGAGGCGGGGGCTTGGGGTCTAGTTCTGATGATGGGATAACTATGGGGGTTGGGGGCTGGTGTCTGCCGGAGAGCTTTGTACAGCCATGGGGTATAATTCTCTGTCAAAAAGGCAGGGCTCAGACGAGACCCGTGGTCGGCAAACTGGCTCCCGAGCCACATGCGGCTCTTTGGCCCCTTGAGTGTGGCTCTTCCTAAGCCTTAGGAATACCCTAATTAAGTTAATAACAATGTACCTACCTATATGGTTTAAGTTTAAAAAATTTGGCTCTGTTGACTAATGAGTTTGCCGACCACTGGACTAGACTAATGGTTCCTAAAATATGTTTCCTGAATTCCAGGCCCAACCCTCACGTGGTGGATCCAGCTCTCAGGGTGAAGGGCCCAGGAATCCACATTTGAAACACTTCCCTGGTGGACCCTGATGGGACTTGCAGAGACCAGCATGTGTGAACCCTGGGACTAGAAAACTGATCCTAGAGATGCCTCTGACCCCCACATTCATGTCATTTTCCTCCCTGCAGATCCCCTCCTCACCCTGATGATAGAATACTGAAATGTTAAAAATGAATAAAAGTTTCCTGCAAGGAGGGGCCCCATGAGCTCATGGCTTGGCTCATCAGACTTTGGCTGCCAAGAGAAGACACTACCAGGGCAGCAGGATGGAGGCTGTGTGATGCACTTAGTAGGTTTACAGGTCCAGAGAGGGCACGGAAGGGCAGACCCAGGTGGGAAGCCAGACTCGGGCCCCAACCACATGTGACTCCTTAACTCCTCTCTGCTTTGGGTGCCCCAGTATGGAAGGGGGGATGCCAAGGGCCCAGGGGAACAAGGGATGAAGGCATGGTCAGGCTGGGGAGGAACCCGGGAAGGCACACCTACCTGTACAATGGGGTTGTGCAGGTTCTTCTGAACTGGGCCGGGACTGTCGCCCTGTGGCCAAAGGACAAGAGAAAGATGAAACAGCAGACACACAGGCCACATGAGAGCAGAGATGGTCCGTGAAAGGAAGCCATCCCTTAGGCCCCACCTTGCCTCTAGGTGGGGAACCCACCCTCACCCCTGAAGCAGACACTCCCGCAGGGCTCAGTGGGGAGGGCCTGGGACTCACTGAGAGGCTGTCTGGATCCGGGCGCCTAGCCCGAGGCCCCGGGGTGCTCCCCTGCCTGTTGTCGACCCCCAATACCCTTTGACCAACAAATCAGTTACTCAAAGGCTTCTAAGTTCCTGCCCCGATTGGTCCATTGTGTTAGAACTGGAGGTTGGTTATACTGGGTGCTTTTCCTAAAGAAATGGAATTTTATAGAAAAAAAGGGACAAAAATAAAGAATTTTGGAACAGGAAGACTCAGGAAACTGTAACCTCTAACTCCTCCTCAAGCACAATGAATCTCGTATTCTGTGGAAGGGCAGGACGCATCAGCCTGATTTACAGATTCACAGGCTCCAGACGGTCCAGCAGCACCGAGTTAATTAAAAGCAGAAATACAATACACATTTGGGACAGTCTGGGTCCTCCTGGGCCAGTTCTCCTTCCTATAGTGTACGAAAGTGGAGAACAAAAGGAAACATAAAAAACAAAAACAAAACAAAACCCAGAATCAGTTTTGTCTCTGGGGGCAAACGGATCATTTTGATCATAAAAGCCATTACCAGGGAGTCCCCTGGTGGTTGTTTCCAGAATTGCAGGCAAAGTGCCCATGAAGAAATAAAGTCTCTGTCACTTGCCCTGTTCATCAACTTTCTCCAACCTCTGTGCTCAGACGCCAGCCACCTCAGCTCTAAATTAATGGCCAGAGCCCGAGGGGACGTGGGGGGTGGGGGTCCTTGGTCCAGACTGGGCTGTTCTTGCTGTTGTCAGGTCAAATGCCTGAGAATAAAGGGCTCCCTGGAGCTATGTTCAGGCTCTGCCTGGCTCACCTGTGTGCACATCTGTTGATAGGTGGCATGAAGGTGGTTGAGGGAGGGCGGGAAGGGAACAAATGGTAGTTTAGTCTTTAGTCCTATCTCAAGATGCACAAACAGAATTCACGGCAGGCAGCTATAACAGGCTTACTGTGGGTAGGGCTGGCCATCTCTGCCAAGTGTACGGGGAAGAGAATGAGGCTGATGCCCGCTGAAATGCCTGGCTTACCAAAGCCCCCGCGTCCCGCTGCAGGGCCCTGTGGGGGGTGACCTTGGAAATCAATGTACCATGACCAAGTTGTTCAAAAGGCAAGGCCTGTGCCAATGCAATTCAAGAGGCTTTTAGAGAACCCTTTTTGCAGATTGGATTTTCCAACGGCATTTTGGCTGTCAGGGCCACTACAGGCCCAACAAGGGGAAACAAAAAAAAAAAGAAAAGGCCCTTGCAAGGGATTCTTCTTGGGGCTGTGCACAGATACCAGAAGGTTCTGGGTGCGCTGTAAGGTGCTGGCTGTGGGTACAACATAACAGTGGCCGCTCCGAACCAGAGAATAGACGTCAGAGCCCCTCTACTAGCAGTGGTCCACCTTCTTCACCTTGGCTCTGTCAGCCAAGACAGCCTTTGTCAGCAGGGTGCTCTCCTGGGGACAAGAGAACACACTGCTTCCTTTCATAAGGCCCCAGTCAGGAAAGAATCCCAGCCCCTAGTGGGGCCCCAGGCTCGCAGGCGACCTTCTCCCCATTACGATGTGGGCTGAATAGGGCCCCGGGCCAGCAATCCCGCTGCCCACGCAGCAACTTAAGTTGAGCCTCAGCTATTTTTATAAGCACTTTTCATTGTTAGTGCAGAGGGGAAAAAATGTTTCCATTATGATTACTTGTATATAGAAACGTTACTGATTTTTTATAAATTGATTTTCAACCAGCACTGTTATGTACTAGCTTATTATTAGTTCTAATGGCTTTTCAAGGTTATTCTCTTGCGTTTCCCAGGTAGATAATCATATCGCCGGCAAGTGATGGTTCTTTTGTCTTTCTTCCCCACTATATTCGCCTCATTTCTTTTTTATTACCTATCTCGCTGGTTAATGCAGCAACATGGACTGAGGTTTTGAGAAAGCCTTCCCACGCATTTGAAGACCTACACTAGTGTGCCCCTGTCTTCACTGTGTGGCAGGGGAGCCCTGTTATTGTCAACCGCGTGATGGACCAGGAATGGAGAGTGGCCCCCACACCCGACCCCAATATTTCATGTTGGAGCCTAGACAGGGCGGCGTCCAGTCCTCAGACCCCTGACCCACCTTCCTTCACCCTCTCACTCCTTGGGAGCCTGTCTGTCGCCCTACTAGTCATCAAGAGGTAGGGGGCTGGGGACATGTGCCTCTTGGTAGCTGGCCCCAGTATGCAATCAAGCCGCGTCTGATTACATAAGCAAAGCCAACGAACTTAGAACAAATTCATGACAAAACGTGCCAAGGCTTCTGGGAGTCAAAACACTGGGGCTCATTCCTGGATGAAGACGGAGAGCCGGCCCCACAGGGAGAGGCAGCGTGCTGGGAAGGCTGACGTCTGGGAGGAGAGGCCCGCGGTCTCACCCAGCCCACCAGAGGGGGACCCCGCGCTGCACAGACCCCACGCCGACCCAGGCCCGCCTTCCTCTGGATTTTCCTTGCCCTCCCGGACACAAGGAGCAAATGGGCCTCCTTTCTTTCTCTCCCCACATCCATCTCTTCTTGCAAAAGGAAAGAACAGAACAGGAAATGCCTCCGCCAGAGTGCTCCCTGGGTGGACGAGAGGAAAGAGCGAGTGCGTCTTCAGCCCTCCGCCCGCCCCCGCGGTTTCCGGGCAGGGCCCAGGGCCCAGGGCCCAGGCCCCGCTGCTGCTGGCCTTACGTTGCAGAGGGAGTGCGTCCGGTGGCGAGGGGAGTTGATGTCGCTTGGCGTGGATGACCGGTCGCCTTCGGCGGCAGATGCGTCGGAGATGACGGAAGGCTGCCGGGAGTGGCAGGGGCTCACCCTGACCGCTGGAAAGCAGGGACAGCTGGTGAGTGAGGGATGGAGAGAATGGCCTCACCTTGACTGCCTTGCAGGCGATGGCGCCAACGCCCCGTTACACCCAGGAGAACACTGAGCTGTCGAGAAGACACCTGCCCAGCTCTCCGCCCCTCTATTCTGCAGCCATCAGAGAGCAGTTTCCAGGAAGAACCTCCCATCATCGCCTCTGGGTCCATGTAGGCCCCCTCTTAACCCGGGTGAGGGAGAGGAAGAGGCGGAGCTCCCAGGGACCTCAGTTATCTGGGCCTGGGGCCCCACACTCCCCTAAGCAGCTCCAGTGGAAATGGAGAGACTGCCTTCCCCACTGGGTCAGAGGACCTCCAAGCAGCCCCACCGCTGTGGCTGGGCTGGGCCCGCCGGCCAGGACCCACCTTGCCGGTCTGCAGGGTGCGGGGGGTGCGAGTGGTAGAGCGTCTGCTGGCTCTGCCGGATGGCTGCGGTCAGTGGCAGGTCCGCCTGCACCACCCACTCCTGGTTGCCGTTGAGCACGGTCTCGCCTGGCATGGCGAGCGAATGCCGCTTGGGGACGTCCTTGGTCAGCGTAGCTAGGGACTGCTTGGCCTGGAGAAAGAGCCAGGGGACAAGAGGACGACGTGACCTCGTGGCCGGCTGCTCGGCCACCGCCCACCATCATGAGAAAACCACAAACTGGCCCCTGGACCTGGGCATCGCTGGCTGCGTGAGTGCCAGATAGTAAGCCAAGCACCTGCACGTCAGGCCTCCCCTGGGTTACACCTTAGATCAGGGGTCCTCAAACTACGGCCCGCGGGCCACATGCAAATACAGATATTGTATTTGTTCCCTTTTTTTTTTTTTTTTTTTACTTCAAAATAAGATGTGTGCAGTGTGCATAGGAATTTGTTCATAGTTTTTTTTAAACTATAGTCCGGCCCTCCAACGGTCTGAGGGACAGTGAACTGGCCCCCTGTTTAAAAAGTTTGAGGACCCCTGCCTTAGATCCTGACACCCAAGTGAGACCAGCAATACGGAGAGAAAGAGGCCCCCACCCTACACACACACACACACACACACATTATCACCCATTCTTTTGCGTTCTCTGAGGACTGGCTGGGACTTGAAGGACATTGTAAGGCTGGGGTGGCCACTCCTCCCCTGGCTCTCAGGGCCACGGGGTGAGGTGCATGGGACACGGGAAGCCCAGGGACAGGGTGGGCTGAGTCAGGGCGGGGTGTAGTCGGACAGCGCGTCCTTTCCTCAGGCGGTGACGGGTCTCTGTCAGCTTTCGGTTACCTCCCCCCAGGATATGTGGGGTTTTATTAGAAACAATAGCAGATTATTTTGGGGAGAAAAAAGCCACATATTAGCGATGTATTAATGCATATTCATCACAGTCTATTTTCACTTCCCGGCTGGCTCCCCCGGCTCACACAGGGCAGAGGGGACACGCGGAGAGGCTCAAGGGGCTTGCGCTGAGCTCGCCGGTGAATCCGATGCCCAGGGGGTCGTTACAGATGGCAGAGCCACTGTGAGTGCTGGCTTCGCCCCTGACATGAACGCAGATGAAATGAAAGACTTTACCTCCTCTCTCCTGCTCCAGAACTTCCCATACCTTCCCTAAGGCCTCAGGCTTCTTCTGGCAGAGCAGAAGTTCCAGCCCATAAACAGACAGTCCTTGGCCTCAAGCCTGATAGAGCCTCATCATGCGAACCAGCTGTTATTTTAGATAAGTCACCGCCCTCTCTGAGCCTCCGTTTCCACATCTGTATAATGGAAAGCCTGGACCAAGCGATCTTTAGGGTTCTCTCCAGCTCAGACACCCCAGGAGTCGGTGAAATCACTTCCCTTCCACCACCAGCCCCTGGGGAATATAAACCTATATGGCAGAGGGAGGTCAAGTTGAGGGTGTCAGCCCCACCCCTGAGCCAGGTAATCATCTCCTCCCTTGTTCAGGGAACCTTCGTGTGCTCAGTGTGACAGCCTGGGTCTCAAGTAGGGAGTGTGCCATTATCTGTGCTTGACTGGGGAGAAACTAGAAGCTCAGAGAGGTTCAGTGACTTCTCCAAGATGCACAGCAGGCACAGCATCCAAGCTGGGCTCCAAGCCTGGGTGTCTGACTGCGAGCCCCTTGTGGGTTCCCAGGTGCCCACCCTCCGCGGGGACAGGAAAACCAGCATAAGTGACGCAGACCGGGACCAGGGGCAATCCCTCTGCCGCAGGAGCGAGCGAGGCCGGCGTGGCTCAGAGCTGCCGTGTGCTTGCAGCAGCCCCGCTTCACAGACCCCCGTCTCCCGAACCCCGCACCTCAGTCAGCACCACACCTGCTTTCCCCGCCACGCGTATGTGCGTCCAGATTCTCCGTCCTGGCAGCTGCTCCTGGGGGGATGCCCGCTCCCTTCCTCCCGCCCAATCCATCCTGGCTGCCCTGAAGGTGGACTCAGGGGGAGCAATGAGCACCCGGGCGGGTCTGCCATCTGTGCAGTTAACACCCGCCCCCCCCCCCCCCCCCCCCGCCCCCACTTGCCCTATCGCAGCATTCCCAGCCCCACACCCGGGAAGCGAGGGAAGCCCAGCTGCCCCTGAAACAAGCGGCCCGGCCCGTTACGGCATCGCAGAGAGAGGCCCGGGCAGGGCTGCTCTCCAGGCGCAACTGGCTTTCTTCTCCCAGGCGGAGCCTGACCTGCCGGGGACTTGGAATGGCCCCTTCTAACTCAGCAGGCAACTCAACATCACTGCTTCCTGACAACCGGGAGTGGGGGGTGGGGGTGGAGCGGGGGGCAGGGTGTCCCTCTAGGCTGGTCCTGAGGATGCAGCACAGGATCCTCTCCCAAACTGCCCGCCCACAACTTTAACCCTCGGGCACAGCTACAACGGAGACGGGAGCTGCAGGTGAGCGTGAAGGCTTACTAAAACCTGCATGCGTGCCCGGCTGGCATGGCCCAGTGGCTGAGCATCCCTGTGAACAGGGAGGTCATAGTTTGATTCCAGGTTCGGGCATGTGCCCGGGTTGCAGGCTTAGTTCCCAGTGGGGGGCCCTGCAGGAGGCAGCTGATCAATGATTCTCTCATCATGGATGTTTGTTTCTGTCTCTCTCCCTCTTCGGTCCTCTCTGAAATCAATAAAAAACTAAAAACCTGCACGCACACTGGGCCCATGAGCTCCTGATTTCCTCCAATGTGTGCCTGTGCGCTTACACAAGCCAGAGCTGCTTCCGGCAGTTTTAACCCAAGGACGTAAAGGGGTACCTGCAGGACGGTACCTCCCCTCTGGTCTCGCCCGGCCAGCAGTGCAGGAGGGGAGCTGGACCGCACCGCCTGGCGCAGGCAGCCCCGGAGGCCTCCAGGTGGTGAATCCTGCAGATGGCGGTGGACACCCCAACAACACAGGGGCGGTCAGGGCTCTTAGGAAAGCCCCTTCCCTCTGCGTTTGAGCCCTCTTTCTTGTTATAACAAAGCCACCGCCCTGAGCGGCAGACATTCACTCTAACTCTTCACACTTAACAGAGGGGTCTGATGCCTGCCAGAAGGAGGAGGCGCGGACCTGAGTTTTGTTGGCTGGAGGGAAACACGTGGAGTGGTCTGGGCACGGGGACTGGGGGAGCAGAGGCGCTCTGGCTCGCAACCCTGAAAGACCCCGGAATTCCCCAGGATGCTTGAGGCCAGTGCGCCCAGGCAAGGAAGACATGTCTGTCTGTCCCCAGGCCACTGGGCAGACCTGGGAGAACAGGCGGGCGGCAGAGGCACCAGCACCGCTGAGCCCACCTCCACCCCAAAGGGGACCGACAGCAGCAGCTTCCTCCGGGCCTGGGCAGTCCTTACCACTAGGGGTCAGTATCGGACAAGGAGACCCAGGAGGTAGGTGGCAGGTAGGTAGGGGCTGAGCTGGTTCCAAGAGGGACCCATGGATCCTGACCAGGGTGGTCCAGAAGGAAGTGACCGTAGAAAACCTTCGTCTCATATCATCCATCACCATGTGCGGGCACCAGACTAAGCACTTCCCTGGCGTTATTTCATTGACATCCTCCCAAGAGCCCGGGGAGACACAGGCCATTACCCTATTTAGAACGGATGAAACCGAGGCTCAGAGAGGTGACGGGTCCTGCATAAGGTCACACAGCTAGAAAGTGACGGGGGCTGGACTCGAACCCGGAACCCAGGGCTGTAACCACACTGTCAGCACGCATCCATGCTCTGCAGCCCTCCCCACCTCTCAGGGCTCCCAAGCGTTTCCGTGCCACTTGGTGGGGCAGACAGGGTGGGATGAAGACCCTCAGCCACACCCAGTTCCAGATAAAGGGCACTGAAGCCCAGAGAAGTGCAGTGAGCGGCCCAAGGCCACACAGGAGCAGGCGGAGCAAACTCCAGGGCTCTGGGCCTCGGTGTTTCAGCCAGGCCCAGACACACCGTGGCTCTCTGCTCCCACGTTTGGGCTGTGGGTCACCGCAGTAAACAGTTTTTGGGTGTATTTTGAAGGCTTGTTTTGGATTAGAAAAAAGTAACACTTTTCCCCTTGACAACCCAATAAGACATTCTCACTGTAGATGAAAATAACAGGTGTGCGCACGCGTGCACACACACACACACACACACACACAGGAAAATAAAACGCACTTGTAATCCTAGTACCCAGAGGTAACCATTGTTAATTTTTTTTGTGTATTTCCTCCCAAATGTTTTCCTAAACAAATCTATTTTTAAAAAAATGGGCTTTTATTTTTGCAGTAGCCTGGGGAGTGCGGAAGAGTGGATGGTCTCCCAGCACCCCATGCCCCAGGCAGGTGGGTGAGAGACTGCCCCAGGCTCAGGGGTTGATGTGGGAAGAAGATGCCAATCATCACAGACCCCACCCCCAGCCACGCCCCCTCCTGGGTCCTGCTTTGCCTGACTCCACTCCTTCACTCCAGGCTTCTCTGCACCCTGTCTCCCAGCACAAGTCCCACCGCCCTGCGCCCTGCGTGTGTGAAGGCAGGGCAGGGAGGGGAGGGGCTCACCATGGCCAGCTCAGCCTCCAGCTCCTTCATCCGGTTGTCCTTGAGGTCCAGCTGGGAGCGCAGCGCCGTGGCGTGGTCCGTGGCCTCCTTGGCTTGGCGCCGGAGCTCCCACTTCTCCCGCTCCAGCAGGTCCTTCTCCTTGGCCAGAGCTTTGACGGCATCCTCGCTCTCCTGCGGGGGGTCGGGGGGTGGAGCAGGGTGTCACATGGGGAGTGCAGGGCCTCCTCATGGCCCAGACATACCCTGAGGGGCCCTGACCCCCGACCACAGAAGGCTCTGCAGTGGGAAAGCCCTGGGTTCGAGTCCCAGCCATGCCACAAACTACGGGGAGATGGGAACAGACACAAACCCTTGGCAGAGGCTCAGGAAACATTTTTCAATGACTCACTGAGCAAATGTTTGTCTCGGGGAAGTTGTTTGACTTCACCCAGTCTCGCTTTCTCTGTATTTAAAATGGGGGTGGGGGGTGGGGGACCCAGCCAGCATGGCTCAGTGGCTGAGTGTCGACTTAGGAACCAGGAAGCCACGGTTCGATTCCCGGTCAGGGCACCTGCCCAGGTGGCAGGCTCGATCCCCTGTGTGGGACGTGCAGGAGGCAGCCAATGGATGATTCTCTCTCATCGCTGAGGTTTCTATCTCTCCTTCTCCCTTCCTCTCTGGAATCAATAATAAAATATTTCTGAAAAATGGGGGGAAGGGGCTAATACTATTTGTTTCAAAGAATTGTTATAAAGATTGAGTTCATGTGAGGGAAACATTTAAACAGAGTCCGACAAACGTTAGGGTCAGTCGTGGGTCTGAGGCTTTGTTTTGTTGTTTGGTAACATGTATGTGACAGAGAAGGAGACGCCTGCAGCCCAGTCCCCGTGGCTGCTAGGGGCCCTGCCACCCCCCCCCCACAGGGTCACAGCCCCCGATGACACAGGCTGGACCCTCTGCACAGTTCCCGGCCAGGCACCTGGCCCTGCTCCGGGCTGGGCCCCTCGTAGGAGCTCCGCTGTGTCCGGAGCCAAGTTAGCAGGCAAGGAACACGCAGCCGAATTGGGGCCCGACCTCTGATGCCAAGAGCCCAGGTTCAGGGCGGCAGGTGTCCTTCCCCAGAGGACGGTCCCCACAGGGGGCCCTGCCCAGCCGCCTGGCCACGGCCTTCCCGTTCTCCACGTCAGGAGCTAACCCCTAGGTCTCCATGTGGCCCGGGACCACGGAGAGGCGGCCACCCTGCCTCGTCTAACAACCCTGTCGCCCACAATTGGTGAACCAAGTTCCTCGGCTAGCCGACCATAAACTTCTACTCATCCCACAGAGCCCAGCTCACAGCCACTTCCTCTGTGACGCCTTCCGAGACGGTCTCCCTGCCTGCAGAAGTCCCTGCCTCCTCACTGGTGCTCCCGGCTCTCTGTTCACACACTCGTTATGGTGTCATGAATTAGACGCAGAGCTAACACTCACTGAGCGCTTCCTGTGCTCACCAACGCAGACGGTCCTCACACAGCTCCACAAGTCTGCACCCCGTTCCTGAGATGCCCAGGGACACACACGGGGAGCCAGGATCTGAACCTGGGCCAGCCTGTCTCCGGAGCCCCCACTGTCACCGCCTGGGCCATCCTGTTGATGTGTGTTTGCCCCGACGCCACAGAGCCCTCAGCTAGCAGCTGTGCCTGTTTCAGCTCAGTGCCCGGGCCGGGCGAGACACGTGGGAGGCCTCCCCACAGGTGACATGAGCAGAGTCTCTCCCAAGGGAGATGGGAGAGGCCACCCCCGAGCCGGGTGTGGGGAGAGCTGGTGTCCGGGGAGTGGAGGGGCCTGACCTTGCGGTGCTGCTCATAGTTCCGGATGAAGTCCCGCAGCTGCTCCTCGCGACTCTCCAGCGTGGCGTACAGCTGCTGCATCTGGCTCACCAGGTCCGTCTTCTCGCCCTTCAGGCGCTTCCGGTCGGCTTTCATGGCTGGGGGACAGAAGAGCGAGTTAGTCCTGGGATCCTGGTTGTCTGCCGGCCCCGAACACTGAGGAGGGACCCTATTTCGACACCCCCCCACCCCCAATTTTTAAATATATATTTTTTTGATTTCAGAGAGCAAGGGAGAGGGAGAGGGAGAAACATCAATGATGAGAGAGAATCATTGATTAGCTGCCCCCTACTGGGGATCAAGCCCGCCACCTGGGCACGTGATCTTGACCAGAATTGAACCCGGGACCCTTCAGTCCACAGGCCGAGGCGCTATCCACTGAGCAAAACCAGCTAGGGCATCAATCGCCTTTTTAACAGGTGAGGAAACAGGGTCCAGAGACATGCAGCTTCTCCCCCAAGCTCCCAGGTCACTCCGTGGCACTCTCAGGATTCGAACCCAGGCCTGTCGGTTGCTAGAGTCCCTACTGTCACCTCTCAGTTTTATTGATCCAACGAGGGCGGCACGTTTTTGATGACCCATCTATCCCTGCTCTGAACTGGCTGGTCCCCAATGTGATGGAGCCGGAGGCCTGGGGAGCCTGGGGCCGGTGGGGTGTGAGAACCAGAGGGAAGCGCCAGGGGGTGGCTCCGAGGGAGGC
Organism: Myotis yumanensis; assembly: GCF_028538775.1. Taxonomy (NCBI): domain Eukaryota; kingdom Metazoa; phylum Chordata; class Mammalia; order Chiroptera; family Vespertilionidae; genus Myotis; species Myotis yumanensis. The sequence goes on along the minus strand of NW_027223753.1, from coordinate 8,632,802 downwards.
CACTGACCCACGAGAAGTGACCGCCGTGGTTTCCCGGGAGCCGTGGGTGGGCTCTCTGTGCCAGTGGAGAGAAGCGGCTGCCAAGCAGGTCTCATGGGCTCCCGTGGCGGTCACCCCTCTGCCCTCTGGATGGAAACGAACCCCCCTGGGCTCTGATGTACCTCCCTCCGCCTCACCTGGGTGGGAACCAGACTTCCTCTCGGGACTGGAGCTTCGGGAGGGGATCTCCCCCTCACAGCCCCGCTGGGCTGCCTTCCCTTTTGCCAAGTGGCTGTGGAGGGCGTGACGCTGCGGCCTCCATGGACCGCCCACTGCGCCACCCCCGCGCACTGTGCACGCGCTGCAGGAGCTGCGTGCCGATGGCTGTTCCGCCATCAAAGAGGGCTGACACGAGCACACGTCTGCGCTGGTGGCCTCCGTAGGGGGCGGCGGCTATGACTGGGGGCTCCCTGAGAGCAAGGGCCAGGCCTCTGCCTTCAGATTAGTAGCTCCCCCGTCAGACGAGAGCGGGAGCCGCCCCCTTTTCCCCCCCACTATCTGTTAAGCACCTTCTGGGTGCCAGGCTCCATGCCTGGAGGGGACAGGGCTGAGCAAGAAAGAGTCCCCATCTTTTGGGTGGTGGTAGATCTGATCGAGGAGACAGGCCCCTATGCGCATGGGTGACCCGAGTCTCTGTCTACCCTCCTTCTTCCCAAGAGAACCCTGTGTTTGCTTGTGCCCAGTTACAACACAGCTTCCCAAGCTCCCTTGCAGCTGGAGGGGCACGTGTCCCAGTTCTGGCAACAGAGATGCACACAGCCGTCTACTGGGCGATCCACTGCGCTCTTTACAGAAAAGGTCACAGCGTCTCCCTCCCATTGCCTTCCTGCTGGGAGCACGGATGTGTGTTCGAGCACCAGGATGGAGACACAGGCTGAAACCGGGGGGCAGACAGACAGACCTACAGAAGGAGCCTGGACTGCTGGTGCTTTACCCAGGCCAGAATTCATTAGAACAGGAGAAAAAGAAACGCCCTGTCTATGGGATTTCCCGTTACATGCAGCCCAGGGCATTCCTGCCACAAGGCAGGCGTGGGAAGTGCCAGCACTCCTCCCACCAAGGGCTCCGCTGAGGTTCCGTCCCACAGGCTCTCCGCTCTGGGCTCTGCCCACTGCTGGGCTGCAGCCTGCCAGGCTGAGGACGAGAAACACGAGCGCTGGGTCTCTGGGCACGAATGCCAAGGGAAGACCACCTGCCAACTCCGATAAGGCGCCTCTGGAACCATGGTGGGAACAAAGAAGGCGCGGTGCCCCCGCCTGCCTGTCAGAAGCCACGTGTCCACCACCTGCTCGAGAAACTGCACGCAGAGGAGCAGGGCCTGGGAGCACAGGGACCCTGCACCGGGGTGGGGGAGGGGTGGGGAAGTGGGTGTGGTCCCCACGGAGCTGGAATGACGTTACTGTCGCCTCCATCACGTGGGGTGTCGCTACAGAGGGCGCTGCTATTGTAACTACTTAAGAAACAAGGTTTGGCAGGGAACCCCCCAAGAAATGACTTCAGCGACATGCACACGGCCATGAGCACCACACAGCGACATGCACACGGCCATGAGCACCACACAGCGACATGCACAGCCATGAGCACCACACAGCGACATGCACACGGCCATGAGCACCACACAGCGACATGCACAGCCATGAGCACCACACAGCGACATGCACACGGCCATGAGCACCACACAGCGACATGCACACGGCCATGAGCACCACACAGTGACATGCACACGGCCATGAGCACCACACAGCGACATGCACACGGCCATGAGCACCACACAGTGACATGCACACGGCCATGAGCACCACACAGCGACATGCACACGGCCATCAGCACCACATGCCTCCTTCCTTCCTTCGTCACAGGGATGCTTTTATTTCTCCTTTCAAACCGTTTTTGATGTTCTCCAAACATTCCTCACACTTGCTGAGGTCTGTGAGGCATGACTGGCCTCTGCTCGCCTTCCCAGCCATCGGCTTCGCCCAGGCGTGCCCCATTCCAGCAGCCAGGCCAGTGGAACCACTGCCATGGTGACGGGTGATGTCACGCCTGGCGGGCCCTGCGGGGTCACGTAGGAGGCTAGCCTGGCTCCTGGGCGTGTGGGGACTCTGAGGTGGGAGGGAGGGCGTGTGCGGAGGGCCTATTCTTCTAACTGGGAGGAGGCCGGATGCACGCATGAGATGAGGGGTGTGATCAGGGCCCAGCTGTAGCCCCACGTCGATGGTACTTCTTGGGGATGTCACTTTTCGCAGGCTTCTGAGGGGGCCTTGCCGCAGCAGAGTCGCCCAGATGTGGGGCAGCGTGGAGCGGCACCAGTGCACATACCTTCTGCAAACGCCCCTCTTGGCGGGTGGGGACCGGAGAGAGCAGGGAGGTCTCTGCACTGACCCTCTCCCCTCGGGCAAAGCAGACCCTCCCTCCAAGGCCCAGGCAAGGAGGCCACAGCCCATACGCGAGGAGAACGGAACAGGTAAACTCAGAGCTTCGGGGGCCTGGAAAGAGGGGCTTTGCAGGGTGCTTTTAGAGCAGAGGGGTTTCTCCTTGCCCCCCGGGGCAGTGCCTGCGGTGAGAACCTCGCTGGGGAGTGGGGACCAGGTTCTCACCTTCCCCTCTCTCAGCCCGTTTCCCCTCAGCGTGAATGTGCTTGACTCTGAGAACTTCCTTTGGCTTCTGAGGTCCTAGGACACTCCACTCTGATGACCACGCCCCCAAGATGTCGATGGCGGGTAGGGGGGGATGAGCATCAGCCTGGGGTCGGGGGTGCTGGTTCTGTCCTGCCTCTGAGTCCCTGAGCTGTCACTTACTCCCAAGCCTCAGCTACCTAGCCATTAAGGCGGTCCCCATGTGCCTGACACTTTTCAAGCCTCTTACGGATTTTTGTCGCCGAATTCTCATAACCACCTTATTAATTCATTCCACGTGACAGACAAGGAAGTGGTATCCATGGAGATTAAGGAACCCGGCCAAGTGGTGAGCGACAGCCCACCTGGCCCCAGGACCCACCCAGCCTGCTACCCTGCTGCCTCCAACACCTGCTGCCAACCCCCAACCACCTCCGCACAGCCCGGTCAGCCTCACCTGCTCCTCGGAGCTGGTGCTGGGGGTGGGGCTGCACCTGCCTGACGGAGGAGGAAACTGAGGCGCAGAGTCATCAAGACCCACATGGCTCAAGCAGTGGACCTGGACTTGCATCCTGGACTCTGACCTTGAGCTCCTTTCACTCCTCCATTGACTCCATGAAAGCACAGCCAGCGGATGGCCCCGAACTCACACCGTCACACCTGCCACAAGACACTGTTCCTGCAGAGGCCACACCGTCCCAGGGGCTTCCCGAGGGATCCATGAAGGCGGGTTGGCCTTCTCGTGCACACCCTATGGCTGCTCGGTGGCTGCTGGAAGGAGGGAGGTGTGTGTGTGTGTGTGTGTGTGTGTGTGTGTGTGTGTGGAGTCACCCCCTCTTGCTTACAGGATCCTCAGCCAGCCCCAGACACAGCCTCATTCCACATGGTCAGGTCAGATCTCCATTAGTCTGGCCTCAGAAGACCGCAGGCTGGTCCAGGATGGTCCAAAGCTAAGAGCCCTTGTAAACATTCCCAGCTTTTGGATCCCAGACAAACCTAGACTCAGAGGTGGGGAGGGGTAGGCCTTGGTCTGAGTATGACAATCCTAGCATCTGCCAGCAGGGGGCTCCCCTTTCTCTTCCAGTCAACATTCCTGTCCAGTTAAGCCTTCAGCATCTACAGATTCTGGGAAAGGAGGGGTGGGAAGGTGGGAGCCAGAAAGGCTTGGCAAACGACTCGGAATAAAAACTCACCAAAATGGTCTTACGGCTCAACTTCTCTTTACAGACGGGGAAACTGAGGCCAAGAGAGAGAAAGAGAATATCTAGTATCACACATAGAGTCAGTCAGCACAGGTCTCCTGAACCTTAGGCCAACACAGCTGGCTTTAAAAGCACTGGTTTTGGAGTCTGCCTATCAAAGCCTCAGTTTCCTCATCTGTAAAATGGGGACTGACTGCATAGCCATTTCTGCTTGATACAGAACAGACTTGCACAACTCGAATGAACTAGTAGGGGCAGACCTTGAGCACTTGGGGAGGAGGGAAGTTCAGAGAGACACATGTTCAGACACACAGGGCCCTGGACTCCAGTCCAATCTCTGCCCATCACCAGCTGGAGGGCCTGAGACACTGCACGGGACTCCTCTCAGCAAGTTCCCCAGCGGCCAAGGCTCCCTGTGACATCACCCAGCACCTCAATGCAGCAGGCGGTCATTCCATATTATCGTTTCTTCCCATCTCCCCACTCCCCAGGCTCCCAGGCCTGACCTCAGGCCCCAGGAGGCCTCAGAATATACAGGTTGACTCAACAGACCCGACTGGCTGGAATGGGAGGAGAGGCCCAGGGCAGGGAGAAGGAAGGCACAGCCCAGGGAGGCATGTTCAACGCCCACAGACTTAGGATGCCCAGGATGGGCCTCTATCAGTTTGTTGTTGTTGCTTTTCTGTTTGAAAGCTGGGCAAGGTGAGTTAAGAACAGGTTAGGGTTCAACCTACTTTACAAAGATTAACCCTTTGCACTCCGCTGTCCCCTCTCCGGGGACATCGGAATTCTAGCATATCACTCAGATGTCCCCTCTCAGGGGACACTGCAGTTTATTAGTGATTACGGGGAATTGAGTTATTTCAACGCAACTTTTTGAGACATGCATGTTTCCCTGAAGTTTTATCTTAAAATGGCACAAGAAATTAAATCAAAATATCGTAAAATTACTAAGATATATACAAGAAATGTCAGCGGGTTTCGTGTCGGATTAAACAATAAACTACATATTCCCGATGTGGGACAAAGAAAACGGGACTGCATTGTGTGTTCTAACAGGAAAACACCTGGTGGCAGGCGTCAAACCACTTATTACTGTCAAACATGCAACTAATCAGCCTGCAATGCATATTGGGGAGTGTCACAAAACTTATCATACTGTACAAAATTATAAACAATAAAATATTGTTTTTTTTGCAAATATACATTCCTCGATGTCACCCAATTCATGTAAGTCCAATATCATTATAATACGTTACTTGGTTCCAAAATTATACTAAATAATACGAGGGTCTGTAAATGCACGTTTCCGTCGCAAAGTAGCGTCGAGTAGCTGGTAGCCAATGTCCAGAATGGTTCGGAGTGCAAAGGGTTAATAAGCAGGCTCTTGCCCCATCAGGTGGCACTCGGGTGAGAGAGAAGCCTACCACGCACTTGGACAAGTGGCAGCAGCCAGGGGCAGCTGAGAAAACTGTACCCACAGAGCCTGGGTGGTCACAGGTCTGACCTGGGGTGGCTCTGCTCCTCACGAATGGAAACCCCTTTTCTTCTCACCATCTGGGAAAGTGGGTTGACCGCTCACATGGCCAGCGAGTGGCGGAACTGGCACTCGATGCCAGGACTTTGACATTCAAGCCCCTGATCTTTCCAGAATCCCCACAGCTGCTCTCTCCGAGTGCAGCCTAGAAAGCTAGGCAGCCTGACCTTTCTAACCTCCTGGCTAGGGTAGGGAAGACAGACACCAGGAACACAGGTTCTCGTGTTTCAATCCTGTGGCCATGCAGACATGACTAATCCACTAAGCACTAGAGCAGCGGTTCTCAACATGTGGGTCGAGACCCCTTTGGGGGTCAAACGACCCTTTCACAGGGGTCGCCTAAGACCATCGGAAAACACATATATAATTACATATTGTTTTTGTGATTAACCACTATGCTTTAATTATGTTCAATTTGTAACAATGAAAATACATCCTGCATATCAGATATTTACATGACGATTCATAACAGTAGCAAAATTACAGTTATGAAGTAGCAACGAAAATAATTTTATGGTTGGGGGTCACCACAACGTGAGGAACTGTATTAAAGGGTCGCGGCATTAGGAAGGTTGAGAACCACTGCCCTAGAGGAATCTGGGTTGATTGGAGACGTCTGCCACGGCAAGGGGGCCAGCTCTGCCTCAGACCGATCAGAACTGGTACGTTTGAGAGTCTTGCCTGGTCAATGCTGTGCTAAACACCATTGCACTCCATGGAACCAAGGGCAACTCCATTTCACCAAAAGCGAGAAGCAATTCTCTCAGCCGGTGAAAAACCGGTGCATTCACGTCGTGGTAAGCAAACTCCAACCTGCATGCCTAACGGTGAGAGAGCAGATGATCTTTCTCAACTGGGTTAAAGGCATGTGAAGGACCACTGGGTTTACTTACATGTTTTTAAGTTCATACCTGACCAGCAACACAAGCTTTTAGGGGGCAGGGCCTGGCCTGCCTTTTTCACTACTATCTATTCAGCATCTAGTAAATACTGAACGACCGACTCGAACATGAATGACTAAAGCCTCCGCTGGGTGTGTCCCAGGGTCACACAAACAAGCAATTCTCTCTCGCATCTTCAACAGAAAACCGCCATTCTACCCCAGTTCCCTCTCCAGCTCCCATTCCATTTTTCTTCTTTTTGGAGCAAAAATGCATCTGAGGATTGTGTGCCCTTGTGCCTCCATCTCTCTCCTCCCATCCTCCCTGGCACTGTTCGGATTTCTCCATCACGGGCTCCAGGTCACTGAAAACCTCTGGGCTGTGACCCTGCAGCCCTCGTCTGTCGCGTTCCATCCGCACAGGTGACACCTTCTCTTGCCCTCCCGGACCCTCTCGTCTGTTTTTTTCTCCGTCTCCTGCGGTTCTGTCCTCATCTCTTTGCTGCCCTCTGCTCACGTCTGACCTCTAAGCATTAGCAGCCTCAGTCCTTCTTTCCTGCCTCCTAGCTTTTATTTTTTTTAAAGATGTTTTAAAATTGATTCTTAGAGAGAGGGAGAGCAAGAAACACTTGATTGGTTGCCTCCTGAATGCTCCCCACTGGGGATTGAGCCCACACACATGGCATGTGTCCTGACTGGGAATCGAACCCACCACCTTTCAGTGCACAGGACAATGCCCAACCAACTGAGCCACACCAGCCAGAGCCAGCCTCCTAGCTTTAAATCCAGCCACATGCTGACGCCTCCCAGCTGGCCGTCTCCAGCCTGGCCTTCGCCCCTGAACTTCACCTCAGAGCCAGGCTCCGCTAGGCATCTAACAGCATCTCCAACTTAATGTGTCTCCAAGTGAGTCCCTGACTAGTCCTCCAACAACCCAAATGCTAAATTATTTTAATTTTTATGTCTTAAATGTCTTTTTATTTTTCAACATTGGCCATTAATCTTACCGTCCAACCATGTCTGTGGGCCTCGCATGGGTGCTAGACCGCTGACCGGAGCGAGCGGGTGTCCACAGAAGAGGGAACAGAGGAGAGATCTGGGCTCAGACATGATTGGGGGACCAGGCTCTGCAGACAGAGACCTGGGTTCAAAGCCCGGCCCCACCTTTCACCGGCGGTGTGACCTTGGGGAAGTCCCTTAGCCTCTCTGTGCCCTTTCCCTCCTGTGTAAAGCGGGGGTAACAGTTTCTACTCCGTTCTACTGTGGCGAGCGTGAAATGAGCGCCAAAGCTCTCAACTGCTCCTGGCGATGCCTGCCTGCCGAGGGTTACCTTCTAAGCGACTGACTCACCGTCAGTCCTCTCAGGGGGGACTGGGCAGTCTGGAGAGGAAATGGGCACCCTGTTGGGAGAGTCTGAGCAGAGGCCACAAGACCACTGGGTGCCAAGGGCGTCTTGGGGCCTGGGCAGGGGTGATGGCAGGAGGGGTGAATGAATGCCTTTACCAACCATCTGGAGAGGCTCTGCTTCCAGCATCGATGCCCAGCAGCTTCCCAGGGAAAAACCTCAGATGGACGAGTGAGGGCCCAGGAGGGGAGCAGACACCTGAAGATACAGTGTAAGAGGAGCCGCAGGGGCCGCGGGGGGGGGGGGGGGGGGGGGGCCTTTGCAGCTGTTTATGGTCCCGATGGGGGTGGGGCTGCTGTCACTGTGGCCCATCACTCAGCTCTGGACCCCTCAGAGCTCACCTGGAAGCCCCAAGTGGCCGCCCAGGGAGCCGGGTCCACTTCCTGCCAAGGGAAATGAGATGGCCGGCGGGAGGGGGGTGTGTGTGTGTTTGTTTTCCAGCCTCTGAGGGCGAGTCCAGGAAAAGTCCTCCTTCCTCCGAATCACCACGACAAACAGTGGCAGGGGATGGGCCCAGGCCACTGACATTCCCCAGACTGGGGCGGGGAGGGACGGAGATTTCTGGAAAAGAAGCATCGGCCACAGCCCACGCCCCACACAATAAGGACTATTTTTAAAGGCTCGCGTTGGTGCGTGAGGTCATTCTCAGGCACGACGATGCCGCTGGCTTGGCCCCAGAGGAAGAGGAGGAGTTGGGAAGGCAGTGGGTGGTAGCCAGGGAGGCAGGACACCAGGGTGCAGGCCTGGGGGACTCACACGTCCTCTCTGGGTCTTGGTGCCATGCCCTCAAGATGGTCCACAGACCCTTGGAACCCTCAGGAAGCTGCCCCGAGCACCCAGGGGTGCGGGGCCTGGTCTCCATCGGAGGCCCAGCAGGGCTGGCTGTTCCAGGGGGGACGCAGGCGGCGACTGTGGCTCATCAGGCGCTTCCCGGGTCGGCTCAGGAGACGGCCTCAGACCCTCAAGGTGCAGCCCTGGAGCTGACGGTGTGGGCTCTCACCCAGCTTTGCCACACCCTGGAGTTGTGACCTGCAGCGAATCCCACGATCCCATGCTTCGGCAGTGCTGCCAAACACGAGAGACCCCGGCCACCGCCATCCCTGGCAAATGGCAGGTTCTCGCTGCCACCAGGACCAGGCCCTGAGCTACCTGACACCATCCCTTCAGCTGGCAAGCCTGGAAGCGCACTGTAATTAAGAGCTCTATACAATATTTAGACCACCATGCCCAGATGTATTGGTGATTGTATATTTAAATGTGAATGAGTGTAATTAGATGAAAGATTAGCCAAGCCTGTCACTAACTAAATATGCATGCAGGACTGATAAACTCCTGGACTGTGAAATTATATGTGTGAGCAGACGCACACACGTAGGCTTTGAGTTGTATTATTGGGGAAAAAGCTCAAAGGGTTGCCAGGAAAAAGAAAGGGTAAAGGGAGTTTGCAGATGGGGGAAAGGCAGTGGGGCGAGAGGGGAGGATCTCAAAGACCCCATGGGGTCCTTGGAAATCAAGTGGGGTAGTGTATGTACAAATTTGCATGCCTCCACGGATGGAGAACTCACTACTCTTCGGAGCAGCTGGTTTCAGCTCCATTCATCACAGCCCAGAGGCAGGCTTATGGGAATGGTTTACAGGGGTGGTACTGGGGTCTCCCCTAGAATATGAAGTTTACATTCAATTATGCAAAGCCAATGAGATCACAGTATCTGTAAAAGTTGCTTTAAAACATCATCTGGTGGGTCACGAACGAGATGAGAGGATTTTGCTATTAGGCCTTATGGTTAACTCAACTGCAGGCTGACTATGCGCTGGGCACTGAGCAGCTGCTGAGAGTCTGGGCCAACAAGACAGACAGGTTTTTTGTTTTGTTTTTTAAATATAATTTATTGATTTTTTTACAGAGAGGAAGGGAGAGGGAGAGGGATAGAGAGTTAGAAACATCAATGAGAGAGAAACATCGATCAGCTGCCTCCTGCACACCTCCTACTGGGAAAGTGCCCGCAACCAAGGTACATGCCCTTGACCGGAATTGAACCTGGGACCTTTCAGTCCGCAGGCCGACGCTCTATCCACTGAGCCAAACCGGTTACGGCGACAGACTAGGTTTTTATCTTGATGGAGCCAACGTGAAAGGGCTGGAGGTGCAGCAGGTGTGGGGGCGCGGGCCCTTGTGCAGAGGAGCCTGGTTTTCTCGGGAGGGCAGGAGTGAGCTCTATGCACACAGAGCATCGGGAAGCCACATTCTCCCTGACACGTGATTAACTGGCACTATGGGCTATACATCCGTCTCTCGTGAGTTTCACTCATGTGAGTTTGTCATGAGAAATCTGACTTTTTGGAGCTGAAGAGCAGAATGTAGGACTGTAGCAAGGGACTGCCACCCACTCCCCAGACATCACAGCCCATCCACTGCATATAAACGTAAAAATATATGAACAGGCATATAATGCTTATTGTGTACCAGCAGTATTCTAAGTACTATATTATTAATCCTTATAGACACCCTACGAAGAAGGTACTATTATTTTCCCCCAAAACATTTTTTAATTTGCATAAAGAAGGTGCTATTATTATTAACAATGATCGCTCCCATTTTACAGATGGGAAACGGATTGACAGAGAGGTTAAATCACACAGCCAAGGACCCACCATAGAAAAGAACCTTCAGAGGCTTATTTCTTATGACCCAAGAAAAACAATGTAACCACAGCCAGGAAATGCTAATGCTAAGGGGCGGGAATCTGACGGGGGGGGGGGGGGGGGGGGGGGGGGCGGATGGGAAGGGCTGGTCACAAACTGACTGCCCAACTGTCCCTGCAGAATTGTCAGTGGCTTCCCTCTGAGTAAGGGACACATGTCAAGACTTTTCCCGGGAGAACAGCTTTCCTGACAGGGACCAATGCCCCGGAGCTCCCTGGGAGCCAGCAAGGGCCCCCTCCCCCCCAAAGAACCAGAGCTGAATTTCTGGGTCTCTGTCCCAGCATGCTGGGAGGACCCTGCCTTTAAAAGTTAATCCAGCAGAGCTCAGCTGAATGATCGGAGACTTGGCCTGGAGACCGACTGACATCGAGACAAGTGCTGGGATTGTACGAAACCCACAGCAGCAGCAATAAACCAATCTCACCTCGGCCACGGAGCGCTGTTTTACAAACCACCACCCCAGTCCTTCCTAGGAGCCTGCAAGGCGGGCGCGGTGAGAACCTACAGACCCACTTTACAGATGTGGAAACTGAGGCTCAGAAAGTTAGTCGCTTGCTCACAAATGAATCAGAGACTGGTCTGGATTCAAATCACAGACCCCTGACAGGGCAAATTTAGGTCAATCCTCTCCCCCCAGAACCCCCCGGGTGTGGCTGACTCTGGGGCATCTGGGTAGAGGTAGCCTGAAGGACTTGGGACTTACCCAGAAGGACCCAGGGCGTGCTTTCAGCCCTTTTCCTGGACTCAAGAGTGAATCCTACTTCCTGTGCAGCCTGTGACTCTGAGCCAGTGTTTTCCCGAGACAAAACCCTCCCCAGGAATGAGCTCCCGTTCCCCGGGGCTCTCAGCAGTCGGCTCACAGGAGTATCCTTCCCGTGTTTCCCAAGATGTGCTGCTGTGTTGGGCTGTGAGACACAGTAGCAGAGGAAACAGACTGCTGGGCAAGCAAGGGATTTCTGAACAGCAATGTAAGTACTTCCTGAAGTGCCCCAGGGCCTTTGCACAAACCATCCACTCTGCCTGGAATGCCCTACTCCACCCCAGCACATGGCTCATTCCCCTGCCTCCTTCAGGGCTCGATTCACTGTCACCTTTCTGGAGAGGCCTTTCCTGTGTCTCCTCATCTCTGAGACTGCTGGTACCTGACCTCCCAGCACTGACTACTTTCCCTCCATACTTTGTTTCTAAGGCTCCTTTCCACCCGACATTATGTATCTTCTGCATTTACTTGGTTACTGTCTGGCCAGGTGGGGATTTTGCTATTTTTGTTTCCTGCTAGGCACACAGCACTGAGACCATGGTCTGGCACACAGAAGATGCTCTATAAGTATTTGTAGAAGCATTTCAAAGGGGCCACAGTGGAGGCGAGTACAGGGTATAGAAGAGGTCTCCACGAGGGAGGATCTGAGCTGCCAGGCTTGGCCAGTGGAGCCTGGGGGTCATCGCAGGAGAGGGGGTGGCGTTCACAGAGCTGGGGTGCGTGCGGAACCGGTATGTTTGGGGAACCGCACTCAGCTCTGCATCGCCTGAGCGTGGCTAACCTGGGAGTTGGGAGAAGCAGCGGAGAGCTCTGGCAGGGTTGCTCAGCGACCACCCTGAGCCGTGGGCTGGGCAGAGGGACCGCTGCAGGAAGGCCCAGAGGTGTAAAGAGGGCCTACTTCTGTGTGCCTCGCTCTGTCCCGGCTCCTGAGCTGTGCCCTGCACTGGGCCTGAGGAACCCAGGTTTAGCCATAGAGCAATCAGCTGGTGAGGTGATGGCTTATGTCTCCAAGTGTGGCTGGTCCCGTCCACCCAGAGGCGAGGTGTCAGCTGTCCTCCAGCTCCCCAGCCCTGCCAGCGACTTGGTGTAACTGGGTCTATTTTGAACACATTTTCTACCACCAGTGACACATTTTCTAACTGGGAGGCTCTTAGCACAGGACCCTCTTTCTCTACCAGCAGGAGGCTGGAGCCGGCCACGTCGCTCAAGTCCCAGCTCCGCTACTTGCTGGCTGTGTGACTTTAGGCGAGTCTCTTAACTTCTCTGTGCCTCTATTTGTTCACCTGGAACTCTGTGTGCCCGTGTCAGCCTCACAGAAGACAGAGAATTTTTGCTTTGGAGGAATTTACTGCCAGATCAGCAAGAAGGTCTAAATACAAACGATGAGAGTCATGTCTATTTATTTTGCTCATTATTATTATTATTTTCACTCACTCACTCATTCATTCATTCAGGCAGACTTTATTGCCTACTTTAAGCCTGGCACCGTGCTAGCACGGAGACAAGATACCTACGACTTGATAATAACATAGGCAGTGAGGAGACCCGATAAAGGCCCCCGGGATAAGCACTGGGAGGAGCAAGGTGGCCAGACAGGTCATGAGCTCTGCCCTGGGAGGGCAGATGGACAGATCCCCGAAAGGCCTCTGGGAAAGACAGGACTGGGCCTTTCCCAAAGTCCAGACAGTCGGGCAAAAATGCAACCAGCCGCCTCCTGAGGCTGCCCTTCGGGCACGCGGTAAGCAAGGGGGCAGAGCAGGCATCCAGCCTGTCCTGTCCGTCGGGAGGCCTGGATTCTAGACGTGACATGAGCACACAGCCCTTGCTGCTGGACTTGCCTTGGTGCAGAGCATCCGGGTCTTCCACGAACTGGCTCCATGGGGCTCAGTCTTACCGGCAAAGCGGGAGGGAACCGCCTCTCTCTCCAAATGCTGAGCCGGGGGTGGGCACGGCTCGAGAACGGGCTAATCCCTACGACACGTGCTCAACACCGTTGGCTTTCTCAGTGGACGCATCATTTTGGTTATCTGAGTTTTCTAAGTGCTTGAGCCCTTTACAAATGGATTACTTAAACCACTTCCTGCTGATCTCACTCAAGGATCTAACTGGGCGATGGAAGCGGAGGACCTAACTCATTATTCAGACAACTGGTAACTAATGGAAAAAACACGGTGCCTTTATCCCGCCTTCCCCGTAGGAACTGGACTGTGGGTAACCCAACAGTCTCCGCAGAGGAGGACTCCAGCTTCGACAAGAAGAGGGAGCCACACAGGAGGGAGCCACACACGAGGGAGCCACCATTCTGCCCCCTATGCTGACAGGTGGGACTCAGCACAGCACCTTGGGGCAGCCAACATCACAAAAGAGACAACCAGACGGCCCATGTCTCGGATGGGGGGGTGGGTGTGGGGGTGGGGGCGGGGTGGAGAGCCACCATCTCCTTGGAAGGGCTCTTGCAGAAATAAGTGGAATAAATGGTCAAGCCTGCAGGTGAACTACCAGCTGAGCAGAAATTCAAAGGAGAGAGAGACACGTTGAATGACACCACGAGGATGCAATTAGCAAATTTCAGATCGTGGGAAACACGCCCGACAAGCAGCATGGCTCCTTCCACGAATCATCCACAAGAGTAACGATAACAGAAAAAGTGAAGAGGAGCCTTTCGATGAAAAGACGTTTGAACTCATCACACTGCGTGGGTCTCGTTTGAATTCTGAGTCCAACGGAGTCTAAAACGTGAACTTAGGGTCCGCCTGAAACCTGAATCGTGAGGCACATCTAACTCATTTCGGGTGTGGCAACAGTTCAGCAGTTTTGTGTTTTTTACGGAGCCCTTCTCTTTGCTAGGGACATACGAACGTATTTACAGATGACACGCTGTCTCAGAGATTGGCATCACGATGATCTGGGGGGAGGGAGTGGGTGAAGGTGGGACAGAGTGTTGGGGTGACAAAGTTGGGGTCGGCACTGGGTACAAGGGACTCGTTACTCTACTGACCTCTGTATGGAACTGAAATGTTCCGCTAAAAATGCCGCCGAGCCCAGCAGAGGGCACGTTATGCCTCTGCCATGTGCTCCAGGCTCTGGGGCTTTATACATCGGCTCCTCTGTAGTCTTTTCTCTCCCCTCCTCTGCTGCGCGGCTGACAGCTGCCTCCCCGCAGGAGCGTCCAGAGCAGCCCGTCTCCTCTAAGCTGCTGCAGCTTGACAAAGGCGCTCGGCTCATCAGGGCTGTGTGTGAGGTCTGAGGCATCCCAGCGGAGCAGGAGGTGCCACCCGAGCGGTGCCCAGGAGTTGTGGCTTTGGCTCTCCCTGCCCCCAGGTGCCCGTCATTTCCTTCCTGGGGCTCAGTGTGCCCAGAGCCGAGATGGCCTCTGGGACCCCACGGAGCGCAGCATCATGGGGCCCCCCCTCACTCATTTCCATCTGGATTCCGGGGATGGGAGGGAGAAGCAGCTGGTGCGAATGCCAACAGGCACGGTCTCTTCCCCACATCATCCCGGGCTCCAGCCCTGGCTCTGGTTTAAAACTGTCCCTGCCTGGCAGGCGTGTCTCAGTGGTTGAGCATGGACCTATGAACCAGGAGGTCATGGTTTGATTCCCAGTCAGGGCACATGCCTGGGTTGTGGGCTCGAATCCCAATGTGGGGTGTGCAGGAGGCAGCTGATCAATGATTCTCTCTCATCATTGATGTTCTTCTCTCTCTCCCTCTCCCTTCCTCTCTGAAAAAAAGGAAATGAAATAAAATAAACGTGCCCCCGTCTGCGACCTGGCGGAGGAAGGGCTGGAGGTTGCTCGAGTTCCCCGGTGCACGTGGGTCCCCGGGCGAGGCTGGCTAGGCTGTAGGGCGGGGGGCCTGCCGGCTGCCCTGAAAAACTGCCAACTCAGCTCACAGGGTTTATTTACTTCTGCAAGGAGAAAAGCATCTGACCTCTTAAGGAAACCAAAGTGAAGAATTTCCTGGCCGATTGTCTGGGAGGAATAACAGGAACTGAGCTAGTAACAGCCCAAGCAAACACTGAGTGAGGAGGCGAGGCCTTGGGGACAGGACCAGGAGGGAGTGGGACTCAGCGTTGTCTCTCCATGTCCCCAACCACCAGCACCACTGCAACGCTGCCTCCTGGTCCCTGTCCCTGTCCCTGTCCCTGCCCAGGGCTCCTGGACCACGGGGCTGACTCTCAAAATATCGGGCAGTGACTCAGATAGACCCTGAACTTGGGAGGTGCGGTGGGGCAAGGAATTAAGAGCCTTAGATTTGGAGCCAGATTCCAGGGCTAGAGGCTCTGACACCTGGACGGGTCCCATAGCCTCTGGTCCCTCAGTCCTGCAAAGACTGGCCATGATCTAAAGACTCACCTACAATGAGCTCCGTGAACTGCTCTGCAAACTGTGAGTGCTGTGCAAACAGTGGGGCATTAAGGCTCCTCACCCCAGGTGTCTTGCTCATTTGCACACAATGCGGTGAGTACCAGTTTCCCATCTTATGGATGGGCAAAGTAAGGCCTGGAGGGCTTCAATGACTCGCCTTTGCGCACACAGCTCCTGAGAGCCCCGGCCTCCCCTCGGGCTTGTCTGAGACCTGCCTCGCTTTGCACCCCTCGGCCTCCCCTCGGGCAGCACCGCTCATCGGCTTGGGAAAGAGAGCCCGCTCCTTCGTGACGCTGGCAGCCGGGGCCCAGAGTCACAACCGGGTCCCAGGGTCCCAGGCTCTGAGTCGGTGAAGTCTGGATGGGGAGGTTTGGTGCTGTTGCTGGACTTACGGTAATGAGCCAGGGCCGAGCCCCCAGGGAAAGCCGCTATCCGCTTCTGCAGGCCACAGCTGAAGACAAACAAAGCTGCCAGATCCTCATTAAGCCTCCTGGACAAAACAGCTATTTTATTAACATGGGAAGGAGGGAGGGAGGCCCCTCTGCTCCAGAACTCGGCAGGAAGGCTCCCGGCCGGCTGGTCCTGCTCACAGGGGCCGCCTTTGCACGGAGCTCTGAGCTCCATCCTGAGCTGCCGGGGGGCCCAAGCCCTGCACCCTGGAGATGCTCTGAGCTGATAAACCACCGGGGACACTCCTTATGCAAACCAAAGCCAAGGACTTTACAGGGGGTGGGTGGCGATCGGATCTGCTGGCAAGCGGCGATGTGGGGAAGTGAGGAGTGCACGCTGTTCCCAGTGTCCTCCCATCTGGAGTCATCCACTTTGCAGGGCGTCTTAAACATCTGTCCTGCAGGCGGCCGGCAGGTACCGGCCCGGCCCGGCCCAAGTCCAGCCAGGACCTCCCTCCTCCTCCCTGCGAGTCCAGACACAGGCAGCCCAGGCAGCAGCCAAGCCCGCCAGCCCTGGCCTCAGAGCGCACCTTCCCCACCTCCTGGCCAACTGCTTTGTGCCTCGATGTGCTCATCTCGTTTGTGGAACCATAAAGTCTAGGCCTCGTAGGATGGCTAACCTGCTGGGTTTGGAGTGACAGCTCTGGGTTCGAATCCTGACTCTGCAGCTCACTAGTGACTGTTTTCTCCACAGAAAATGGGGATAATTATACTAATAAAAAGTAGTGACCATGCATGGGCTTGTGCAACGGGTTGTGGGCACTCTGAACTCATTTAATCCTCAGGTGCCCCTCCCCGCCCCCACTGTAGTTGCTACAGGCAGCTTCTACTTTACAGCTGGAGAAGCTGGTAGAGTCTGTATGTGCAGTGACCTCAAGGAGCGCACCTGAGCTCAAGCATGGACAGCAAGGGCTGGGCTCCAGGCCCACCTGCCTCCCAGAGTAACCCTCAGGGCTGCTACCGAAGGCTATGGGGGTGTTTGTTGGGTTCCTCACAGGGGCGTGGCCTCTAGAAGGCAGGGAGCAAATGTAGCTATTGTGATCAGTGACACCATTCCTCCCCCAGAAGGTTCTCGAACTGCAATCCCTGGCACTTCCTACCCCTCTTCCCTGCTTTTCCTCCTTAGCACCTACTAGCACCAACACACTAGTATATTTTACTTATTCATCTTGCTTACTTTCTATTCCACAGCCCAAGTGGGATGTCAGCCCTGTGAGGGCAGGGGCTTTCATCTCTTTTATTAGTTGCTGTATCCTCAGTGCCTAGAACAACGCCTGGCACATAGTAGGTGCTTTATACACATCTGTGGACTGAATAAGTGAACGATCCTCACTGCCCTCACTCTTTAGCCAACCCACCCGATTTGGCTGACCCCTGGGCAGTCAGCCCTGTGAACGGGATGAAATATGACCAGAGGTCGGGTGGGGTATAGGCGGGGTGTGTCACCCTGTACACAGTCTGACCCGCTGCGGTCAGGCCCTGCCCAGCCCAGACTTTTCTTGCTCACGTCCAGTCCAATCCAGCCAGTACTTAGCAAGCAGCTACATGTGCCAGGCACCTGCTAGGTCACCCCCCTCCACAGGGAAGAGAGGCCCCCCCAACCCCAGTCCCTCAGCTCAGCAAAGACCCAGCCCAAATCCGTCCTGGGCGGGAAGCCTGGGCCAACCCCTCCCTCCAGTCTCACTCGAGGCCTCAGGGATGCTGCTCCTTCTGAAACAGGATGCCGAATGGTGTTCTGTCAGCTCTGAAGTGTCTGGCTTTGGGTTTTTATCCACGAAGAGTTCACTGGGACCCCTAGGCTGGCCTCGGTGGGGCTGGCAGAGCCCAGTCGCACCCCACGCCTTGCGGCCGTGGAACTTGTCTCTGAGCACAGCTCTTGGGCCAGGCTCAAGGTTCAGACCTCCATCCTCCGGCCACCCCACACCTGCCTCCCAAACCTGCCCGGGAGCCCAGCGTGAGGGGGGGCACAGGGAATGAAAAGCGTGAGTGCCCAAGGCCCGCCGGGATGTCTGTCCCGCTGCAGAGGGGACAAGACAGCGGGCCACTCCTCTCGGGCTGCCCTCGTGCAAACACCGATCCTCTTCAGGTTCAAGTTTAAACTCTGAAGGAAACGGGGTGGGCTGGGCAAGACTCTGCTCATTGGGAGCCCGGGGGACGTGGAGCAGGGTTGGCACAGACAGAGGGCACCTGCCCCCAAGACCACACCGCAGACACAGGCTGCTGTTGGGGATCATGCAGACTGGGCCCCTGGGAGCAGGAATGCGCCCCCAGCAACCCACAAAGGCAAAACCTAAAAAGAGTATTTTTCCCAAACGAAACCAATGCTTACTTTAAATCACTGAAGTGCCCCTATGAAATGCACAGGCAGTCTTTGTGCCCGAGGCCCTCCCGTGCTCTGGGATGAGGGGCCTTGCTCTCAAAGGAGTGAGCTCAGAAGAATGATCACCATTTACAACACGAACGAACACCGGGTGGGTGAGCACCTGGCTCACGTCCCCGACAAGTGCGTGTTCAGTGCCAGACACACTGTGTTATTCCCGCTGATCTCCACAGCCCCTCCCGCTGGTTGGTGCGATGACTGCACTCATTTCACAGGTGAGGAAGGTGAAGTGTTGAGAGGTCACAGTCACCTGTCCAAGACTGTACCAGCTGGAAGGTGGCAGAGCTGAGATGAGGACCACGCCGGGGGGGGGGGGGGGGGGGGCGCTCTGGAGTCTGCATTACTTCCATCCCACATGACTATCTGCACACTGCACCCGCCCCCCCGCCGCCCCCCCCCCCCCCCCCCCCCGCCCCCACACACACACCCCGGGCATGCCCTCAGAGCTAGGAAGCTGGCGGGTACAAGATGCATGGATGTTTCAGGGGCCACTGAGGAGGGCCAAACACTGCCAATTAAAGTCGGATGCATCGCCCGGGGGAGGGTACACCCTGGCTTCAGACCTGCTAAGGTGCAAAAGGCGTGCATGTTAGAATCGGTGAAATACGGGACCTTCCTGTGATGCTTATGACAGCCTTGGGAGATCACTCTGACGGTGCACATGGGGAAACTGAGGCTCAGCTTGGCTGAGGGGTTAGCTCAGGACCACACGGCTCACAGGGGCCATGTCTGGACGCCCTGCACCCTCCTCAGAGCCCAGAACACAGGAGCCTCAGAGGCAATGCCCCCTAAAGGTGCAGGAAGGAGGGGAGTGGGAAGGTGGCCTCGCTTCCTTCTTCCCCGGCAGGGTCGACGCCGCCAGCCAGGGCAGAAGCCAGCACCTGGGACATGGAAGAGGTGGCTCCTGGGCGCACCAGGTGGGGGCACCGAGGTTGGCCCTTGGACGCAGCGGGTGAAAACCCGCCTCTATGCAATGGGCTGGCGCCGCGGGCAGGTACGTTTTACGTAAAACACACCTGGGGGAACATTATCCGACGACTGAGGGGGAGTGTGTGCCGACCCTGAGCCGAGGCCCGGGAAAGGCCACGCTATGACAACCACAGCAAAGGACCTCTCCCTCACCCCGATGTCCACAGCCCCCTTTTACGCTAGAACTTGAGTGTGGAGTACCCTGCCTGCCTTAAGAGCGCTGTCCCTTAGGGGGTCCTCAGCGGGCCACCCCCACGGGGCAGAATGGCTTTTCCGCATTTTGTAGAGACAGCTTTATGGAGGTATAGCTGACAGAGAACGCACAACGCACACAACTTTTAAAGCGCGTAATGAGCTGCATCTGGACTGACGTACAAACCCCTGACATCACCAGCACAACCCTAACCGTGACCGTGCTCGTGGCCCCCAGCGGAATGGATGTGGACCCAGGTCCCAAGCACCAGTCGCTCAGCACATGGGTCGATCTGGGTACCAGACCCGGAAACAGATACCAGGCGCCGAGTGTCTGCGGAGATCGAGGCACGGAGCCCGGCATTTCACACGCATCCTCCGGGGGAGGCGGTTATACATGGAGCTCGCAAGTGCCAGGGGACCCCGGTCCAAGTCCCAGGCCTGCCCCTTCTCCCCGGGTGGCCTAGGCACCTTCCTTTCCGGCTCCGTGTCCCTCCCTCGCCTGAGGGTAACGGCAGCACCCCCCTCACAGGTTTTACGGGCGGAAGTCAAAGGGTTTTAATACCCACCCAGAGGACCCACCCAGCACAGGGCCTGGCCCTCGGAAAGTGCTTCATATGTCAGCACTTTTTAAAACTAGGAAGTTAAGTGACTCATCCAAGGTCACGAGATAACCGGCCCAGGCAGGCTGCTCCCCGGGCAGCCCGGTCCCACGCCTGCGCTCCTAACTAACCCTGATGCACCCTCTCTCCAGGACATGATGAGCTCAGAGCCCGATGCAGCCAGGTGCCTTCGCCTCACCTCTGTGGCTGCAGACCTGCTGGTTCCTGCCTGAACCGACCAGGCAACGGTCTGAGCAGGTCACTCGCACAGATTTCTCTCTGCAGGCTCAGCCGAACCCACGGCTCCCCTGGCAGCCTGCGTCCTCACCAACAGGGCAGGATCGGCTCGGCGGGGACAGGGAACATCTGGGGCCCATTCCTTCCCCTCCCACGCCTCCCCGGAGGCCTCCTGCCCCAGATGTGTCAGCTCTGAGGTCCAGGGGCCTCCGAGAGGGGGAGCAGCCCCACCAACTCAGGCAGCTAGGATTTCAGCTCTGCAGAACCAGGCGGGACACCACGAAGGAAACCACTTCCTGCTCTGAATCGCCCCGCCCCGGAGGCGGGACGAAGAGCCATCCCCATGGTCCTCCCCAGCGGTGATCACCGTGGTGGGAGAACGCTGCTTCTGCCAGAGGTGGACCCTGGAGGCGGGTAGCCCTCCAGCTGCTGCAGCTGGTGGTTTCATCAGCGGCGCCGTGGCCAGGCTCTGCGCTCGCAGTCCCGGGGCGCTGTTCTCCCCTCTCACAGATGAGGAAACTGGGGCCCAGAGGCACCTGCCACTTCGCTGAACTTCACCAACAACTTCCCTGAGTTTGTGAAGCTGGAATTTGAACCCGGGTTTCTGTAAACTCGATCGGAACACCAACCACTGTGCTAACTCCCCACCCCTTCTCAGCAGAGAAGAAAAACGACGTTCAGGACTGAATAATATTTTCGTGCTTCTACATGCCAGGGGCTGGGGCAGGCGCTTACAGTCCCAAAAATTCCCCCCCCCACAGTCCCAGGAAGAGTGCGTCCCGTGCAGATGCATTGCTGGGGGCTCGGAGGGTGAGGTGGCCGAGCGGGGTGTGAACACGGGTGGTACCGGCTCCAGCACGACACCCCATAGCCCTGGCTTGAAGGGAGACGCTCCAAGCAGAAGGGAGGGCTCTGGGCTGCGCATAAGGGTCCTGTGGGCGCAGTAACGAAGGACTCTGCAGCTGGAAACAACACACATTTACTCTCTTCTAGTTTGGAGGTCGGAGTTCGAGGTAGGTCTGGGCCCAAATCCACATGTCGCAGGGCTGTGCTCCCTCTGGGGGCTCCTGGGGGTTGTCCTTGTCCCTGCCTTTTGCAGCCCTGGCGGCTGCCTGCATTCCTCGGCCTGTGGCGCCTTCCTTCACCTTCAAACCCAGCAGGGTAGGGCCTGCACACCTGTCTCTGACTCTGAACCTGTGCTTCCGGCATCACATCTTCCCTCTCTGACCCTCCTGCCTCCCTCTTACGAGGGCCCACCCAGGTCACCCAGGATCACCTGCTTAACAACCACACCTGCAAAGTACCCCTGCCAGACCGGTGACCTATTCGCAGCGTCCAGGGACTGGACTATGGGCGTCTGTGGGGGGTCATTATTCACAGCCACGCACAACGCCAGGGCCTAGGGCAGGCAGGAAGGAGTCGAGCTGGACAAGGCAGATGGAGGGCGTCCTGAATCCATCGGAAAGGCCCGGGGGGAGCACGGCGTGGGGCGGGGAGACCCCGGGCTCAGTGCCCACATGCCGCCAGTCCAGGCCTGGCTCCAGGTGAGGCCACAGCCACGGGCTCGTTCCTCGAAGAGCAGAAAGGCTTTTAGGTTCTAAAAATACCAGCCCGTTGCTAAACAAACACCGGGCCCTTGTGAAATAAAGCAACAACATGAAAGGCCTGGCAAGGGGCGCCCGGACACTGATCTGCGAGCAGATCGGAGCAGCCAGAGCCATTTCCGAAGTCCTCGCGGAACTCACGGCCAAGGTCAGGCTCTGGACGGGGGCCAGTGCCTGGGGCAGAAGGCACGGGGGGGGGGGGGGGGGGGGAGGAAACTGTGCAGAAAGAGAGTAAACAAACACTTGTGGGGCGGCCCGGGTGGCGGGGGCTTCACGTGCTACCCTCCTTCTGTCCTCCCAACAGCCCTGCACAGGAGGCATTCTCATGTCCCTGTCCTGTCGGTCCCCTTGGTCCAGTGGAAGCTCAGGGAGGGGAAGTGACTTGTCCAAAGTCACACAGCAGTAAGACCTGGGATTCCAAACACGCTCACCTGACTCTAAGACCAGTGTCCCTTCCCTTTTCCCCAAACTATTGCCAGGTGTTTTTATTGATTTTTTTTTAATAGAGAGAGGAAGAGAGAGAGAGAGAGAGAGAGAGAGAAACATTGGTTGCCTCCCATACAAACCCCAACCGGGGATAAAACCCACAACTTAGGTATGTGCTCTGACTGGGAATCAAACCCACAACCTTTTGGTGTATGGACAAATGTTCCAACCAACTGCGCCACCCGGCCAGGGCAACTACCACCAGGTTTAACACACAAACTTGGTAAACATCTGCCATCTGCTGCTCCAGCAGGATAGCACGGTGGTTGAAAGTGCAAGTTCCTGGCCCAGCCAGCATGGCTCAGTGGCTGAGTGTCAACCAATGAACCTGGAGGTCATGGTTCAATTTCTGGTCAGGGAACATGCCCAGGGATGCGGGTTTTGATCCTCAGTGGGGAGGGCGTGCAGGAGGCAGCTGGTCAGTGATTCTCTCTCATCATTGATGTTCTTTCTCCCTCTCTCTTCCTCTGAAGTCAATAGAGATATATAAAAAAGAAAGAAAAAAAAAGCAAGTGCAAGTCCTTGAGCCCAATAGCCTGGGTCTGAATCTACCAAGCTGGGGATGTTCACCTCTCTGTGCCTCAGTTTCCTCATCTGTAAAGTGGAGCCAATAACAGCACCTGCTTCATGTTGTGAGGATTTAATGCGCTAATTCAGGGGGAGTGTTCGGGCTGGAACAGTGCCACACCCCGAGGTCGGACTTCCCGCCACGCTGACCCCCCAAAGTCTCTGCCCACTACTGCCCTGTCCTCGGGGTGGGGGGCACTCTCCTGGCTATTTCCCAGAAGTCAGCACATCCTTACTTAACTTTGAGCTGATGCAGAGGGAGGGAGGAGGGGGCCCAGGCCCCTCACACCACAGATAATCCGCAAGCCCACGCAGGCCAGCCTTCGGAGCACCTTCTGCCTGCAAAACCACAAACCCATCAGTGAATCGGTCAACAAGCGGCTGGGCGGCGCCCTCTCCTGCTCTGCCCCAGGCTGGCAGAGCAGCCTCTGGGGGAGCAGAGGGGGCCAGGGTACACGTGTCAGAGGGCATCCCAGCCCCACCTGAGCACAGACCCACATTGCTACTTCCTGTCCGCCTCATTCCCAACCACACACCTAAAATCAGGTTCACTTGTGGACAGCCATCTCCCAAAGGCCCCCCACACACGAGCTCATTACTGAGCCCCATGAGGTGGAAGGCCCTACCCCCATTTCATGGGTGAGGAGGCTGGAGCTGAGAGAGGTTAAGTAACTTGCCCAAAGACACACAGCAACCAAGTGGCTGAGCTGGGACTTGAGAGGCCTGCCTGCTGCCTTTGTTCTGCGAGGCCCCAGTGGACCCCGGGTGCCCAGGGTCCTGGTCAGCCCATGAGGCTGCGGGCCCTGCTGCCAACTCCCGGCCCAGGTCCCTGGTCTCACAGGTGGGCATCCGTCCAGTCACCCATTCATTCTGCCAGCACGGCTCCCGGGAAGCCACGGCATTGCCACCGAGTGCTGGCTGGCAGGGACGGAGCAGGAACCAGCCAGGTGTGATTCTCTGCCCTCCTGCAGCTGGCAGCAAACAACTAGGAGTCCAAATACAGAAAACAAAACCTGTGAAATGTGCTAGAAAGAGAAGGACGCGTGTAAAGCTGCCATGGAGACGAACTGCAGGGGCCGTGGGGGTGGGGCACGGCGCAGAATGCCGAGAGGGAACATTCCGGGGTAGAGATCAGCAAAGCTCCTCCCCCTAATGAACAGCCTTGGGTATCTGAGGAACAGAAAGGGCATGTGGCTGCCAGGGAGGTGGGCGCCCATGCACCTCTCTCCCAGCACCCCACATGCAAGGCCTTGGGGTGCCACGGGGGGCAAGGGTCTCAGGCCCCAAAGCTTCCCACGATGAATGCCTTCTTCCTGCAAGTGGCATCTCTTTGGGAAGATCAGCCCTTCCTCCGGGGACTGGGGGTGGGAGGGCCACTGGCTACTTCTCCCCACCCCAAGGTGGCCTGGTCAGGGTGTGCCCATCTCTCCCTGAACTTCAGAGGGGAAGCCAGGAGGGGACCAGGGAGCTTTCTCAACGTTTTGTTCATGCGCTCTCCATTCGTGGGGCACCCAACATGGGCCAGGCCCTGACTCGGCCACACACACACCCAGTGTGTTCAAATCCAGCCACCGGGGAGGGACCCAGGCAGACAGGGAAGGGGTACGTCACTGCACTTGCTGGTCTGGGCGCAGGGAGGTGCATGGGAGAGAGAGGGATGGAGGGGAGGAGGGGGAGGGGGGTTTCAAAGGAAAGGCCGCCCAGTGGCCGCGTGTCAAAGGCGCTGGACACCGCAGGGCACCAAGGAGCAAACCCAGAGGCCGAGCCGTTCTGCTGACAGAAAGAGACTGGAAACTGACACAGGGTCCCAGCCCGGCTGCAGGAGGTGTGAGCACCTGCAGGAGCCTGGCCGAGGGCTGGGCGGGGTGGGCAGGGCTGCAGGAGCAGGCAGTCCAGGGTGGCCAGACCTGCTTGTTTTCTGTTGTTTGTTTTTTAATATATTTTTATTGATTTCAGAGGCAGGGAGAGGGAGAGAGAGATAGACACATCAATGGTGACAGAGAAGTCATTGATCAGCTGCCTTCTGCACACCCCACACTGGGGATCAGGTCTGCAACCTGGGCATGTACCCTGACTAGGAATAGAGCCGTGGCCTCCTGGTTCATAGGTCAACGCTCAACCGCTGAGCGACGCCAGCTGGGCAGACCTGCTTGTTTTCTAAAAGAAGGTAAAAATCTACACTGTAAATAGTTTCTGACTTTTAATGATGGCAACATAGCAAAAATTAAGCACACAGCATGCAGGCTCCAGGAAACATACCTGTGAGTCACCAGTTTTAGAGCCAGGAATGAAGGAAGGTAAATAAAACAGGTGATTGGCCTGAGATGCCCACAGGTGTGTGGGCTGGGCAGGAGGGGGCTTCCAGAAAGAGAGCATCTGGCACAAAATGTTGAAGGCAGGACACGAGGAGCGGGGCAGGGTCAGAACCGGGGAGAAGACCCCTCCCCACCCCTTCGGCAGGGCCCTGCCGGGCTCCCCGTGCAGCTGTGAGCGCTGGCTCCTGCCTCACTCTCAGGCGGGGACAGAGGCCCAGACCAGGGAGACCGTCCCTGCGCTCCTGGCCTAATGGGATTGGAATGGGAGCCTGGTGTCAGCCAGACTCCGCAGGGAACCCCTGGAAAAGTCACATGGGCTGCTGGGGTAGAGGTTTCCAGGGCTGTCAAACAGGACCGACAGGGAGGGTCACACCCCATGGCAGGAATGCACCCCTGCATGAAGCTCAGGGCTCACTTGGAGACACACCACCCTCTCTCCCAGCCCCTTCCTTCTGCCCAGGCAGCTGTCCTTCCTGGCGGCCACTTTCTATGGTCAAGTGTGCGAGGCCCATGCTTCCGCTTTCTGGGAAATTCAGCTCCTCCTGCTGCCCAGGGAGAACTGCCCCCCCCCCCCCCCTCCCCGCTTCAAGGCCAAGGTGGCCCTTGTGAACTATGTTCCCAAACAGGTACCGATCGGAACAGGGGTACCCATGACAGGATCCACGCAGCCCCACGTCCCACCGCACGTAGCCCCGAGTTACTGGGTTTTCCGGCAGCAGGAAAGCCAGCGCCCAGGACAGCAATTCCGGGTGCAGCGAGTCATGACTCTAAGTGCAGCCGCCTCTTTAATTGCACTTCCCTCCAGCAGGCCTGGGCCCAGCTGCTGGGGAGGGGAGCCAGCACCCTGGGTCTCTGCCTGGGAATGTGGGCCCCAAAAGGAAGGGGAGCACTCTTCCCCCACTCACGGGGCATGGAGGAAGCCAAGAGGAGGAGGAGGAGGAGATGGGGGTGATGGTGCAGGATCCCTGGGCAGGGGCCTGAGGCCAAATGTGAGCGGGGAGACAGGCCCTGCCTTCAGCTCCTGCTTCTCCTGAAGGGAGAATCACCTATCCTCCTCCCTCTTTCCCCCTCCTCCCTGGCCCAGGCCTCGCTGCTCCTGGCTGGATTAGCTGTTTCTGCTCTATACAGCCCTGGCCAGCTTTCTAAACCCCAGTGGGATTCCATCACTCCCTGCCTAAAGCCTGCAATGGCTCCCTAGTGCCCTCAGGCTGGAGGGGAGTGGCCCAGCATCAGGTGCCCAAACCCCATTCCTGCAAGCTGCCATCTTCTCTCTCCCACATCTAATCTGCCAGCAAGTCTGTGGACTCTCTAACCTGTCCTGCTGGAGGCTGCCATAGCTTCCCCCAACCCAGGCCATGCACACGCTGCAGGAGCCGGAGGGGCTGCCATAGCGGCTGCCATAGCCTCCCAGGTCCCCTACCCAGGCCATGCACACGCTGCAGGAGCTGGAGGCTGCCATAGCTTCCCCCCACCCAGGCCATGCACACGCTGCAGGAGCCAGAAGGGCTGCTTCCAAATGCAACTCGGATCCAGTCACTTCCCTCCTTGAAACCAGTGCATCCTGCCTTGTGTATAATAAAACCCGAACTCCTCACTGGGTGAGCAAAGCCCCACATGAAACTGACCGTCCTCGCATCCACATCTCCCTCCTCGTCCGCCACCCTCCAGAGCCACAGTGGCTCCCTGTCCCCGGCCTGGAAAGCCGGACTCACGCTGCCCCCTTCCCATCAGCCTTGGGTGCAAGGTCCCTGCTCCAGAGAGGCCCACTCTGGCCACTGCATGCAAAGGAGCTCCCCCTCCGCCTCCCACCTCGCCCCATTTTAATGCTTTATGGCATGTGCTGTATCTTATCTTTCTCCTGTCTGTGCGCTAATTTATGACTTGCTTTCCCTCTAAACTGCTGGACTGGGAGGAGGCAATTCCTTCAGCACCTCGCCCGGGGAAGGCACGCGCCCAGGGGCCAGTCCATATTTCTGGAATGAATGACTGTTTGTGTTTCTGACACCTGGCAGAGTGCCTGCCGCGGTGCACTTGACTACTTAGCTGGGTGAGTGCAGGCAAAGCCCTTTGGGGCCAATGTCCCCCCCCCCCCACACCCCGTGCCAGCCTCTGGGACGGTGGCCAGCCAGGGCCCCATCAGAGCTCCACCCCCAGCACATGGCCGACCCTCTACTTTGAGTCTAAGCTGAGCTCCCCTTTCCTGAAGTGACATTACAATAAGATGCCCACAGGCCCCCCTGTCCCTCTGAGGTCCTGTGAACCCCATTCCAGGAGGGTCTGGGCGCCGTGTGGGAGCCCCGCCCCTGCCACAGGAGGAGGCGCCACCTGCTCAGACCAGCACCGAGCCGGCCGACCAAGAAAAGCTGCAGGTCAGCACTTCCGGGGCTTGCTGCTTTGCCATGAAAACATTCACAGAGAGAAGTGACATCATCGTACCCATGTCTCCTATCTGCGGAGGCGGCCTCACACCTGTTCCTGGCGCTTGGCCGGCACCAGGGTGTGCACTGGCGCCGCAAACCTGCCCACACCTGCGTTCTGCCAACGCGGGGCCAGAGCCCGAGGACTAGCGCTCAGACGGCTCGCCGCCCGTGCCGGGAGCTCACCCTCTCCACAGCCTGCTCCTCGTGGGCTTCGAGAGGCGTGGCCACTGACTTAATGATAGCAACGAACGTACAGTCCCCAGCTGTCCCCGTAACTGCACCTGTGGCTTTAATGCCGCCCCTCCCCCCGTCCGGGATACCAAGGTCACACAACGCAAAGGACTGCCCTGGCTCCTGACAGGGCCGCCATCCAGGAGGTTCCTTTAGTCTCTGGTGGGTTTTAATGACGCCGAGGCTGCTCTGCCCCCCGCCCAATTACCCCACAGGCGATGCTGTATCCCCACTGCCTCCAACAGGGGACCCACGGTGACATCATGTCCACTCCTGGTGATTTTCTAAATAATCCTGCATTTATTAACTAGCGTCCACCTCTCCCCTTCCTTCCCCCTTTGAATAATCTGTTGCTTTCAGTGCTGGATGTTCGAAATGTCCTGGTCGGCCGGGCCTTTCTGACCCCTCGGTCTGCATCCTTGCCTCTAGAACGAGATGTCCCAGTCACACTCGGTTACTCTCCACTGCCCCGCACCTGGATGCTTGGCCCGGAAATGTATTCCGGACTCTGACGTCCAGAACCATGAAAGAAAACATTTGTGCTGTTTTAAGCAACACACTGGCCCACGAGAGAAGCTGGCACCTAACAGCGTATGTTCACTCATTTGCTCTACCCCCTAGTAACACGATGATTCCGGAATTATTACTCCAAGAGCACTGTCCACACATCTCTTATGTAAACGCTGAGATTTGGCTCCTGTCCTTCCTTTCTTTTAGGCCTTTGAATACGTTCTGCCATGCGTAGAGTTTCACATTTGTGAGGTTTTATCTGATGTAACCCTGGAGGCGTGACTGGGGAGTCCAAGGGTAAATGCACCTGTGACTGTGCAGTGATTCCTCAATTTCCCTCCGCTGGGCTCAGGGATCCCTTTACTAATTAGGATCTCATCCTGCCTTTCCGCCCCGTGCGTGAAAGCTACTCCCCATGGGAACACTACGAGAGCATGATCATGTGGTTTCGGAATTTTGCACTCGGAGAGGTGAGCAGTGATAGCTCAGGGTAGCTTTAATGTGCATTTTCAGTAACGTTTTTGATCTCCTGTGCCCACTTTCGGCCCTGGACCAAGGCTCTGGCCGTGGGGACAAGCGGGGTCTCATTCTGAAGGTGGTAAGCTGGGCACCCCCAAAGGGTGAAGGGGTATGCAGCCCCCCGGTGTCCATCCACCCTGGCATGAACAAACTCTGGCACCTGGGATGGAGAAGGAGCGCTTTGTGTGTCTGGAGCAAGCCTGCCCCGCTCGTTTCTGGACTACAAAGGCTCCCTGCCGCCTTCAGCAAGCAAAAGCAACCGTCAGCCTTTTGTTCCGATGACCGAGGACGATCTCCCAGGCTCCTGCCCCGGCGCCAGGCGCTCCCTCCACAGTGCTCAGAGCAGGAACCCCAGGGTGCCATGAGGGCTGGCGCTACTAACTGGGATCTCTTTCTCCTGAGTCAGTCCCTGCTTGTCCCATGCCAGGCTGTTCTTATATGCCAAGAACAGAGGTTTGAAAACCAGTCTTGGCTTCAAAACCTACTGGCCAGGAGACCTTAGAAAAATCCTAACCTCTCTCACCTCCATTTTGTAGATGGGGAAACAGGCTAACCAACACTAGCCATCTAACAGGGGCTGCTGGGAGGGTCAATGGGCTCACGCAGGCCAGGCAACGAGGGGCGTGCCCAGGGAGGTCCATGTGCTAAATAAACGCCAGTTGAGAGATTACTGCTCATAAGCGAGTTCCTGTGTGTAGACGGTTTCCCGGATAAAAAGAGAGGGTGGGCTCTTTACATGCTTCCAAAATACGTATCACATGTATGGGGTGAGTCCTGGTGGGCATCTGTGTATATTCAACCAGACCAGGCTTTCGGTTTTTCTCAGGATACATGGACAATCACTCTAACTAGAACGTTAATACAGAGTGAGAATTAGACCCAAAGCGATGAAGGGAACGCCGGGAGGGCACCTGTGTGGGAGGCTGGGGGGAAGGGATTCTGGCCCTGGAAGGCGGGAAGGGTGAGGGGACTGAACCAGCTGCCTTTCCAACGCATGGAGTCAAGGAAGAGTGTTAACATTCCCAGGTGAGGAGGAGCAGAGAGGACACCAGTCACTCAGGTTTACAACCTATAAAAAGCAAAGGCGTCAACAGGGAGCATGGGATGCAATGGTTGTCAGTCACCAGAACCCCAGGCCCGAGGGCAGAGTCTATATAAAATGCTCGTTGGGGTGGATCCCTATTACCTGCTGCTTAGAAACCCCGACTCCCTGTGTATCCACAGCCGTGCGGAGTCTCCGCTGGGCATGGGCATGTGACTTGCTCTGGCCAATGAAACATCAGCAAAGATACCGGGGCTGGGTGGAAAAGCACTTACGCCATATATCAAGGTAATCTAAGAGGTTGACAATGGGGGAAACTAGACAGATGAGATCTTGCCACTTTTCTGTAAATCTCAAACTACCCCCAAAGAAAACATGTATTATTATTATTATTTTTTAAAAAGTACATTTGCACTAAAGCATGTGCCCTTTTTGGGGCTCCAGTGGCCACGTGAAGCAGCTCACCTGCTGGAGACACGTGCCCAGGGCAGCTGCAACAGAACAGCCGAGATTCTGGACGCTTCCTCCACCTGACTCTCAATTATTTCCAACTGGATCAGATGTAATCTAAAAAGCTTTCAAGGGGGATCTGTTAACTATTTAAAGCTGTCAATAGTATATTAGGACGATATTCTGCCCATAGAGTTAAAACTCTCTGGAAGCTTCCACTGAATTCTAGGATTTACCAGCTACGATTCTTCCACATCACGGCTGTGGGTCAGAGGGGCTGGCTCTGGGGGTAGAAGGCCCGTGCAGCCGCCGCCAGGGCCTTCCGGCTAGATCTGGGCCTAAGGTAGTTTTGAGTGTATGACTTATTGGAGAAGAGCACATAAATTCAGTCCAAGGGGAAGGAATTAGACAGAGAATGGAGTGAGAATGTGGGAAGGGACACAGGAAACACGAAGCTGCTTTTCAAACCCATGTGGCGGGCGCTGTGGAGACCAGGGTGTGTGTGTGAGAAAGCAGGTGGCCGAGCCACCCAGCATCGATGACACATCACTCCGCTCGGGCCCACTTGGGCGCCGTCTGCCGGCCACACCTGCTGGGAACGTGAAGGACACTGCTGTCCCCTCCTGACCAGAACCCGAGACACGCTCTGCACCCTCCAACTCCTTGAAGCAGGAGTATCTGTGGCAGGTTCTTACCTACAGGCCTGGCTGGCCATAAAGACAAAACAGTATTCAGCCAGTTTGCACTGAATGTGATGTGGGTTTCCAGGCGTGTCACGGGGTCTGGGCAGGGCCTGGATCCGATCTGCCTCTGAATGATCTGAGCCCCAGGCATGGGCTCCCGCGTGGGTCAGTTTTCAGGGAACATTTGTTGAATGAGCAAATTAAATAATGAGGCTCCGTTCCTCCCAGAGCTCAGTCTGGGGCAGGTGACTCATTCCGCGGCAGGGAAAAGGCTCCCCCGGGCCCGATTCCTTCTGCTAAAGAGAGAAAAACTTGGGCATCGCCTCCTCTCTCCCACACGAAAGGATCATCTGCTTTGCTCAGATAACAAGGCCGGCTCTGTGCTGGTGGCTGTGCCCTGCAGGGGCCCGGCCAGTGACAACCCTGATGGGAAACAGACGTCCCTCCCTGTGTGCTGAGTCTTGAGGGAGGCAGGCCCCTAGGGCTGTGAGGGACAGGGAAGAGGGGCCCTTACGAGTTCCCTCCTCCTGCTGGAACAGTTCCCACAGATTTAGGAGCTTAAAACAATACAAATGTATTATCTTAGGGCTCTGGAGGTCGGAGTCCGAAATGGGTCTCACTGGGCTGAGTTCGAGGTGTGGGCAGGGCTATGTTCTCCTGGAGGTTCCAGGGGGAATCTGTTCTCCTGCCTTTTGCAGCTTCTAGACCAGTGGTTCTCAACCTTCCTAATGCCGCGACCCTTTAATATAGTTCCTCATGTTGTGGTGACCCCCAACCATAAAATTATTTTCGCTGCTACTTCATAACTGTAATTTTGCTACTGTTATGAATCGTAATGTAAATATCTGATACGCAGGATGTATTTTCATTGTTACAAAGTGAACATAATTAAAGCATAGTGATGAATCACAAAAACAATATGTAATTATATATGTGTTTTCCGATGATGGTCTTAGGCGACTCCTGTGAAAGGGTCGTTCGACCCTCAAAGGGGTCGCGACCCACAGGTTGAGAACCGCTGGTCTAGAGGAACTGCCCACCTGCCGCTTAAAGACTTCTCCTTATGGGAATGAAATATGTCGGCACTTGGAAGATCTGCATCGCCCAGTGAACCAATATTTTCCAAGTGACCAATGTTAGATGCTCAAAAATCCTGTGTGGGCACAAATCCATCCCAAGTGCAAATGAGGCCTATGGCTTTGACCACTGTAACAGATCACAAAAACAAGGCTTCACACTCTACACTGCCACGAAGCTCTAAGAAACTGCCACTGGGTGAGTGTTAGCGTGGCATCCAAGAAAAATACCCACGATTATCTAAGAAGGCGATTAACATGCTCCCCTTTCCACCTGTGTATGTGTGAGGCCAGATTTCCAACCAACGCAACAAATCACCGTTACCAGACTGAAGCAACAGACAGGAGCACTCAGCAGTCCTTCATGAAGTCAGACATCAAAAAGTTTTGTAAAAAAGTTACATTTTTGGCCGAAACCGGTTTGGCTCGGGGGATAGAGCGTAGGCCTGCGGACTGAAGGGTCCCAGGTTCGATTCCGGTCAAGGGCATGTACCTGGGTTGCGAGCACATCCCCAGTAGGAGATGTGCAGGAGGCACCTGATCGATGTTTCTCTCTCATCAATGTTTCTAACTCTCTATCTCTCTCCCTTCCTCTCTGTAAAAAATCAATAAAATATATATATTTTTTAAAAAGTTACATTTTTGTAAAAATATAAAACAATGCGGCCTTCTCATTTAAATCTATTTGTGGGGGGGGGAATAGTTATTCACAAATAATTGTATTTATGTTAACATGTGATTGGGCTTACTATTGTTATTTTACAATAATTTACTGAAGATTCAAACATGCTTTGTTTTTAAAAAAAAATTGAATTTATTGGGGTAACACATTGGTTAATAAAACTATATAGGGTTCAGGCATACAGTTCTATAATGCATCATCCACACACTGTCCTGTGTGTTCACCACCCCAACTCAAGCTTCCTTGCTTCACCATTTATCCCTCTTCACCTCCCACCCCCTCTGTCCCCTGGCAATCACCATACTGTTGTTCCGTGTAGACAGGTTTTCAGTTTTCATTTCTGAAATAGGAAATAATGATAGATCGGAACCATATCAACAAAAGCTCTTTGGGGTCCTCAATTGTGTAAGATCAGAACACGGTCCAGAAACCAGAAAGTGTGAGAAATACTGTCCTAAGAAAATAAACAGACTTATAAACACAGATCTTTAGCCTGGTGTTATATAACGGCAAACACGAAAAGAAAAAAGTGGAAATGACTTACTAGTAAATATCCAATGATAGGGAAGTGGCTAAATAAATGATGGTGCCTCCATTTGGTAGGACATTATGTGGTCATTAAAAATTATGTTTTCCAAGAGTATTTATTGTTGTGGGGAAATGCTCAACACATTCAACATGCCATTAAGTGATTAAAAAAGGGAAGATGCACCCTAGCGTGTTGTGTTTGCTCAGTGAACAGAGCATCAGCCCACAGACTGAAGGGTCCCAGGTTCAATTCTGGTCAAGGGCATGTATCTCGGTTGCAGGCTCGATCCCTAGCCCTGGTAGGGGCACATACAGAAGGCAACCAATCGATGTGTCTCTCTTACATAAAGGTTTCTCTCTCTCTCTCTCTCTCTCTCTCTCTCTCTCAGTCCCTCCTCCTCCCTTCTATTCTCTCTAAAAATCAATGGAAAATATCCTCTGGTGAGGATTAACAACAAAAAAAATAATAAAAATTAAAAAGGGAAGAAGCAAATTTTCAAGATCATCATTTCTATAGCGCCTTGATTATCGGAGGAATCAGTGACTGAGGGGGGGCCTGGGGAAATCAACAGATACCCCAGGGGTTCCAGGGGCTACAAGCTTACCACATGTGTGGAGCTGGGGTCATGCAGGGACTCAGGTATGTACATACGTGTATACACACACACACACACACATGCGCGCCCTTCTTTCCTAGACCATCACTCATTGCTTCTGCCCGTAAAACTCACAGGGAGATCAAAATCCTAAACCAAACATTCCCAGACTCATCCCCACAGCAACAAAGGAGCCTTCTAAATGCCATTCTCCCCAAACTCGATTCGTTTTGTTGCTCTGATTTGGAAACCTGGGCTGACATTTCGGGCGTCTGAGTTCCTAAGCTTTATGTGCTGGAAAATTCGGGTCTCCTCAGCCCCAAACCAAAGACTGGGGGACAGCCAGTGGGGACCTGCCAGGCGTCTTTGGGGGCTTCGCGTGTTCCCGCCGCGGGGACACCGGCTGTTAACGAGTGTCGCCCAACAGCTGCCGCTGACTTGGCTGGTGCATTTATTCTCGCTCTCCTCATTATGGGCGTCTAAATCCCTTCTCATGCCCTACCTCCTTCTGCCCACATCTGTCGGCAATTGGCGCACCACGTGCTGTGGCAGGGGGGGAAGCATCCGATTTAAGACCGTGCGGAATGCCAGGCAGGATGCTCGGGCGGCGGAAGGTGCCCATACACTGCTTTTCAGGAACATGGCTCACCCTGAGCTCAGCTGGCCACGAGGCCTCTCAGGTCTGGGCCACCCCTGATGGGAATCGGGAGACCAAATCTCCAAGCAGGTCCCAGGAGGTCTGCCAAGCCCCCTCGCAGGCAATAATCACTAAGTATTTGCACTAATGGCTCCAGGCACTGGGCCAACCACTTGATATCTCATTTAATCCTCACAACAACCCCCTGGAGTGGCTACTATTATTAGCCCCAATTACAAGGAAAGCAGGTACTGTTACTGTTACCCTCAGTAAGGGAACTCTGGTTCAGAGAGGTTAAGGCATTTGCCCCAGGTCACAGAGCCAGTAAGCGGACAGAGCTGGGATTCAAGCCCAGATCTGATCCCAGAGCCCCCAGGCCCCGTCACCCCATCTCTCTTGTCCAGGATTAGAAGACGCAGTGCGCGGTGCAGTGGGAAAAGTGCCTCATTCGGGTGTCTCCCTCTGTCAAAGGGGGTTCCCACCTCCCGGCAGGACTGGGGTGAGTGGTAGGTCAAGCGCTGAGAACAGTGCTGGCGCACAGTAGGTGCTTGATAAAGCGTTCCTTTAGTGAACCCTGACAAGTCCTCGCTGATGAGACCTTGGTGGCAGGCAAGAAATCCACGCACAGAGTCAGGGAGAAACGCCTGCCCGACGCTACCAGCCAGCTCTCACCGCGGGAGCAAGCACGGCGCCATCACCTTCACAGACATCGCGTCATTTAGTTCACCACGACTGTCCCGGGTTTGGAGAGGGCAGATGTCTGTCCCAGGGGCTGGGGGCGGGTACCTGAGCCTCTGCTCACTCCCCTGTCAGCTCCTTTGGGCCCCAAGGGGCAGCTGAGAGGTTTTTCCACCCCCCCCACCCCACACGTCCTGAGGGCAGATATGGGTGAGAATTCCATCCCTGGCCAAGGACAGGGAGGGCAGGTTTATGGTCCCGGCAATAAATACTTGGCAAAGGTGGTTGAGACGGCTGCTTCCCGAGACAGTCCTGACTCTCCTCAGGTTCTCAACAAAGCTTAGCGAGGCCAGAGGACCTCGCTCCCACCACTGGGGTCTGAGGCACCTCCTGGGGGCATCGCTGGGACTGGGCCTGTCCTGGGCAGGGAAGTGGGAAGCTGGGAGGGAGGGCGGCTCCCGCAGATCTATCTGCCTGGATGCTGGATGGTTGCCCACAGAGAGCATGCGTGCTTGGCACCGGACTTCCCGGCCATGCAGCGCCAGCTGGACCGTGACACAGGCCACCTGCCCACCACGGCCCGAAGAGACCACCCAGCACGCTGTCTCAGTGACCCCACGGGAACTCAACCCCAGCAGAAAGGGGCCTCCCTGCCTCTAACAGTGATTTGTTTTGCTGAAAGAACGCACACATTCAGTGCTGAAACATCTGGGTAAGGAGTCAGCCTCGAGGACGTTTTCCCAGACTCCCCGGGGGACGGTTGGTGGGTGCTGGACGCACGGCCTGCTTGGCCCGTGTGCGGGCGCTTGCTGCTCACCTCTCCCCTCTGGTCAGGGAGAACCGCAATGACAGAGCCCACTAACTGCCCAGCAAAATCCACTCCCCTCCCTGCCCTCCACCAGTTAGCCGTGTGGCCTGGACGGGGACGTCCAGCTGGAAATGACATGGCCCAGCAGCCCCTGCAGCCCGGCCTCGCGACCAGTGCTGCCGGAGGGAACCTCTGGCCCTCAGTTCTGGCTCTTCCCTGGGTCTCTCCCAGGTTGGGGAGCAGAGGCGCCCCCCCCACCCTGAAAGGCTCCTCAGATGGTTAGAGGAGAGACAAATAGATTCGTTAAGTCCCTCTTTTGAGGTTTCTGCTACAGCAGCCCGGAATCAATCTGAGTAATTAACCTGCTTTGGCTTCAAAAATAAAGTCCTCCGAGAGTATTTATGGTTCTGGTAACTGGTAAGTGGAGAGCAGGCTGCAGAGTTTTATTGCCTTGTTTTCCCCCAGGAGAAACGGAGACACCTGGGGAGCACCAGCAGATGGAGGCAGCCCCCCCCCCCCCCCCCGCCCCTCTCTCCCCCGGTGCCCGTGCAGATAGCGTGGAGCCCTGTCTGGGGAGGGCTTCCCCTTTCTCAAACACCTTGAGACCCCTCCCCACCGCGGAGTGTGCAGGGGCTGCTAGAGAGACGGGCACGCAGCTGCTGGCACCCCGGCAGCTCCAAGGAGAGCAGGCTGACCACGTGGGCCCACTGGCCTCCTCGTTTCCTACAGCAGCTGCTGGTTACGGGTCAAGGTCCCTCCTGGCAAGAGACCACCTGGGCACCGACGCCACGTCTCTCCCAACCCCTCCACCTGCCCAGGGCTGGAGGCTGCCCCGCTCGAGAGGACCTCCAGGCAACTCGAGAGGAGGACCGAGCCCCGCCTGGGAGGCCCACCGTGGTGGGTGAAGTGCAGGGGACCGGCCCGCCTCCAGCAGAGAATCCAACACACACGCGCACCGTCCAGGGAGGGGAGGTGCCGAAGGGCCCCGAGGGTGCTGGCCAAGAGGAGACCCCCTGCTGGGTCAGCACCTGGTTCAGCAAAGATGCCCACCCACCTGCCACACACGCTTCGGGGGAAGTCGTCCCACGACCGGCCAGGATGGGGAACAGTGGTGGTCACAACGGGAGGAAGGGATGACATATGTGCCCAGTCCTGCAAGAGGCAGCTTTCCACCCCTACAGGCACAGGGCAGCCGCGGCTGGGGGTCCAGGCACTGGGACCCCGTATTCACGTCACTCCCCCCGCAGAGGCTGGACCCCGGTTCCCCAGAGCCCCTGTGGCCTGCGCCCCAGCCCCAGGCGAAGGAAGGAGGGGCC
Source organism: Myotis yumanensis (assembly GCF_028538775.1). Lineage (NCBI taxonomy): Eukaryota > Metazoa > Chordata > Mammalia > Chiroptera > Vespertilionidae > Myotis > Myotis yumanensis. The sequence continues at coordinate 8,595,317 of NW_027223753.1, read as the reverse complement.
ACGTCGCCTCATCACTCACCCTGCAAGGCCTCTTTGGCTCTGGCCAGCTCCTGCTCCTTCTGGGCCAGCTGCACCCTGAGCTCGGTGGCCGAGAGGACCTCGGCGGACTTGCCGCCCTGCGACTCCTCCAGGTCCTTCGTCAGCATCTCCTTCATCTGCCGGAGCAGGTGGACTTCCTCCTGCAGCCGGGACACCTCTTCCCGCAGCAGCCCTAGGGGAGAGGCACAGGTTAGAGGACGGGCCGCTCGCTCGCTCAGGCTGCCCCTCTTTCTGGGGAAGGTTCCAAGGTGCTTGGGCTTTTCCTGTTTGCTCTGCCTTCCGGGCCTTTCCTCCGTGTGAGCAAACAGAAACCCCCAAAGCCACTATCTTTTCCAAAGGACCGGGATCTGGTCCTGGGCCCACCCCCAGCCTGCAGAGCGCTCCTGGTGGGACCCCCACGCCCCGAATACTCTCTAGGGCTCCACAGCCACTGGCACGGCACCGAGAGCGTCCCCTCCAATGGCCGGCGGCCTCCCCCCTCCCAGGGAGGAGCAAGAGGGGCCTGAGAGGGGCGGGAGCCAGCAGCGCGTGCAGGTGAGCTCAGGTGAGCTCAGGTGAGCAGAATACGCGTGATCCCACTGAATCCCACCACCACCTCCCGAGGCAGGCACCGTCCTAGCCCCCACCGCACAGATTAGGAAGTTGAGGCTCCACAGATTAAATAGCTCCAGGAGGTGACAGTTGGCAGGTAGCAGAGCTGGGATGTGAAGCCAGGCCTGGCCGACGCCAGGGCCTGAGCCCCCAGCCTGACATCCGGGAACCCGCCCTAAAATGGCTCACTCAACACGTCTCATAAAACACCTCGCCACCAGGAGCCCCGAAGAAACAGGACGTGGGCCCTTGCACCGGAGGGTGCAGGGAAACGGGTGCTCAGGCAACACCGTGGGCAGAGGGTCTGCGGCACCGAAACCCAGCCAGCTCCGGCCACGGGCTGACCGACACCCGCACGCAGGTCTGCTGCCCTGAGCCAGAGACACCGCGCTGCAGGGGTGCCGCACGCAGGGGTAAGCGGCCTTGCTGGACGGCACACACCTCGGCAACGCTAACCCTCAACAGAGCGCACACTCGTGGCCACAATGCTCACCTCGAGGACTAAAGGAGGTCCGGCCCTTGTAGCAGGTCCGGGACCCTAGCCTCCGACTACACCACGTACTCAACCACCGCTCTGCCCCCTTCCCCAGCCTCCGCCACCCTGGCCCTCGCTCTGCAACGTGCCAAACGCTCTCAGCACCTGGAGCACCCTTTCCGTTCTTCCTCACCGTGAGGCAGGCCCCAGCACCCCCTCGGCGGGGGGGGTGTCTCTCACCAGCCGGTCCCACTGCCAGGGAGTCGGGGTGCAGTCCCGCCTATGACACAGTTTTCATGTTATTGGGCCTCCGATTTGGCTCCCTCACTGGCCAGGTATGTGGTCACAAGCAGGTCCCTCCCCCTCTGAGCCTCAGGCACCCCATCTGTGAAATGGGTCCAGCCCTCATCGGGTGGAGTGGCTCCAAGGAGACACAGAAGGAAGCCCTCCTACAGGGGCTCAGCCCACAGGGAGCGCTCAGTATCGATGAGGCACCTGTACTCCTCGGGGATCCTGGGCCTGGAGGCAGAGCAAGGTCTGGGGGTAGGGGACAGGCTGAGGGGGGCAGAGCTGAGGCCTTGAGGACAGGTGGTTTGGATCCCTGCCCCGGTTCCCACGTCCCCCTTACCACTTCCTCCGAGGCCACCTGGGTCCAGCTACCTGTGCGAGCGAGGCCTCCCTGCTCTCCTAGCGCCTCCTGGACCCCCTCCATCCCCCCCCCACAGAAGCCTTGGGCCCCCATAACGCAGAGCACGTCCCCTGACCCCTCGGCTGAAACCCTCCCTGGCTGCCCAGCCCCCTGGACAGCCTCCCCAAGGCCACAGGGTCTTCCAGACCCGGAAGGTGCAGACTCACGGCGGCCGGAAGAGCCTCCTTCCTTCCTGTCAGCTGGTGTCAGCCCACTGTCCCCCCTGCCTGCTGCCCAGCACTGACCACCTGCACGAACCTCTCATTATGAAGGAGCCCCACTTGTTTGCCACCGGCGTGCCTGGTGGGTGCAGCTCCCCAGAGCGGGCCTGGCCGTACCCTTCACTACGGGGTCCCACGAGCCCCAACAGTGTGTGCTGACACATGACCATCCACCCGCCTCCGCCAGCTGGAGTTTATCGGCACTGCCACAGGCCAGGTGCTGCTCTAGCTACTGGGGACTCCAGGTGAACGGCACAGACAGGGCCTGCCGTCCGGCTAGCACTCGAGACCCCAAACCAGCACCCCGAGAGGCAGGCGTCTGCAAGGGAGGGTGTGGCTGCCCTGACTTCGACTTGAGTGCGGCCTGGGAACTGTCCAAGTCTCTCAGCAAAACTGCCAAGTAAGAGGTTTGCTTTGGGGGCCCCCCCCCCTGCCCTTATTCCAGCAAACATTTGTGGGCCATCGACACGGCAGGCCCGGCACAGGGTGTCCAGAAAGGAGTGGGGAACACCCCGGGCCTCGAGCCTGCGGTGAGTGGAATGAGTACACGTCAGTGAGAAAAATACAAAGGAGAGGCTGTACCTGCTCAGGCACAAGGACATTTGAGATGGGACTTGGAAGATGGATCGGGAGGGTGGTGAGCAGACGAAACAGCAAGAACCAAGGCAAAGGGGCTGGAGAGCCAGAGGTCCCTGCGTCATCAATGCCATCAACGAAGGGTACAAAGTGAGAAAGAACAAGAGGAAGCCTGGAGAGGTACAGTGGGGTCAGATTATAAAAGGTCTTAACCCTTATCACTCCTCTGTGCGCCAGCCCTGGCTCATCATCTCCAGCAGTATCGAAGACTTTGGAACTTGCATTACTGTTCTGTCATAGACTGAATGTGTCTCCTCAACATTTATATGCTGAAAGCTGATCCTCCATGTGTATTTGCAGGTGGGGCCTCTGGGGGGGGAGGGCGGGGAGGGGAGTGATTAAGCCATCAGGTTGGAGCTCTCAGGAATAGAATCAGTGCCCTTCTGAAAGAGACTCCAGAGAGCTCCCTCGCCCCTGTCACCATGCAAGGACACACAGCAAAAAGCCAGCAGTCTGTAAACCAGACACGGAATCTGCCAGCGCCCTGTACTTGAACTTCCGGCCTCTGGAGCTTCAAACAACACGTTGTTGTTGTTTATAAGCACCCAGCCTCTGGTGTTTTGGGTATAGCAGCCCGGATGGACCAAGACACTCTCCTTCACTGCCCATGCCGCCAGGGCCTGTTCCGTCCCAACTGTCACCAAATGTCCATTTCACAGTGAGGGGTGAGTGACTGCTAACGCAGCCGGGCAGGTGGAAGACAGGTTTGTTTTGACATTTTCTTTAGAAGTGTGATTTCCGGGCTTCCTCAAACTGCCCCGGGGAAGCCAGCGAGGTCTCAACTGTGTTTCCGTAGACAGCAGAGGCGTCCAAGAGACCTGGAGACCGACCCAGTCCTGGCTAGGGCCTTAGCATGACCCTGCGACCCCGCCCGCCTGCCCCTGCCCCTTCTCCGGATCTTGGCTGTCGTGCACAGCACATGGGGATGGTGCCACCCGTGTAGGCTTGCCAGATTGAGCAAACAAAGCAAAGCAAAGCTAAACAAACAGAAGAAGCCAGATGCACAATTAAACTTTCATTTCAGCGACATGAATAATTTTTAGTACAAGTGTGTCCTAAATACACATGGACACAGTCACACTGAAAATTTATTTGTTGTTTGTCTGAAATTCAAACTTAGGCGGGTGTGCTGTTTTTATCCAGTGACCCGACTTGCACCCCACGGGATTCTGGGACCAGAACTGGGCGATCACAGGAAGGGTGTGGCCCAGCACCTCAGGGAGACGGGGTGAAGGCGCAGCCTGCTGTGTGCCCCTGCACCCAGGAGAGAGCGGAGAGCACGATGGGGCCGTGCCCTGCTCCTGGGCTATCGGGCACAGGCGATTCCTCCTGTGCTCACCTCCTAACAGGTGTACCCGACAGAGACCCCGCCCCTCAAGTAGGGCCCTGACTAAGAGGAGGCAGGACACCAGGTGTGGCACCTGCAGGAGCCGCCTCTCAGGAGACGAGGCTGGAAAAACAGCTCCACGGAGAGAGGTTTGTGGCAGCTCATTCACCGCGCCGCACCTGCCCCCACTGGGCGTGTGAGCCCACATCGCACGCGCCTGGACCTTCCGGGGCAGAGACGGGGGACGTTCTGGGACTGCAATCACGGGGTCTCATGAGACCCCAGCCGGTGGTTTCTGGGCTCCGGACCGGGGACAGGCACTTCACCTTCTGGGCCTCCGTTGCCTCACCTGTAAAACGAGGCTGATGGGAATAAATGAGACGTGCAATACACTTCAATGTGTTCAGCACAGTGAGCACTGTTGGCGCCCATGAGACCCACGCCCCTGCCCCCTGCGCAGAGGGGAGCGCTCACGTTCCTCGGACACAATGAAGAAGCCGGGGTTGAGGACTTGGGTGTCTGCCGCAGAGGGATGCTACCTCACGGTGTGACCAGGGCAAGTCCTTGTCCCTCTCTGGGCCTTCGTATATTATCAGCCCCTTAGAAGGGCCCGCTTTTTCTGAATCTAGATGAATGTTATCAATGATGCATTTCCCCCCTTGGCAGCAAGAGGGTCCTGGCTCGAGTCTATGACTGCACTGCTCAGTGAGACAGCCACGGGCCACACGTGGCTACTTAAGTGTAAATTAAAGCGAACCACTCAGTTCCTCTGTGGCTCCAGCCACACTTCACGTGCACAGCGAGACCGCTGCCATCACTGCAGAGCTCTCCTGGCCGGCGCTGGCACACAGGCATGAGACAGAGAAGGAAGCAAGCAGTGTGCATTATACCCGGCCAGCCCCGCAGACACCCAGACAGGAGGCAGCCCTTAGCTCAGGCAATGGCTGCTGAGGAAGAGGCCGCCAGCTCTGAACGAGCCATTCTGGCCTTTGCCCAAAGACAGGAAAAGGAAAGATCCACTGTGTACCTTTCTGCAGTTTCTGGGCAACCAACCACCGTGGCCTCACACCTGGGGCGGGCGGTTCGTGGTGAAAGGGGGTGGGGTGTCATCAAAACAGCCAGGGACTCAGCAGGACTCCCAGGGTCACGGAAACTGCAGGTGAGTGTTGCTGGGCAGGCAACATGGCTCTCCTGCCCCAGGAGAAGCTGCCAGTTACCAGCGGTTATGCCCTGGGGTGGTCTTACCTGCAGGCAGGCCATGCTGTAAGGTAAGAGGGTGTGGCATACCCACTCAGGGCGGGGAAGGAGCTGGGACCCTCCCTTCTTACACATCTCTTTTTGTTTGCAAGAGCAATGAGTATCTAGCGCAGTGATGGCGAACCTTTTGAGCTCGGCGTGCCAGCATTTTGAAAAACCCTAACTTAACTCTGGTGCCGTGTCACATATAGAAATTTTTTGATATTTGCAAAGATAGTAAAACAAAGATGTATATTTTTGATATTTATTTTATATATTTAAATGCCATTTAACAAAGAAAAATCAACCAAAAAAATGAGTTCGAGTGTCACCTCTGACACGCGTGTCATAGGTTCGCCATCACTGATCTAGTGCTTAAAAATGCCATTTATCAGCCTCTCTTGCAATTAGGGTTGTCCATGTGATCCAGTTCTGGCCATTGAGGTATAGGACAAAGACCCTAAGGAGGTCTACCCTTGAAGAAAAAAGGGCTTTGCAGAGAGAGAGAGAGAGAGAGAGAGAGAAAGAGAGAGAAAGGGCTTTGCCTCTTCTCTGCCTTCCTGCCTGGAAAGTAGACTTGGGCTGGAGCTGCAGCAGCCACTTTGTAACAAGGAGGCAATATGCACAGGCAAAAACAGGCCTAGGAGAGAGACCAGAGCCTGGGGCCAGGACAGCATGACTCAGCCCTGTGCCTGCACCGAGACCTGGAGCAGCGCCGGCTGGGCAGGGCTGCCTGGCAGAGGAGAGCCTTTGATGACCCTGCTGATTCCGTGTCCAAGTGCAGCCAGCTGCTAGGGGCCAGCAGCCTCTGCGGGTCTGTCCTGTGGCCAGCTCAGCTGTGGAATCTGGGGAGCGGGAGGAGGAGGAAGTGGGGACTGCGGAGGAATCCACACAGCGCACCAGGAAGGTGACTGCTCCTGGCTTGGGGAAGAGGCCTCTGTGTGTGACAAGCCTTTTCCAGGCTGAATTTTTGTGAGCTCGCGAGGGCAGGGGCAGAAGGAGAAAAGGGGAGACAGCTGCTTTTGGGGACTGTAGGGCACCCCCGAGAATGGCCTGAACAAGGCAACGGGGGACCCAGAGTCTCCTAAGGCCTCCTGGTGAGCTGTAAGTATGTAAGCCTAGCCTTCCGCAGCCAAGGTCCCAAGAATAATCATCTTATAATTACTGTGTGTCACAATAACAACTGCCCCTTTACTAACATTTCTTTAGCAAACACTGTGCACCTGACTCTGCTGTAAATAGTTTACATGCCTTAACTAGCTTAATCCCAGGAAGTAGGTCCTAGTGTCATCACCCCATTTTACAGATAGGGAAGCTGAGGCACAAGGGTGAGGTGACTTGACCAAGGTCACACAGAGTGAAGAGCAGAGCCAGGGTCTGAACGGAGCGGTCTTGCTCCAGCACCTACAGTCGTTATCCCCTGCACTGTATCACTTACAGGGGGTGGGGGTGGGTGATGGGGGTGACGAAGCAGGCATGACCCCCATTCTCACCAGACACCCGGAGCTCAGCCCAGTGCCGGGCTCTTGGCAGACATGCCAGAGCGGTTGGTGCCCAGGGCGGTAGAGCGGGACCGGCAGGCCTGGGGTCAGCCAGCCTGGACTCGCTCCCGGCCCCCCCCACATCCCAGCTATCTGACCCTTGGACAAGTGATCCCTGAGTTTATCTGAAAAAGGAGCCCAGACCAGTCGCCACGGCCCGTGGTAAACATAAACAGAGCAATCGTCTAAGTGGGAACACTGTGGAAGGTTCTAGATGGGGGTCAAATGTCGTTGTCGTGATCATCATTACAGAAAAGGGCTGACCTCGCTGGTGCTCTGAAGGAAGGTCTGACCGTGGGACTCCGACCCAGGAGACCCAAGAGACCCAAGCAGGGATTAAATGACAGCGGAGGCTGAGCCGGCCCCTCTGTCCCGTTCCCCACACAGTCTCCGCCCTCCCTCCCCAGCCCCCACTATGAGTGGAGACAGACCCACGAGGATAGCAACAGGCCCAGAGGTTGCAGGCACGAGGGGCACATGGGGGACTCTCCGTGCAGGCCAGGCTGCGTGAGGTCAGGGATGCAGGCCGGGGTGACTGTCCCTGGCTGCCTGTCGTGGGTAAGCCCACATCTGTCGGGGCCGGGAGTGCTGGGATCGGGAGCAGCGATGTGGCCCTGGTTCCAGCCCCGGCGGGTCCTCGAAGCCCTGTAAGTGACAGGAGCCGTCACAGGGGCGTTCAGGCTGGTCTTGAATGCAATGGTTTGCCTGTGGACAGAGACATCTGGGAACCTCAGCCTGGAAGAGCAGCCTCAGGGGCAGGCCTCTGTCGGCCACCCTGGGACGGGGTGAAGCGAGCCCTGGCATCACTTCCTTCTGCTCAGGTGCCCCCTCAGGGCCAGCCCAGGTGTCGCCTCTGGCCTGGTCCCTGCTCGGGGAGCAGAAAACAGACCTCTTGGACCACCTCTGTCCTGTTCCCCACACAGTCCCTCCCAGTCCCTACTCTGAGTGGAGACAGGCCCACGAGGCCAGAGATGGGCCTGGCAGCAAGCAGGTAAGGGCTGGAACTGTGGTTTCCTGGAGATTTCCTGTTCTCTGGGCCTTTGTCACCTGACCCTGACACCTAGGGCCTTGGAGGTGATGGGAAGGGATACATACAGCATTCACCAAATACAGGCGATTCTCAAATACACCTGGCTACTCCTCCCAGGTATGGACCCGAGGGCCGCTCCCAGGCCAGTGCCTGGTGATCCTTCCTGCAGGTGGCTGGGGGTGGGCATCTCGGGTACCAGGGGATGCAGCCTTTGTCTTTGCTCACGTTTTACAGTCATCGTTTTCCCCTTCGGCCGTTGTTTAACCGTCTTCGCTGCAAAGGTTGTTTGTTCCAGCACAGCTGCCGGCCTGTGAACGCACCTTTCAGCCAGGCCGCCTTGGGCCCCACAGTTCCCACGGGAGAGCCGTGCCCACCCAGCTCCGAGATCCAGGAACCCGCTGCTCTCCAGGGACAAGGGGTCTCATCCTCCTGGCCAGGCGCTGGAGATGGACACAAGGGCCCCACCCTTGGGAGAGTGCCCGTCGCAGATTTCACTGCAGAGACGCCCCCGGGGACGTCGAGGAATCGCAAACCTCCAGCACACAGCTCCCTAGTTCTCAGGAACTCAACTCGAGGACCAGAGCTGCAGAGGGCGGTGTCCCTCTAGGGTGCCTGTTTGTCACTCGAGCCCCCACTGCGCCCCTGCTCTGCAAACTCAGGACAGCCACTGGCGGCCTTTCTGGGCCTGTGGCTTGATGCCACCACAGCACCGACCCACTGTCCTTGATGGTCTGCAAAGATCAATCAGCAGGTGATTCTAGCTCCGGGGGAATGTGAAACTCCAAACACACTGTCCGGTTGGGGGTGGAGACACAGGCTCTCTCCTGTCACCTGGGTGGCTGAGTCCCCAGGGGGCAGGGGCAGCAATGACAGCTTGGTCCCAAGCCCAACACTCAGGCTTCCCTGGTGACTGCAGAGCCCACTCCTATCTAGCTGCCGGGCAGAAAGGAAGGGAGAGGAAAGATACGGCCTCTCCCACGGCCTGCACTGAACACCGTTTCCCTGGGACTCAGGAGCAGCAAGCCGAGGCCAGTCCCTGGTGTCCAGGGGGCTGAGGGCAGCTGTCTTGGGGCCCCCTGTTGGTGCAAGGAAGCACCTCAGAGAGTCCCTCTGAGTCTCTGAGCCTCAAAGCTACTGTTCCTCTGGGCTGCTGGCTCGTCTACCTTTTTTATTTTTTAATATATTTGTATTGATTTCAGAGAGGAAGCGAGAGGGAGAGAGAAATAAAATCATCAATGTTGAGAGAGAATCATTGGCTGCCTCCTGCACGCCCCATGCCAGGGATGGAGCCTGCAACCCAGGCATGTGCCCTGACCAGGAATCGAACTATGATCTCCTGGTTCATAGGTTGATGCTCAACCACTGAGCAACACCAGCTGGCTCATCCAACCTTTTTAAAGTTCCTCCTTATCACCCCCTTGGATGGGGCAGCAGATGTTTCTGTCCAGCTCACCTCCAAGCCTCCTGTCGTTTTGCCACAGCACCCCCCTTCCCCTTTGGGGTGCTGTCCACTCTCAAGGCCCCTGATTTAGGGGTAGAAATGTGACCCCGTCTGGCCAATCTGAGCACTGAGCTGCCCTGGCCACTGTGATTGGTTCAGGAGGGGGGCATGACCCAAGTCAGTCCAATCGGAGTCAGCCTCTGAACCAGAAGCTGCTGGCGGCCACCTTGCCACTGAGAGGGGAGCACAAGTGAGACACAGACTAGATTCAGATAATCCCTGCGTCTGGATCACACCACACCTGAAGCAGGATCTACCCCTGGACACAAGCCAAGACATTCTTAAGCCAGACTGAGCTGCAGTTTCTATCCCTTGCAACTAAAACAGAATCCTGATAAACTGCATCAGTTGGGGATCATTTTCTGGGCCCCCAGCACCCCCAAACACGAAGGCCATCTGTCATGTGTTAAGCGTTCCAAGCTACCGCTCTCCTTCAGAAACTACACCAGCAAAACGGACACTGGAATCTGCCTCCACAACCCAGCAAGCCCTCCCCCCATGTGCACTTCAATTCTAGCTTCTCTCTGACCAGTGACCAGTCCCCGGGCTTGGACGTGGGCAAGTATCGAGCTTTTAAGTTCTGCCTCAAGGCCATCCATTTACAGACTTTTCCTGCCCAAATCAGCCTTTGTCTTCTTCTCCTACCTAAAGAGGTCTGACAGCACCAACTGCACGGCCACTGGGCCACCATCCTTCGCCTGAGGCTCCGGCTTCCAGTCAGGTGCTGACCACGTGCCTGGCTCCGAGCCCTGGCCCACTGGAATCTCTCGCCAGGCCTGTGGGGGCAGTGCCAGCCTCTCCAGTTTGCACATCAGAGACGGAGGCCGCGGCAGGTGGACTGGCTTGTTCAAGGTCACAGGGCTGGTTCGGGTGGCACGGCCGGATCCCAACTCGGAAGTCTGTCTGATTGCAAAGCTCATGGTCTTTACAACTGGATGAGGCTCCTTGCCCTAAACGCCATGCTGTGCAGCATGTTTCTCGAGCTACATGCCAGGAGAGACAGCCTGGCAAGCGAGCAGAGAGAGGGCACTTTGGTAAAAATGGTAGGGTCCCCCCATCCTTGCCTCTTGCCATAGGCTACTGCCCTCCCTGAGGCCTGGATCCTATAGGCAGTATCCAGGAGAGGGACAGCAACCCGTTTCCCTTGCCACCCTCGCCATGCATGACTCTCACCTCGCACCCCTCCTCCCTCCTTGTTCACCACCCAGGGGAAAAAATTACCAACACACGACGAGGAAAAATAGAGGAGAAGGCCCGGCACTGGTCACACCCACCAACTCATGACACAGGCCATCCGTGCAGTGAGCACAAAGCTCATCGCAAACCGGGTGGAACCAACCTGACCGAGGCCTTGACACTGAGGGAAAGCCCAGCCCTGAGTCTGAGTCAGCAGCAGACACTGCATCTCAGTTTCCTTCTCCACCCACCACCTCCTTCTCCACCCACCGCCAGAACCCAGGGTGGAAGCTGCCTGCCCGCTTGTCAAGAGCGCGGTTTCTCCTGGGCCCGGCTCCCAGTGGGAGGGAGCCACCTTCCTAGGAAGACTGGGACAAGAAAGACATTTCCACCCCATTTTCTAGACAGCCAAACTGAGGCCCAGAGGAAGGTGTCTGGAATCCACGACTCTGACCGCTAGGCCACTGGTTCCCAGGACCTGGCAGCCAAATTGGAAACACGCTTTGGCTAGACCACACTGCTCAGCCCGTCTCATCCACCGACTCAGGGGTTAAATGCATGGCAACGCGTCCGGCAGGCCGATGGCCCCCGCAGATGTGAACAATTATACAGAGAAGAGAAGTGGGCGATCGGAGCCCAGCCCAGGGCTCTCCTAGACGTCGTCATCACGCGAGGGCGGCGAGTCTGAAATTCCCACATCTTCAGATCCACATCACGAACAGATCCAAGCTTCCAGAACAATTTAAACCAAGTCCAGACGGCGGCCCCAACGGATGGCAGACCTGGACTCTGTCTCAAATGTGGCTCCCGAAGGAACCAGGAGCGGGCGATCCCTGCGTGGCCTGACCGCTAGGTCCCTCAGCTCCCTCGCCTGGAAAAGGCGATGGTGATGGCTACGACCAGCAGTTCTGGAGCGGGCTGCGGGGCCAGATCCCGGCTCTGCCCTTCAGCTGTCTGACCTGTGCAGGCCGCCTCTCTTTCCTCTTCTGGGGAATGGAGGTGACAGTATCACCTCCCAGATAGTACCACGTCTGTGAATGACAGTAACAGATATAAAGAGGCCTGGCGCCACGGAAACCCTCAGCAAACGTTGGCAGCAGCTCCGATGCCATCGCAGAGGACGCCTGGCCGCCTGGAGGGGGCGGGAAAGGAAGAGGGTGTCTTGGGCTCCAGCCACCCCATCCTCAGCGGTCACTTGCCAGGAGGTGCCCGAGGCCGTGGAGGCTGCAGGCAGCTCACGGCTCCACACAACTCACTCCTGATTACTCTCCAGCCCATGGAGCAGCTGCTCCAGGAAGACAGAAAATATGCTTTGCATACTTTAAATGTTTCACTTATGAAAACTGGCAGGGCTGCCTCTCCGAATTGTGTAGCAATAAAGTCAGTAACGAGAGCGCTGTTCGAGGCTCCCACCGCTGGAGCGGGCGGGTCGGGAGCCTGTGGGGGGCGGGCTGGCCGCCAGCGCGGAGCCCACTGGGGCTTCCAGAAGGCGCCATCTGGGATTTCTCAGAGGGGCACTGGGATCACATCCTGGTGTCCTGATATGAAACTGGAGCCTCCGTCTGGAGGCCAAGTCCTGAGGCAGCAGGGGCAGAAGGGAGGGCCCTTCCGGCCTGGGACATTTTCCCACACTCCCAGGATGCCCGCGTTCCCAGCCAATCGAGTTAATTGAAAAATTACCTGGGGCTGAGAAACAGCAGGCCCAGGCCACAGGGGCTGGGTCACAGGGACTCGCCAGCCTGCAGCTGGGGGCCTGGACCCCGCTGGGCACGCCACGGTGAGGGGCCGTTCTGTGTGCCGGGCACACGTCCATACAGTCCCCAGCCGCCCAAAGACTAAGGAAGCCCAGGGCTCTCACCTAGGGGGTCGTGGGCCACAGTCGCCGGGCTGCCTGGTGTCTCCGGCACTATTTCCTCGCAGGATGCTGTTCTGCATTGTGCCACAGGCCCTCCTCCCCAACCCCGAACGCCAACAGCACACTCCACAGGAAGTGCGACTGGCCACAGGCCCGCTGCCTGGCCCGGGACACGACGGCAATCTCATATGCAGAAGGCCATGCTTGGGGCTGCCGCTAAGCTGACCGCCTTTAACTCTTTCTTCCAAGTGCTATTATGTTTGCCATCCCAGCCTTGCCTCTCTGGGCTGTTCCGTCCATTCCAGTCCTCCTAGTCCCGAGTCTGTTCTAAGAGTCAGGGTCCCCACACTTCCAAGGGGTCCAGCCCATCTCCACAGGCCTGTGCAGTCACAGACGCGGAGACTTCCATGGAGGAGACCAGAGAGGACCCCGCAGTCCCTCCTCCCCTCAGCTACCAACATCAGGACTAGAAATGAACAAACCGGTCAGAAAAACACCCTTCATTTCACTCGGGGAGTCTCGGCAGGGTGGTCCATGAGCCAAACGTATAATCAAGACACAGAAAAATGTGGGGTAATTTTGGGGGGAGGAGCAGTGGGATGAGGAGGGCAAACTCGAGTCCCTGAGGTCCTGCTCTGTCTGTGGACAGAGCTCCTCCCCCGCAGGAAGCAGTGACCCTGACACAGCAGCTGCTTACAAATGCTTGCTGAACACCTGGAATGCAGTCTAGGTGGCTGCACACACCGCAGGGGTGAGGCGGTCTGGGGTTGAGTGCCAGCCGCTTGCTAACCTCTCTGTGCCTCCGTTCCCTCGTCCGTAAAATGGGGCAGTGGTCGTGCCTCTCTTACAGGGCTGTTGTGAGGACTAAATGAGGGCCTATGCACACACAGTGACTACAGACAAAGAACAGTGCTTGGCACACGCCAAGTGCCACACATATGCCAGTTCTTCTCCCTCCCTCTCCTCCGCTGGGAGCCACTGCCTTGTGCTTCTGAGACCAGCCCCCGCCTGGCAGTCTTGTCCCTGGAGCCTCTGGAACTCCTGACCGGAGCCCAGGGTAGAACATTCTAGTCTCAGAGGCAGGAGCCCAGAATGGGGCTCCCAGCAGCTGGGTCCTATCGGGAGGCCCAGGCATGGGAAGCCCTCTGTGTTGCCGCCCGCCCTCCTCACTGTCTCCAGGTTACCGACTGAAAACGGAAGAGGGGTAACTCGGATTCCTGCTTTGAGCTGCCGCTGCCGACTTGCCACCAAACGCTTCCCCTGTCTGTCTGCCCCTTCCCTCCCCCCACACACATTTTGCAAAGGTCAAATACTCATTCCACTCCACAGGCTGCCTCTTGGGAGAGCAGAGGAGAAAACTATTCAAAAAATGTAAACTGAAAAACCCCATGGCCCTCCTGCCTCCCCCTCCCACACACCCGCATGTGCACCCCACACACGTGCACGGCTCACACCAGGTTCCACGGGACTCGAGACCAGGCCTCACCCAGCACCTGGGTCTTAAACACAAGTAGGCGGACAGAGGCGATGCAGAGCTTTCAGCGATGGTGACCGGCCCCCGGCTGTGTCCCTTGCAGGAATACCCCGGCAGGAAAACCTTGTACAGGACCGCGTCCTTCACGGCTTTTCGGGAGCACCTCCTGGCAGGAGCCCGGTGACCACGCGCAGCCCTGACCCAGGAGCTGAGCCCAGAGGTGCCTGTGGAACTGAAAGCAGCCCAGGCCATAAGCTCTGAGCTAAGGGTGCCCTCGATCAGGCCAAAGCCCCCGGACCGCACTCTCCTGGACCTACGTGCTTCAAACCCAAACATGCTTTCCTTCAGGCCTCTCTCTCCTACCATGCCCTCCCCACACGCACACACAGCCAAGAGGACATGACACCGAGGAAAGAACGGCAGGTTCACGGTTTGGTGGCCACAGCCTAAATGAGGGAATGAAGTGGACATCGGATGGGAACGGTTTGGAGCATGTCAAGGCTCTTCGTTGGTCTATATATTTTATTCTCCTAAGTCTCTTCCCGCTCTAGCTCCTGAGCTGAGCTTCTAGATCAGCCGTGGGCAAACTACGGCCCGCGGGCCGGATCCGGCCCGTTTGAAATGAATAAAACTAAAAAAAAAAAAAAAAAAAAAAAAGACCGTACCCTTTTATGTAATGTTTACTTTGAATTTATATTAGTTCACACAAACACTCCATCCATGCTTTTGTTCCGGCCCTCCGGTCCAGTTTAAGAACCCATTGTGGCCCTCGAGTCAAAAAGTTTGCCCACCCCTGTTCTAGATCTTTCCTCTTTCTTCTTGCCAGTCCACAATCTTCAAACCTGGAACACTGGGCCTTCGGCGGGGACCCCTGAAATATTATGGACACTCGTGGCTGCTTGAGGGGGATGGAGAATAGACATGGGCGACAGGGGCGACAGGGGCCCCAGGACTGGCGGATGGGTGACTTAAAACGGAACACACGCTCCTCGCAGCTGGTGGATGCTTAAAAACTGCCCCGGTGGTTGGGCAAAGCAGCAGAGAACAAGCCAGTGGAAGACGGGCCCTAACCAGGTGTTTGCACTGTATCTGGACTCTGGGCCCTGTGGGCTCGCTGCCATGTCCCTCAGGAGCTGCAGGCCGGTCCCCAGCCAAGCCAGTGAGCTCACTCTCTCTCCCGCGGTAGATGGCCCATAGCTGCAGACATTCCAGGAATCCAACGGCAACAACATCAACAACAAAAGCCACACAAAAGACCCCAAAAGGAGCTCCGGTTATTCTTCAGCCTTGAGGCCCTGCACAACGCGGCCTAAACCCAGGAGGTCAGAGGACGGGGGGCAGCAGGTGGGCAGACAGCACGGACTCAGCAAAGCCCTGGGGCAGAGCCGAAGAGCGTCCAGGTTAAGACCCTAGCGGTAATCATGAAGACTAAGCCAGGGTAACCCCGAAGCCCGGGAAATTGTTCCTGCTCCTCATCTCTGGAGAAAACTATAAGCCTCTTCGCAGATTACCGTTTTCCCCGCGAGCACACCTGCAGAAAGCTAATTTGGGGGAAGGAGGGGGACAACAAACAAACAAACCACAACCAAGGCTGGCCGGCCCTGGAAGGTGGGCAGCTCAGTTAAACATTTCCAGGCAGAGAAACCCAATCTCCTTTTCAACTGGTCAGCACTGAATGCATTGTTTCTCTCTCCACCGCCTCCTTGGTCATCTCTTGGCTGCATGCAAATGTTCACGGGACCTGCTTGCCAAGAGGTGAGTGCTGTTTACTTGGCCATGGATGCTGCTTATGGACTAAGACAAAAAACAAAAACCACCAAAACGACGTGAACTTGTCTCTGAATGTCTTTGGGTTCCTTTCGGCCCAAGAGCTGTCGTCAATCAGCACAGGTTGGTGCAGGGTGCGCTGCAAAAACGGGGAATGGAGCCCTCACTCCAGATCCCTGTCCTTGGCCCAGGCTACCACGCCTGCCCTGAAAGCCTGCCCCACCTGCCCTAAAAGCATTCCTCGAAGTTTCTAGCTCCCTCTCTCCCCCCGCCTGATCCCAGGAGGGCCTCCCGCTGCCTGTAGGCGCCTGCTGAGTCCTCTGAAATCAGCGTCAGGAGGGCCTGGAGCACACAGCGCCGTCTGGGGAACATTCTCTCCTTGGATGTGCCAGGGAAGACTTTGGCTCCTGGTGGGGGATGAGAAATCTGAGGCCAGTCAAGCTGGGTGGATCAAAGGAAGACGCCCTGTCCTCCATGCCTCCCCAGCACAGTCTGCTCTGTCCAGCTGGGAGGAAAGACACCTGGGGAAACAAAGCTGGTGCAGGAAGCCACCGTGCCGGTCCTCTCACGTCAGAGACGTTATGTCGAGGAGAGAGGTTTTGTGTGTAAGATGCTCAAATGGTCGGACGCAGGCCAGAGGGTGGATGCTCCAATGAGGTTCATTTCTGGCTCAATGGAAAGGTGAGTGAGTGCTTAAAATGAGTCAAAAAGTGCAGGGGCTGCCTGGAGAGGGAGTGAGTTCAGTCCTGGAGGCGTTCAAGCTCAGGAGGAACACCTGTCCTGGACATTCGGCGTCTATTAGTCTTCCCTGCCCCACACTCCCTGAGTAACTACTTCCCCACAGCCCCTGGAAGGAAGCAGCTAGATCAGTGGTGGGCAAACTCATTAGTCAACAGAGCCAAATATCAACAGTACAGCGATCGAAATTTCTTTTGAGAGCCAAATTTTTTAAACTTAAACTATATAGGTAGGTACATTGTTATTAACTTAATTAGGGTACTCCTAAGGCTTAGGAAGAGCCACACTCAAGGGGCCAAAGAGCCGCATGTGGCTCGCGAGCCGCAGTTTGCCGACCACGGAGCTAGATCCACCAAGTATCTGCCCACCCTAACAGATGCAGCTGATGGGACCAGGGTGGTCGGTCACCTGACCCAGGTTCTGAAAAACCACTGGTTGGGGAGGAACCAATCAGATTCTCTTGTCTCCCAAGCACTGAAGAGAATGAAAGGTTATATATATTGTAAGGCCAGGGGGCCACTGGCAACCGAGTAAAGCTACTGTGCATCCTTGAGGGGAACTAAAAGGGAGCAGGAAGGAGAGGGCTTGACCCCAGGCTCCCACTGTTCCTGTCTGGACCATGTGTGGCTGGTGCTGAACTTCTTGAGGTTGCCTGTTGGCCCCAGGCTGGGGATGCTGCAGAGGGAGGCAGGGCCCCCCAGGGGGGGACGGCCAGGCTGGGCAAAGGCAATCCAGCCCTCGAACTTCTCTAAGGCCACCTCAAGCTCCCTCTGACTTCGGGGGCCTGTGTGTGCCCCCCGCCCCCACGTACTTCCTGCCCAGCACAGAGCCCAGACCCCGACTGTATGCCACAGAGAACAAAGCTCGGTCATGGCCAAGACTCCCAGTACCCCAACAGGCAGAAAAGTGTGTGGTGGGCACACACCCTCAAGTACACCCCCCCGCCCCCACGGAAGGGGGCTTCCCGCACTGCCAACGCCAATGCAGACCTCATGCTTCACGGACATTGTTTTGTTACACGCAATCCATTTAAGATGGCTTATAAACAAAACAAGAGCTCCATGTATTGAGCACCTACAAAACGCTACCAAGCCGCGCAGGGCGGGTTCCATCATTCCCGCTTTAGAAGACAGGAACCCAGGCTCAGGAAGGTGGAGCAGCAGGGCCGAGAGCCCCGGCGTGGGCTTCCGTCAACTCACACTCAACTCACATGGCTCTGACAGCGTGCCGCCTGCGTGGGAGACGCCCGCCTGTGTGGGAGAGCAGAACCCTAGCAGATGCTATCTCCAAAAACTTCTCCCCGACAAGACCTCACCTTATTACCCCAAGGACTTTACCTTCTACTGATCATTAACCTGGATTTGTCCAAACTGGGCATCTCTCTGGTCACCTCCTATCACCTATTTTAGTGTAAAACTAGTACAAGTGATGTTTATTGAGCACCTACTATGTGCAAAAGGTTCTATATCTGAGGCTTTTTCTTCCGAATCATACAACACCTAGCCAGGAGCATGTTTGCAGCTGCTGAAGGAATCATCACCACATCTGCAGGGGACAGCTCCTGTGTCTGCCTCCCGGCTTCTGTTCCCAGCAATGAACATTCTCTCTGACTTTCCTTTGAGAAAAACCCCCACTTTCAGTCTGCATGTTTCACTGGAGGTTCACAACCTCAACCTTTTCCAGGGAAAGGCACATGACCTGGGCCTGGTCAATCAATGCATTCCATGTGATTGGACCAAGTGATTGGTTCAGAGCTGTCACATGATTAAATCTAAGCCAATGAGAGTCAGCCCTGGGATTTCTGCTGAATACACCGGGAATGAAGCACTCTCTCTACACTGGAATCCTAGAAAGGTAAAGGTTACTTAGACTTGTTAGGTTATTATTACTTTTTAATTGATTTCAGAGAGGAAGGGAGAAGAAGGAGAGAGACAGAAACATCAATGATGAGAGAGAATCATTGATTGGCTGCCTCCTGCATGCCCCCCTACTGGGGATCGAGCCCACAACCTGGGCATGTGCCCTGACCGGAAATCAAACTGTGACCTCCTGTTTCATAGGTCGACATTCAACCACGGAGCCACGCCTGGCCGGGCTGTTAGGTCGTTTTTGTCACCAGAAAGGATAAAACCCAAACAGATGAAAGGAGAGTTGGAAGATGACATCATTTAAGCCCCTGGATGCAGCTATGCCTGAAGCTAGCCCTACCTGTGATCGTTTCAATTACGGGGAACTATTTCCCTTTTTATCAGTCAGTTCCAGTTGTGTTTATAGCATTTGCTATTGTAGTCCTGCAATTACATAACTGCCTGGGCAGGTGGAGGGAAATTGAGACGTGCAAACTATACAAAGTTAGTTTTTCCATTAAATCGAGTTATTGAACACTAAGCACAGACATCTCTGAATCTCAGATGCCACTCTGAATGAGGGTGATCATGCCTTCCTACCTCACAGGGTGAACGGGAGAGTCCCCGAACCCTCCTGTGACCTCTGTCATCTTTCACAAGCTAAGGCCGAGAGCAGCAGAAAACCTAGTGATCAGGGACACCCACATAACTCATCCACACCTGGGCCTCCAGCTGGAGTGTGCAGAGCTGCCTCAAGACCCTCCCACTTCACAAGGCCTGGCCCGGCTCGGCCCGGCCCGGCCCAGCCCAGCCCAGCCCAGCCCAGCTTAGGGAGGCAGCCACAGGAGCTCCCCTCTAGGGCTGAGGCCAGACACATTTGAGGGACAGCATCTCTTGGTCATTCCTCACTTGAGACTCTGCCAGGTACAGTTGGGGACAGAAACAAGTGATGCCGCAGGGTTGACTGCAGTAGGGACAGGAAATGGTGGTGATTAAGACCTCAGGCTGGACTCAGGTTGAATCTTGCCGCTTTTACTTCCTGGCTTTATCGATGGGGCAAGTTTCCTAACTCCCTGTGCCTCAGTTACTTCATCTGTAAAATGCGGTGATTAATGTACCGAATTTATTTTGGTTGTTTAATGCAGGCAACCCTGCAAAGCAGGGGTCCTTGGACCAGGTTCCCTTGCATAATCATCACCTGAGTGCACACAAGTGACGTCAAACCTTCTAGGGACCGTTTAAGATTATGTGGTGGATGGTGAAACGAGTCCCTCGCAGTGCACAAGGATTCGGAACACCTGTGTGTCTCCCTGGTAAAGGGCCAGTCTCTGAAAGGGACCCAGTGAACAGGACCGGCAAGTCAGCCCAGGAAGCAGGAAGGCCAGGCTGGCTCGGGGACAGTGGTCATCAGGATGGAATGCAGACAGAGGCCCAGTTACCTCGCTGCGGTCATACAGGGTACATGGCCTTTGGGGAAGCCCCGGGGGCCTACCCCAAGAGCCCGGCAGGAAGAGAGAGCAGATGCTGGTCATTGCAAACAAACCGCAGCTGCCTAAGGGCACCATCAGATCTCCCTTCACCAGGCCCCAGGTAGCTGGGATTTTAATCAGCTACAATCCTCCGTGAGCTAGAAATCTGGCTCAGGCCTGGGGACAAAGCAGCAAACATGAACACACTCATGGATGCAGTGCATTCCTACTTCCTTTAACCGGAGGCTGCAGAGGACATTGTGCAACCAGCAGTTCTAAGGGCCTCAGGCTCTGGGTTAGGACCGGAAAGCTCTGTAGATAGACCAGTGCCTGCCCCAGAGGTAGTGTCTGGGCTCCCTCTGCCCTGGGGACCCCTGGGAACCAATGCAGAAAGGCACTGTGGGAAAATTTCAAAGACAATGGAAACACAAAAAGAGCTTTAGGGGTCTAATTCTCCAACAATATCCTTGACTTTGAGCACCAGGGGGGAGACAGGACTGACTTTAGGGAGGACTGTATTTTACCCCCGGCTGCACCCCTGACACTTAAGGAGTCAGGTCCAGGCAAGTGCACGATAATTATGCAGAATAAATGAAAGGAAGGCCTGGGCGGGGAGCCCGTGGTCAGCTTCAAGGGTACACCCTCCACCTGCCCTTTCCTGCCTCTATCTTAGAGGAATCTTTTTAAAATCCTGATTTCTGGGCCTCTACCTTCTGCCTAAATCCCAGAAGGGAACTGGGTATATTACTGCCTGCCAGGTAAGGCTCGTCCACAAGTGAGCCAACAGATCAGCCAAATGGGGTTCCTCTTGAGGTCCCAAGGGGGGCAGATGGCAGCACGCCATGCCCTCCTCCCCCCATGGAGGTAACGGGTCAGGAGGAGAGCCCAGGGTAACTCTAGAAATGCTCCCGCAGGACCCAGTCTCAGCTACACTGTGTCCACATGACACACCCGTGGCCTCGCAAGGACCAACACCCAGGGGAGGGAAGGGCGAGAACGGCTCTGCAGAAGGGCTGGGGCCAGGACAGGTGAAACAGTGCAAGATGGTGAGGAGGAGATCATGGAGGGGGAATGCGCCCGCTGGCTCACGGGACGGTGAAGACACCCCGAGCCCCTCAACAGGAGTCCGAAGAGGGGTTGTCGATGTGTGTGGGTCCCAGCAGCAAGCCCTGGCCACAGCGGGTCCTCGGCACCTGCCGGGATGCACCTGGAGCCTCGCTGGGTCTGGGGCGGGGCTGAGGGAGAGGATCCTCCTGACACAAGGTAAGGCTTCCCACGGAGCCAGCAGTCCCAGGGAAGGTAAGAGCCAGGAGGCAGCAGACGAACCAGGATGACTCGGTCCCCTAGGCACAGGTCTGCCCTGACCAGCATCGCAGAGGGAACAAGATCGCCGGTGGCACAGCCACATTTGTTAGGTGTCTTACGTGTACAGAGCACGTCCGGGCCCACGGTGCGTGCAAAGCAATCGCAAATCTATGAGCTGAGCGGGGCTGGCACCAGGGAATCTCATTTCAGGGAACCGGGAAAATGAGGTTCCCAGGGGAGCGATGTGCACAAGGCAGGCCCCCCCCCCCCCCCCCCCCCGGCCCACCACCCACTTTCTGTAAGCACCGGGAAGACAGAGGATAGGCAATTGCTGTGGAGCACAGCTGTGGGCTGTGTCGACTTCCTTCCTCCAGGCTGATGGACACCAGGGGAACCAGCAGAAGCCCTGTCCCTAAGAGAGGGCTTGGGCCCCAGGGCAATGGGGCCATCTGACCCTCTGCTCTTCTGAGACTGTGGCCTGGGGTGAGCAGTCGGCCGGCTGCTACCTGGGGCGCTGGGAGAGAGGATGAGGGCAGGGCGGGTGCTGCTGGCTGCAGCTCTGCTTGTCTCTGTTGTAACATCCCCATTATGGCCGCCCCATGGGTAAGGCCCCTGGGAAAGGCACAATCACCTCCCAACATACCCAGCAGTCCCTGGGCATGAAAGGGAATCAGCAGCTCTTGGCAGCTGGTAAGAGAACAGACCAGGATATAGGGGAAGGTGGTGCGGGGCGGGGGGGAGAGGAGGAGACGGAAAAGAAGATTTGGGGAACATTTTTAAGTGGAAGGAGCTTCCTAGAAGGGTCTTGTTGAGTGGCTGGCTGCAAGCGGCAGCTCCATCTGCATGACCTGGGGCAGCGTGTTAGACCACTGGGCCAGCTCGGGTGTCGGATTCTGCAGGTCTGAGGTTCTCAGGGAGGCGGATACCGCGGGTCCTGGCACCCAGTTTGAGAACCCCTGCCCTGGCCCCTATGGCTGTGGAGGGTGGGAGATAAAGGCACAAGGTCGCCGATGGGCAGCTGGAGGCTGGGAGACCCACGTGAATAAAGACGGGAGGGCTGGAGGCCTTGGTCCTTGGACCTCACAGTGGGTCAGAATCACCCGGGTGGAGGGAACTTGTTGAAGATGCAGGTTCCGGGCCCATCCCAGATCGTTCAGACCCGTGGTTCTCAACCTTCTGGCCCTTTAAATGCAGTTCCTCATGTTGTGACCCAACCATAAAATTATTTTCGTTGCAACTTCATAACTGTAATGTTGCTACTGTTATGAATCATAATGTAAATATCTGATATGCAGGATGGTCTTAGGCGACCCCTGTGAAAGGGTCGTTCGACCCCCCCCAAAGGGGTCGCGACCCACAGGTTGAGAACCGCTGGTTTAGACTGTCCAGGTCTGTTAGGGGCCTCAGAACTCAATAGCCACAACCGCAGGCTCCCGAGTGATTCTGACGCAGGTGTCCCCGGGGCCAGGCGGGGAAGCGAGGCGGCCTCGGGAGCACCGGGGCAAAGCCAGCACCTCCGGCTCCAGGAGCTGACGGGCCAGAGACGTCTACAGTCTCGTGCTCCGAGCCAGAGCCGGCTGCGCCACCTACCACAGTGGCCACCCGCCACGGGTGGCCTCGTACATCTCAATCCAGTCTGAAATGCAGTGCTTCCCTCACACTAGTTAGTCTAAACGGGCAGGGAACAGCACAGAAATACGATGTTTCCAACTCTGCAGAAGGTTCGAGCAGACAGCTCTGGCCCAGAGAGGTCACGTGCTGTCTGCCTCTGTTTCCTCTTCCATAAAACGGGGCTCCTCCTGGGTCTTTCCTGGGGTGCAAGAGAGGAGAGGCTCCTGCAGGGGAGAGGTTCCTACCCCACACCCAGGACCCCTGCTCCCGCACTGGGGAGGCAGCCCACTTGGCAGGTGGTCTCCCCCTCTCCCCGGAGCCAAGAGGAGAGCCTCTCTGCCTGCAGCGGGAGCCTCAGGGGGCAGTGTTCCCCCTGGTTGGCTGCTGGTGCAGCCAGAAGGGCCAGAGGAAGCACCAGGAGGTGACGGCTGGCGCCATGGGAAGGAGGGCAAGCCCGCCCGGGGCCAGGGGATGCTGCCCAGGGTGCCCGCGAATGGCCAGCGGTGATGGACCGTCAACAGATGAGGGGTGGCCAGTACGTAGAAAGTGCAGAGTCCTGTAAATCCCGTGTGACTCCACTTACATGAGGCACCGAGACCAGGCCAATGCGTGGAGCCAGGCAGTGGAATGGTGATCAGCAGGGGCTGGGGCGGGAGGGGGGATGTGGGGAGGGATGTGTGTATGTGTGTGTGTGTGTGTGTGTGTGTGTGTGTGTGTGTGTCTAATTCACGGGACATATTCAGTTTGGGATGATAAAAAAGTCCTGGAAATGGACAGTGGGGCTCATTGCATACACTGACACTGTGAATCTATTTAATGACACTGAATTGTACACTAAAAATGGTTACATTTATGCTATATATTTTTACAATAAAAAACAATGGGGGAAAAGTGCAGGGTCCGTGACTTCTCCCTGGATCTGCGGAGCCACTCTCTAGAGGGGGGGGGCCCTGGGACTCTGCATTGGAGCCCTTTGACCCCGGGGACCCAGCACTTGGCAGGTCTCCCACGGAGGAGAGAGCCGGGAAGAGCCTCCCCACCCCCACCCGAAGGCCCCTGGGCTTCCCACCCGCAGGAGAAAGCCCACAGCACAGAAAGTGATGGAACCCGCCCTGCTCCCAAGGCCAGAGGAAGCACAGAGAAGCCACTTGCCAAACAGTCTGCCACGTGCCCAACATGCGGGCCAACAACAAAAGCGATCCGAACGGGGCCGGGAGGGGGGCCGCGGGGCGGGTGCCAAGTCTAAAGAACCCGCAGGAACCCTGGGTCAAGGGTGTGGTCTCCTCTGCCCCTCGGCGCCCAGCCTAGCACCTGGCTCAGGTGGGAGCTCCAGGGAGAAGGAATGTTGGTTGAATAAAAGGCGTGGAAATGCTGCTGGCAGCCTGAGGGGAGGAGTGGGGCTTCGGAGCAAAGACAAAGTCGCATGTGGCTTCTTTCTCGCCATTGCACATGTTGTGAGCGCATGGGACAGAGATGCAGGGCCTCCTTCTAACAGATTCTGATGCTGTGTGTGCCGGGAGGGTGTGTGTGTGTGTGTGTGTGTGTGTGTGTGTGTGTGTGTGTGTGTAGACTGGATTAGAAAAGGAAAAGTGGGCCCAGGGGGTGTGGCTCAGGGGTTGAGCGCTGACCTATGAACCAGGAGGTCACAGTTTGATTCCCGGTCAGGGCACATGCCTGGGTTGGGGGCTCGATCCCCAGTGTGGGGTGTACAGGAGGCAGCCGATCAATGATTCTCTCTCATCACTGATGTTTCTATCTCTCTCTCCCTCTCCCTTCCTCTCTGAAATCAATAAAAAAATTTTTTTAAAAAGAGAAAAGGACAAGTAGGGTTCAACTAGGGTGTGCAGATACCTGCTGTCCGCTTCGGGACGCCTGTGGAGGGAAAAGGGTGCTGTCGAGGGGGATGTCAGGATGCAGGGGAGAAACAGGAGTATAGAGCCGCCCTGGTTTCTTACTTTAAAATGAGCCCAGTCCCAGAAAGGTGAATGCCGAGGTTTCTGGTCGGTGGAACCTCTGCATCCAAAAACAGCCAGGGCACCTGATAAAAACACAGATTCCCAGGCCCCTGCCAGCCCCCCGGAGTCTGAATGGAGGTGAAGCCCAAGGATGGGCCTGCCGCAAGCACCCAGACCACTGTGGCCACGTCTGAGGGGGTCAGGAAAGAGGTGGAGAGAGAACACCCGCCGCCCGGCAGGGACACCACGTGACCCTGACAGCAGGCTGGCCTGCCCTCTCTCTGGGCCTGTTCCCCCCCCTTGCAGAGGGAGTGAGTTGCGCCCATCGCTGCTGAGGTTTCCTTCTCAGGATTCTGTATCCCAGGTTCCCGAACGGTCAGGGTCACACCTCCCGTCAGGGGCCAGGTGCCCTCTCTGGTTCAGGCTGGGGCAGAGGGGTGGGTGGGGTGAAGTCTCCTGGACCCAGGGGAGCAGTCTAGGCCCCAGAGGCCCTCATTCCCAACTGCCTCTGGCCGACTGCAAGCCAGGGAGCCGGAGAAGCCAGGAAGAGAGAGAATCCCCGCCCTAACCGGTTTGGCTCACTGGATAGAGCATCAACCTTCGGACTCAAGGGTCCCAGGTTCGATTCCGGGTAAGGGCATATACCTTGGTTGCGGGCACATCCCCAGTAGGGGGTGTGCAGGAGGCAGCTGATCGATGTTTCTCTCTCATCGATGTTTCTAACTCTCTATCCCTCTCCCTTCCTCTCTGTAAAAAATCAATAAAATATATTTAAAAAAAAAAAAAAAAAAGAGAGAGAATCCCGTAACTCCCTGCGTCACAGCCTCTCCGGGGCCCCGGTGGCCCTCGAGGACTCATCAGCCGACGCTGGACAGGGCAGGGAGGAGGAGATGCAAGTGGGCAGGCAGCAGGGCAGCCTGCACAGCCACTCACTGCACCCCGGGACGCCTCTCTAAGCCTCAACCATGTCGCCTGGAAGACGGGCAGATGTCAGGTGTCTTACAGGGTGAGGAGGGCAGCAGGAACACAAGAAACAAAGCGTGGGGTCCCCCCTGGCCCTTTGTATGTGGTTCTTCCCCATCAGGGCATCCTCTTCTGCCTGCCCCACAGGACTCAATGTCCGGAGCGCCCTGGCCAGGTGGGGCCGAGTGTGTGGGGAGGGAATAAAGCCCCCGGGAGCCAGCAGCTGCTGTTTCTAGTTCCCCCCACACCCCCAGGGAGAGCTTCCTGAAGCCTCTGTACGATTAAAAGGCACTGAACACACTCAATGCCTGTGATAAAGTTACAGCCCAAACCAGTTGGGAGCCTAAGCAACCTGCAAATCTGGGCAGCAACCAAAGCCCAGGCTGCTGGCACCTGCAGGTGGGCCCCCAGGTGGTGGGTGTTCCCGGAAACAGTCCACAAAGCCCAGCACATGAACCAAGGACGTGCGGGGCGGGGGGTGTGGGGGGGTGGTCACCACTGCACCCACGGGCTCCCCTTCTCCTTCCCCCAGGCTTAGCATCACCCAGCTTTGGGTTAGGCCTCCAGGCGGATGCACCTACTTGTCATACCCCTCAGGCTGTTCATCTCCCCCAATGTGGGGGCTGTGCTGGCACCTAGTGGGCTAATACCACTTGGTGATGGCTTCAAGGAATTGCCACAATCAGTGTCTTCCAAGTGGTCTCTCTTGAAAGGATCCAAATAGCAGACGAGACAGCGCCTGAAGTCCCTACCCGCATGGTGGCTGGTGCCAGGGGCACAGAGCGGGTGGTCCTTGGGAACAGGGGGCAATGCTGACTCCGACTCCCCCCTCCCCGACAGGCACTCATCTGACACGCTCACCGCGAAATGCACTTACATGCAAATAACTCCACACACGGGCCTGCACACACCTGGTAACCCCGGCCGCCACCCTCCCTGGGGTCTTTCCAGCCCTTAGCAACTCACTGCAAACACGGGGTCCCCAAGGTGACGGCGTGGCCCAGCTCTAATGATACGTGGGGTGTGTTTATCTGCTGGGGCTAAAACCTGTGCGCCCGCCAATGTACCCGAGCGTCCACTTTTTTTAGCTGGCTGTGCTGTGGATGGGAGAGGCTAATCCAGGGTTGAGTTTGTGAGTTTCCTTATGCCAATGGCTCTTGAAATGATTAAAAGAGAAGGGAATTCTTCTTACTCCAGAATGGCTGCAGGGGCCTAGCAAATGTCCAGCTAACGCAACTGGAATATCACAAAGAACATAAAGCGTGCACAATGATCTTTATGGAAATTTCCTGATGACTCAGAAGGCCGAATAAGTAGCTAGCGGTCCTTCAGAATCACCCGTCTCATTAAATCCCAGTATTTCAATCTTCAAAATAAAAAAATAAAAAAATTCACACACACTCACTCATTGAAGTTCTGCGGACTCTGAATGAATGAGCATTCCCCTGCCCTCTTATGGCACAGGTAGTATTGGGCTCCATAAGGATGAAGGATGATCCGGATTCCTGCCCAACAAGCTCTCAGGTGGGCAATATGATCCCATTTTATAGATGGGCGAACTGAGGCTCAGGATGTTAAAGAATTTGCTTGGGAACAAAGCTGGCGAATTCAAACTAGGGTGTCTGATTGCAAAGCTGGTGCCCGTACTCACTATGGTGTGCCACCTGCCCTGGCAGAAGGAAGGTTCAACTCATCTCACGAGCAGCCACACAGGATGGAGGGTGCTGGGCCACAGGAGCCCTCTCCAGGAAAACCAATCTCAATTTCTTTCCAGAGCAACGACTCTCACTGCTGATTGTCCAGGACAGCCACGCCCCCAGTGTCTTCGTCTCACCCATTAGACAAGGAAGCTCACACTGAGCCCTCGGGGTCTCAGTGGGCGGTTTCCTAAGAGCACCCCAATGCCAAGTGGAGATTTAATCTCCCCTCTAACCCAGCATTAATCCTTTTCCAAAGGGATAACACAGCTGACCCAGCTGCTGATACTACTTGCTTATAACAAAGAATGTCAAGGAGAGAACAAATCTTTTTTAAAAGATAAAACTTTAAAGAGCCCTGGCTGAGTTGGTTGGAGCGTCATTCCATATACCAAAAGGTTGTGGGTTCGATTCCCGGTCCAGGCACATACCTAAGTTATGGGTTCAATTTCAAATTGGGGTGTGTATAGGAGGTAACCAATCGATGTTTCTCTCCTTCCCTCCCCCTCCCTTCCTCCCTCCCTCTCCTTCTCTCTTAAGTCAATTTTTAAAAAACCACACAAGCACTAGCTAGTTTGGCTCAGTGGATAGAGCATTGGCCTGCAAACCAAAGGGTCCCGGGTTCGATTCCGGTCAAGGGCACATACTTTGGTTGCAGGCTCCTCCCCAGCCTGGGCCCTGGTCAGGGCTCGTGCAGGAGGCAACCAATCAATGTGTTTCTCTCACATTGATGTTTCTCTCTGTCTTTCCCTCTCTCTTCCACTCTTTTTAAAAAAGCAATCTATACTAATAGAGGAATATGCAAATTATCCAGGAGGCCATCACAGTAACAACCGAACAGCAGGCTGCGTGGGGCGACCTGAGGGGACCCCCCACCCCCATGTATGAATTTCGTGCACTGGGCCCCTAGTGGAAAAATATCCTCGGGTGAGGATTAAAAAAACAAAACAAAAAACCCACACAGCCTCAGGTGAGGATTAAAAAACATTTAAAGGAAAACCGGACTGGAAACTTAATGTAGGTCTCCTTTCTCTAGATCAGCACCAGGTCTTTCCACATTGCCTTGAGATCTATAATCTGGGACCAAATCCTGCCTGTGACACCTACTATGTGATTGTGGGCAAGTTACTCACTTTTTCTGAGCACCAGTTTCCCCAAGGGAGAATGAGGTGAGCAGTTGCACCTTCCCCGGGGTTCCTGGCCCACTGATTAAGACAAAGCTTGGTGTTTGGTGAGCTCCATGCCTCAGGTAGAATGCTGGGAGCTAATGCCCAAAGACAGGTCTGGTCCCTCCTCCTTGCACTTGGAGTGAGGAGAGGGGCCAGAGGAGCTAAGAACTCAAATGACTAATAAAAAAGGTAGAGGGTCCCGTGGCTCCGGGTCCCGTGGCAGGTCTGCTGGGCCTGAGCTGAATGAGGTAGTGTGGCATCTGACCTGGGCCTGGTGGCTGTGGGCTTCAGATGTGGACAGATAAAGTGCCCAGTCTCCAAAGATACTAATTTACCAAGAACTTTTAAACAATGACCGGGTTCCTTTAACTGAGTGGCAACGCCCTCTTGCTTTAGGGACTCAGCACCCATGCACCTTGTTCGGGAACTGGCTCTCTCTGTGGCCACCTACCTAAATACTAAAGAGCACCCACCCCCAACACACTGACCCCTTACCCTGCCTGCACAGCGCTCACCACCCCCTGACACAACCCCTGCGTGTTTGCCTACTGGCAATCTCCTCCCACAGAATGCAAGCTCCATGGAAACCAGGGCTGCGGTTGTCTCCTTTGCTGCTACCTCCCTGGTAGCTACAACACTGCCTGGCAGGAAGAGATGCTCAAGAGATGCGACGAATGAACGGACAACCAAAGACGAAACAGTTCACGTTCTCAGTCCAAGAACACTCAGTGAGCCCCGGGTTCACGCCGCTGGGGCCCAGACGGAGTTGTTCCCATCAAGAGGGAAACTGAGTCGCCAAGTATCTCGGCAGAACCAGGTGCTGATGGAACCAGCATCTAACGTCTACATCTCCTGCTCTGGTCCCCAGTCTGTGTGCCAGAGTGGTCACCAGCATCGGGCCTGCCACCCTGCCGACCTCAGGAGGGTGACAGGATGCCCAATCCTCCATCCCTTCAATCAGGCGTCCCCTCTCCCTCTCCTCTTCCCCACACTGGACTCCACCATCCAACCGGGCACTCCTTCAGCTCCTGAAACCGAGCATCCCATCCGGCCGGGGACCGAGGTGCGGAGGTCCTGGGGCCAGTCGCCTCGCTGCCTGGCCAACATGCTTATTTCAGCTTGTGGTGCTCAGCCAGCAGAGTCCCCATGATCTCCCAGAGGAAATCTCCTTATAACACCCATGTCCACGACAGGCTGTCCTCAAGGCCTGGGCACCGTGGACGTTCTCAGAAACTTGGTTTGGTCTTTTAGAACCGTACCAGCAGAGGGTGGAGGGTGGCGGGTGGCTGGGTAGAGGGAACTCAGAAACCTTCTGGGTTGCGCTGCCGGCTTGGCCCTGTTCCAGGCCAGTGATATCACCTGCAAATCAGGCAAGGAGATCTGCACAGCCTGCAGGGCCACCTGAGGGCCATCCGAATAACCGCCAGCCCAGACCTCAGACAGGCCTCTCACGACACCATGTCATTAGGTTGTTGTTATTATGAAACACAAACGGAGTCATGTAGACACAAAGTAAACAGATATCTCTCCACCCAGCCATCTTCAAAATGTTTACATAATAACCACCTCCCCTGGCCTTGCATCACTCTGGTCCTTTACAGACCAAGCCAAAGGCATTTGGGCACAGTGCAGGAGGGTGGCGATGGAGCAGACAGCATCCCATCCTAATGGAGATGGAGTGTGGGGGGGGGGGGGGGGGGGGGAGAGTGGGTTTTGACAGGTGCCCTGCAAGGGAGGCTGGTGACTAAGATTCATTAAGCATCAACTACCAACGAGGCGAGGTGCTTCGCACACACCGGCTTTGAATGCTCCAAACATTAGTCGACACTCTTATTATTTCCCTAAACTGAGTCTCAAATGGGTCAGGCGACTTGCCCAAGCTGTCCCAGTTGCTTATTCTTTGCATCTATGCTGTTTTACACCAAGTCCTGGACCAGGTTCCATGCAGCTGGGGAAGGGGGTAGGGGTGAAGGAGGTGGGCGGTCTTCAGCTGGCTCAGCCCCAAGGCCAAACGGCCAGGGACTCAAGCGCCTCCCAGAGCTCAGGCCCCTCTCCTAGACCCTTGGTGACCCAAGCGCTCAGTTGCTCCAGGACACCAGCGGGAGCTCAGCTAATGAGAGCCAGCTGCTGGGCAGTCCCAGTTCCTGTGGCTGGAACACGGCCCCCAGAATTCCATCCCCTGGGGCCACCAACAGGCAGCCTGGAACAAGGGGGCCTGGCTGCTGGCTTCTTTTCTCACAGGACAAAAAGAATGAATAGCTGGTAAACTGGCTGCCTGGGAAAGGCATTCTGATGGCAATTGAAAGACAAAATTAGAAGTTCCCAGCACCAAGGTTGGTGGTGGTGGTGATGGTGGAGGGGACGACTTAGGGCAAGTCCATTACCCTCAGGGCTTTCCTGTCCTCACCTTCCCTGGGCTCACAGTCTCCTTCCCGGAGCCCTGATAAGATTCTAGGAGACACTGCATGTAAATTACTGGAACACAATAGGTGTTCAACAGGAGTGAATAATCATGTAGCTCGCTTCTAATGTTTCCTGGGAAAAGCATTCAAACTGCTGATGACAGGCCCTTCATCTTCCATTGTCTTCCATCTAAATTTCTTCCCATCCTAGAGTCCAAGGGATCCAGGGGTTCCTCTGCCCCCCACCCCGACCCCCACCCCGTGACATAACTTGCGGGATGGGGGTGTGACTGGGAGGACCAGCTGAGACCGGAGCGGAATGGAATGAGCGCACCCACTCGGGGTGTTTTAACACGAAAACGCTGTGATCCGCTTGGGTGGATCAGCCAACGACACCGAATTAGACCACTCGCTGCGTTGGTCTCCACCGCGGCGCTCTCTCTTTCTGCATTCGTCGTCGTTCAAGTGTAAGAGAGATCTCTTCGCTCCCAGCAAATGCAAACCACTACTTTTCCTCCCAGTAAAGCAGAGCTCTCCTGGCACTTTATGGGGCTACCATGTGGGTTCCGGGGGCCGCCCAGACTTCACGCGGGGCTGGCCCCTTTCCCACGCTTCCCAGAACAGGCGCCGGGTCCCGCCCAGAGCCAGGTCTCCAGGTGCCGCGGGGCCGCACCGCACCGCACCGTGGCCTTGACTTCCCTCTGCAGCCCTCTGGTGGGGGGAGGGGGGCCGGCGGGACAGCCGGGGGGCCGGCGGGACAGCCGTGGAGCCCCGAGACCTCCGTCCCCGCGCGGAACGAACTCGCATTCCGCTCCCCTCCCCTGCCCCCGGCCTCACGCTCTGGGCTCCGCGCACGGCGAGAACTTTGCCACCAGCGGCTGCCCGATCCCGGCGCGGAGCGCCCCCGCGCGCCCGGCCCGCCGCTCCCCTGGCCCGCGGCCGCACCGCCCCCTTCCCTCCCCTCCCGGCGCGCACCTACCCGGCTGGCTGCAGTCGCCATCGGCTCGAACGGAGGGCGCCCGGGCGCGGAGCCGATCGCCGGGCCCTGCGGCGTCCGCACACGGCTCGCAAGCGGCTGGTCCGGGGAGGCGCGCCGGCTCGGCCCCGGCCCCCGCCCCGCAGGAAGGCGCCGGCTCGCCCTGCGCCGCGAGCTGCCGGACGCGCTCCCAGGAGCCCGAGTCGGCCGCCCGCATGCCGCGTGCCCGGGAGGCGCTGCCCGAGGCGGGCGGGGTGCTCCGAAGGCGGGCGGCCGGCTCACAGCCCCCGGGGCGGCCGCCGCATCTGGGCGCAGCCGCGCTCCGCCCCGCCCGGCCGCCCGTACGCGTCGGACCAGGGCTCTCAGTCCGGCCGGACGCCGGGCCGACCGCCGCCGCCGCCGCCGCCGCACGCGAGGAATTTGGCCGCGGAGCCTCTCACATGGGAACGACTCTCACTCCGGCGGCTCCTCCTCCCGCTCCTTCCGGGCTGCCCGGGGCCGGCCACTAGCCCCGCCCAGGCCCCGCCCCGGCCCCGCCGCCGCGCCCAGACTCGCCCGGACGCCTCGGGGAGCTCTGCGTCGCCCCGTTGCGCGCCAGATCCAGGCCACTCGGTGCATCCCCACCGTGTTCATTTCTGGAGAAACTGACGGTAGAAAGATGGCCGGTGTCACCGGGTCGGACAGTACTGAACTCAGGTCTGAAAAGCCCCAAGGGAGCGAGCGCATGGAGGGGATGGCCCCCAGTCTGCGGGCCTCTCCGCACCCTTCTGACACCCTTGTGACAGCCTCGCTGAAGGGCTGCAGTCCCAGCAACTGGCCGGGAGAGGGCAGCAAGAGTGGGCAGGGACGGGGTGGGCGCCCTGGGACATAAGCCTCAGTCACCTGTACAGTGTAACAGTTCTGTAAGTGAATATAATGCTGAGGGCATTCGCTGTGGACGTGGGGAAGAAAACTGACATGGTCCTTACCCACGAGGAGACTGTGATCCGGGGCGGGAACCCTGTGTTTGCACCTCACTCCCTCAAGCCTCGGTTTCCTCACCTAGAAAAGTGATTTCCACCTCCATCCATCATCGGTGCTGCTTATGGAGTCCTCTCTAAGGCAGCCTTGTGGCAGGCGAGGTGTTTCCCAGGGGAGGCCAGGGCCTGGACTTCGGGAGTAGGTAGGTGGAGGGCCAGGTACCAGGCCAGCTAAGCTCTGTAGAAGGCGGCATCCTGGAGGGTCTAAAAACCTGAACCTTCCTACTGGAGTGGGCGTGCCGGTGGCTAGCAATGCTCACTCGCTGTCAAGTGAGTTTGTAGCTCTGAGCCCCCTCTGATCTGGGGATTAGGTACTCTTTAGAACTGATTATCTCCCAAGGCCCCTGGAGGCAGTCTGGTCCCCCCCACCCAACTGTAGACACAAGGTGCCGAGGATACAAGGCCAGGTGAGGCGTCACACACTCTCCAGGGCACCTGAGCCTCCCATTCTAGGCCGCATGCACCCTGCCCTTCCCAGGCCTAGTTGGTAACCCATGGCTCACACTGGCCCAGGCCTGAGCTCTCGGAAGTTCTAGGTCATTGGCGCATGGCTCTACAATAAGCTGTGGGAACTGAATTACTTTCCCTACCAGGTCTCCCCAACCTTTCACTTTGTCACTTTCCTGTCCTGTTCACACTCTCTATGGCCTGACTTTCCCAGCTTCCACCTCCACATCTCCCCCTTCCCTCTCCGCCCCCCGACCCCCACACACACTCCAAATGCCGGTCAGACTGGTCAGTTGTGGAGGCCACAGGGCAGCCTCAGATCTCCTTCCCCTACCTGGAACCCTGACTGCCCAGGGGAGGGCTGGCCAGTGTGCCAAATGCTGACGGTGCTCCCAGCTGAGGACGAAAACTACCCGTGAGGTGAAACACCCACCCACTCTGGGGGAAAGAAACTGACCCCACGGCAAGTGAGAGGAGATGCTGGGAACCCCCCAAGTCCACGGCCTTTGCTGGGATAAAAGGCAGAACACAACAAAAGAAGGAGGGCTCCGAGCCCCGGTGGGTGGGGAAGCTGGGGCTGCCCTCAGATTCTGGAGCCGTCCAGATTCTGGAGCCGTCCAGCCCCGGAGCCTCTGTTTTGATGCCTTCAGGGACCCACCCGGGGACATGAATGAGTGAGGTGGGCTGTGCAGGGCCTGCTGTGGTTTGTTCCGTAAGAACGTTGACTTAAATTCTCTTTGCATATTAAACGTGTATGTGTGTGTGTGTGTGGGGGGGAGGGGGGGGGCTCTTCACTTCCTCAAAGGAACGTGCTCCTTCCCACATTTCTCGAAGTACATGGAACTCTTGGTCCGCCTTCTATCTTCTCACTTTTGATACAGACATGCGCTTTCCTCCTAACTCCATGACAAGAAAACAGCAGCACAGGCACAGGTACGCAGCACTTGGCGCTTGGATTCTGTGTCAGGGAGACGTTAGGGAGTGGTGGAGACTGTGGCAAACAAGAGGCCACCAGCCCCTGTAGAGGAGGCAGTAGGTTGTTGTCATGCAGGAATATGGCTCTAGTGTTACCACAGGTTCTCATTTGTTTTTAGAGCTACTAGGAATATGAATTTTTATGTGAACTCTAAGTTTAAATTCTTGGCAACTCTTTTTTTAAAAAAACCTTAAGAAGAAGAAAGAGGAGAGGGAAAAGGAGAGGGAGGAGAAAGACCAACAAAGTATGTACGTCTAGAAGTTTCTATCCAGCCCATGGCCACCAGTGCTCATTTCACTGCTACCCTTATGGTCCCTCTGCAGCCTCTTAGAAGTCTGCTCATGCTTTCGACTTGCATTCCAACAATCCGAGCCGTTTGTCAAGCCCACAGCCCTGGCGAATTTCCACTGCTCTCCTTACTCAGCAGAGTTTGGCCTGGATGCGTGCTGTGTCCCCACACACAGGTATACTTCTGATTCTGAGGACACCCTGGGCCAGGGCCACGTTTCTGCTCAGTTCTGCACCAGGAAATCCGGGAGCCAAGAAATGACAGCCCACTTTCTGCCCAGAGCAGCTTGGGCAGGCCCTCCAGGAAGGATAACTCAGGGTGGATTTTAGTGGAGACCCTAAGTCCAGGCCAGCTTCTGTGCCCGAGTTAATGCTCTGCTGTCATCGCCTTAAAATTCTTAATTATTTTTTAACTGGGGGACTCCTCGCACGTCCAATTTGCATTGGCATCCACCAATTATGTAGTTGGTCCAACTCCCAGAAGATTTTCCCAGCCTCCGAGGGATGCTG
Source organism: Myotis yumanensis (assembly GCF_028538775.1). Lineage (NCBI taxonomy): Eukaryota > Metazoa > Chordata > Mammalia > Chiroptera > Vespertilionidae > Myotis > Myotis yumanensis. Next base: position 8,560,388 of record NW_027223753.1, on the reverse strand, counting down.
GGAATCGATGCTGGAGACAGCTGGGCCTGGGATCTGGCTCACCGTCCCCTTCTCCAGGGCACACAGGGTGCGGACTCTGCAAGGCAGCAGGAAGGGAGGACTTGGGCGTGGGGAAAGGCTGCAGGAACTGTCCCCATCCAGTCCTTGGGACGTCACTGCAGGAAGCAGAAGCTTACTGGAAATTCAGGGGGCAGGGGTGCGGGGGAGGATGGGCAGTCCAGCAGAGGGTAGAGAGGCTGCTCTGCATCTGAGCTCTGAGGCCAGACCCTGTCCCCATGACCCTGACCTCAGGCCACCAGGGTGCCACCAAAGAAAACACAAGGGGTCAGTGCAGTTCCCGTTCCCAGGGAGCTTCCTTTAGATGACAGGAGAAAATGACAACAAACATATGGCTTCAGGAACAAACCCCAGGGACGCTGCATTAGAGGAACCCACCATATTTAGTACCTGCTTGCAGCCGAACAGGTGAGCCCACTGGAATTTTTCATGTTTTTTCTTCTTCTTGGCTGTGGGTTCAGTATGTGTAGAAGCAGTTTTACTGAGCCCTTCCAGCTAACATTACTCTACTCTCTGCAAGCACCTGGATCAAAGACAAGGTAGCAACTTGGGTTCCCAGGACACACAGTTTTGCGGGTTAACATCCTTGTGAACTTCCGGCAACAGTTTCCAGGAGCCTGGAGACCCCCCCGCCCCCCAGCAACACCAGGCCCCCCAAGCTTGTGTGTGATCTTCGCAAAGACCCTTTCTGTCCACGCATCTGAGTGCCATCAGTGGCAAAAGCACGTGGAGGGCCGGGCCAGCGGGTGTGAGCTGGGAGAGCCGGGCTTTTTCATCCTTCCCATGGTGGTTGTGTGGGCATGTTTTGTGTGTGTTGCTAGTAGTGATGGCAAGTGTATTAGTTACCTATCGCTGCGTATCTAATCACCTCAAATCTCAGTGGCTCCAAACACCAGCGTTTATTCTCTCTCGTTTCTGTGGACCAGGAATCCAGGGTGGCTGAGCTGGGCGCCTCTGGCTCAGGGCCTCTCATGGGCTGTCGCCATGGTGTCAGCCGGGGCTGCAGTCACCTCAGGGCTGGAATTGGGGAGGGTCTACTCCCAAGCTCATTCCTGGGGCTCTTGGCAAAATTCAGTTCCTCATGGGGTGGCGCACTGGGAACCTCAGCTCCACACAACTGGCAGCCTCTGTCTGCCAGGGGGCTCGTGTGGGGTGTGTGCAGAGAGGGCGAAGCCGCTGTCTCTTTGTAACCTGACTCAGAAAAGACATCCATCACCGTTCCCCTTTCTATTCCTCAGAAGTGAGTCACTCGGTCCCTCGGTCCCTCCCACACTCTTTGGAGAGATTACAGGAAGGTGTGAATGCCAGGAGGCAGTCATCGCCCAGGGCCTTGGAGGCTGCTGCCCTAGGCGGCTGGGGACTCATTCTCTGGGGGATCAAACCCTGGATCTTGGACAGACGATTTTGCTCCTGGAAGCCTCGGGCCTTTTACCTGTAAAATGGAGGTGACCGTGGCTACCACCTTGTAGGGTTGTGGTGGGAGGTTTTGATGACAAGAGGCACATGTAGAGGTCTGAATGGTGCCTAGCACAGGGTAAACCCTCAAAAAATAGGCGTGAGGGACATTGTTGGAGAAGGTCCGAGTGACAGGCCCATCGCTTCTGAGCCAGACACACATCTCCTGCTATCACCATGGACATCTGCTGCCTTCGATCCGTTCCTGGGGATTCCAAAGTGACTTGGAAGTCCTCTGGCCGGCCCTGGGATGCCTTTGTGGCCGAGGCCACCTGCTGATCTCCCCTGGCCATCCCAGTAGGACTCTGGGGCACAGGTGCAGCAAGAAGGATTAGACTGGGGTTTTCTCCAAAGCCACTTAGACCTTTGCCCTGGGGGGACGGAGGGTTTTATCCCGGGTCCATCCTGCCATCTGTCCTGGCGAGGCCTTCCTGGCTGGAGACTTTTGTGCGCCTGTCACCGGCTCACAGGTCTGCTTTGACGATCTCTCGGGGACCCCAAAGGATCTGGCAAAGATCCTGATCCCCTTTGGGGGCTTCCAAAGGCCCTGCCCTGGAGGCAGAGGCTTAGCCCCGAGCTGAGCATCAAAGCATTTTCACGGAGTGTGGTTGGTCTCTCGCCCGCCTGCCAGGCCGTCTGTGTGCCAAGTCAGATGCTCAAGTGCAGCAAAGGAAAACGTCCTTCCTTATCCACGGGCCACACCTCTCCTGTTTCTTCTAAGCCCCTTTTTGGGCAGTTCGTGTCGAGCAGTGAGGTTTCTGCAGGAAGTTAAGGTGTTGCAGCTTATTCAGAATAAAAACAGTAACATCAAAAATACTACAACTTATAATACCGATACTGGCAAACATTGATGTAGCATTTGCTACACTGATTTGCACGTTCATTTAATCTTCCCAACAACTCTGAGAGGCTCATGTACTATTATCATCACCCCATTTTACAGGTGAGAAAACAGACACAGAGAAGTCAAGTCACTTCCCCAAAGGCACCCAGCCAGTGCGTGATGCAGGCAGGACTGAGGATTATATTGTCAGGCTGTAGAGTCCATGCTAATAACCAGGATGCTTCCTTGGCTAAGGTGTCATTAACTGAGCACTCACTTTGCCCCAGGGACCGTGTTTTCTAGCTCATTCAACCCTCAAAATCACCCTATTCCCATGTCTCAGATGAGAAAACTGCGTTTAAGGAGACAAAGGGACTTAACCAAGATGATGTGGCTGATAAAGGTAGGGTTGCGAGTCTAACCCTCAGGAGGGAGGGGTGTTCTCTGGGAAATGCCTCTCATGTCAGGGCTACGGGGAATGCCTGCCTGTGGCCGGGCGGAATAGCCAGCCCCGTTTTTCATTATTTCCTAAAGAGGGGACTCCAGGAACCCTCAGCAGGCAGCCTTGAGGAGGGGCTCTCTGCTGCCCCTGGTGGCCATGGGTAGTACTTCACCTTTCTCATCTGGGGCCCTTTAACCCTGAGTTGGTGGCTTCCCGGAATGAAGAATGTCCCCCACAGCAATTTTAAGACCTTTTGTCTCCTTTGTGTGACTCAACAGACACAAAGGGCCATAGGTCATAGGGCCAGGCAGGCAGACAGACAGACAGACAGGCTTCAGGCCCTGTTTAGTAATGATTTAGTGTCCAAGGTAAGAATAATGGTGCCCTAACAGGTTTGGCTCAGTGGATAGAGCCTTGGCCTGCAGACTTAAGGATCCTGGGTTCGATTCCAGTCAAGGGCATGTACCTTGGTTGTGGGCACATCCCCAGTAGGGGGTGTGCAGGAGGCAGCTGATCGATGTTTCTCTCTCATTGATGTTTCTAACTCTCTATCCTTCTCCCTTCCTCTCTGTAAAAAATCAATAAAATATATTTTTTTAAAAAAGAATAATGGTTACTAGTTAGTTCTGCCTTTGTGACAGGCACTCTGCCTGGTATTTGATACTTAAATGTTATTTAATTTAGAGAAGCACATAGAAGGAATCACCATCACTAATGGTTATTAATAATATTGGGTAGAGCATCTACACATACTGCTCATTTTAATCCCCACAATACTACAGGAGTACCATCATTACCCTCCCTCTATCAACGAGGAAACCAAGGAACAGAGAGGTTTAGTAGGTTGGCTGAGGTCACACAGCAGTAGACGGTGGATCCAGGATTCAGACGCAGGCAGTTTTGGCTCCAGAGCCTGTTTGTTTGTTTGTTTTGTTTCGTTTTTTTAATTATTATGCCATTGAGGTTTATTATTATAACATTATTATTCTGCTTTTGCATTTGAAGAATCCCAGGCGTGGAGTGATAAAAGGATGTGTCTAAGATCACACAGCTGGTAAGTTTAGACGCAGTACTGTCAACCAAGTCTATCTTCATTTATTCATTCATTGGTTCAACAAATACTGATTGTACACCCCCCATGTGCCAGGCACCGTCCTGGGCTTTGGAGGCAAACCACCGTGCAGTCTAGCCTGCCAAGGGCACCTGTGGTGTGCCAGCGTGTGACCCCGAGAGGGCCTGAGGCAGCCCCCGGGAAGTACTGGCGATGTCTGCGAAGGAGAGACTATTTCTGGCGCTCCTCTGTGCCTCCCTGCTGGCCCTGTTCCCACCCCCGCCCCCTCCTCGCTCCAGGAACCAAAAGGGCCTGGGTCCCTAGCTCACCTCCTTCCCAACTCCATCCGCACGCCACTGCCTGCAGGATGGCGCTCACACAGACATGGAATGCGAAACTGATGAGACTGGGAGAGGCCGCTGTGAGGCTCCGAGGCATGGAGTTCTGTACAGTGGGGCCTTGACTTACGAGTTGAATTCGTTCCGAGACCCAGCTCGTTAAGGAGCTCATTAACTCAAATTACTCTGTCAACTCGATGCAAAAAATTGGTGAGAGACAGCTGGTATCTCAAAAAACCCGTTAGTCGGGACACTCGTAAGTCAAGGCCCCACTGTACTGTTCTTTGCTACCGCCTTTTACTTACTAGTCAAGTTGGGCAAGTCAGGCACCTTCCTGGGGCCTCAGTTTCCCCACCTGTGAAATGAGTATAAGAATACTTGCCTGTCTCCCCAAGACTGTTCTGTGAGGAGCGAAGGAGACCATAGATGGGAACCACGTGATTGCGGGGGGGGGGGGGGGGCAAGACAGCTACACAGCCAGGCTTTGGGGCTGTGTAGTAATGGAGCCATTTGTTCATTTGTTTATTTCATTTGGTCGGTCTGCACTCGGCATCCCCCGCGAGTCCTGTCCTCGATACGGTGGGGAAGGACCCCAGTGGGTAGGAAGCTCAATGCCCGGGGTGCTAAGATGAGAAGGAACTACTGGCAGATGTGTGACGGGGGTTATACTCTCCGGGCCACAGGTGCCTCATCGTTGGGACTGTGGTGAGCCTCTGCCACCCACCTCCCCAAGGGAAGAAAATGATCCTAAAGACCAGGCTTGTGAACTGCTTCAAGATTCTTGCATGCAGGGTGAGTGCTGATGCCCAGAGATACTGGTCTGGCTTGTCCCCTTAAGGCTTAAAGTGCTCATCTCTCCTCGAGCCCCTCAGCTCCCACGGCGACTACAAGCAGGTTAGAACCATGGGGTAAGAGCCCTGTGCAAAGGCCTGGGCCTTTTCTGTGAAGGCCTCTGAGCTACCTGCAAACAGTAATTAGGCATGTCAACACGAGGGGCGGGGCGGAGGGAGGGCATTGTTCAAAGACAAAGCTGGCTTCTCCTTCTGAGATAACCAGGAGTTCAGAGAGGCTCAGACACTGGCCCAGGGGCACACAGCATTTCCCGGGCCCAGGCAGACTGACTTCATAAACCCGGAGCAGTGGCGCTCAGAGTGGCCTGGGGACTAACTGTGTCCAGCAGCATCCTGTGCTTTTAGGAGAAATGCCAATTCTCTGCCCCACCCCCACCTCCTGAGGCAGAGACTGGGGTGGGGGGGGGGGGGGGGTCTGGCAGTCTGTTTTAACATCCCTGCAGGTACCCCTGATGCTGACCAAGTTGAGGGGCCACGGCCGTGGCCTAAAGGAAGGGCTGCTAGGTCTCCATGCCCTTCTGAGTGGGAGGAACGAGGCAGTGGAGCGTAGCAAGGTCACTCTCTCAGTGGCCGTGTTGTCACAGTTACATAACTCCCCTCCCCCACCCCGATGGCTTCCTGCACCCAGAGTCCAAACTCCAGGCCCTCCTCTGCCAGGAGGCCACCTGCCTGGGCTCCGGGAGGCCTGTCCTCACAGGCCCGCGGCTGCTTTCCCATAATTAGGAGTTACCTGCCCGTCCACCCGCCCACCAGGACTGGGCATGTCAGCCAGAGGGACTCCGGCTTCTCCAGCTCCGAAGGTGGAGCACAGGGGCCTCGGTCCTCACCACACCGGCAACGAGGGGTTCTGTGGCTGCAAGGCCCCCAGCAAGGCCGGGCGGCCGGCCTGCCTCTAGCTGCCCCCCGTGGGCCAGGCCCGGGAGGAAGGCAGAGCGTTCTGCGCTGTGGCCATCAGGAGGCAACCCGAGGCCCTAGCTCCATCCTCGGGGCAGATGTCTGCAGTGGCCCCGAGTCCCAACGGGACTAATTAGAATCTGCTGTAACGCCTTCGGTTCCCAGAGCCGTCCTTTAAATATCTTTGGAACTGGTTTCAGGAGGCAGACTTGTGAAACAGACACGTAGGAAGGGCTGGCACCTCCCCCTGAAGCTGCTCATTAAAACAAACAAGCAAAAATGTGTTTTGCCAAATATGAAAGGAGCTCCAGCCTTGTGTTAAAACCTGACCTTTGAAAATGGATTGTTTCTCCCAAATCAGGGCCCCGTGGAGGGGCATTCGGGGGCTCCTGGGGTGAAGGACAGCCGCTTGAGCTGCTGGGTGGACCTAATCCTGCCCCCCCCCCCTGTAAATTCAAGGCAGGGGCGGGTCTTAAACTGACATATGCCCGCGGGGCCAGGCACGCAGCAAGCACACCCTCGAATGTGTGGATGGATGGAAAGGCCCCGAGTTCTGGCTCAGGGCTTCCCAGCTGCCCTGTGCTAACCTTAACAAGCCCCTTCCCATTTCTCCTAAGTATCCCCCATCTTAATAAATAGCAATAGCTACCATGTACTGTGGGCCCCGAGGTACGATAGGCTTTCTAATGGCATCGTCTCATTTAATCACTCAACTGCCCTATGAGAGAGGGGTACTGCTGTACCCATTTTAAAGCAGAGTAAACTGAGGGTAAGAGAAGGGAGCAGAGGTTGCAAACTGGTGGCCCTAGAGCCAAATATGGTTTGCAAACGTGTTTTCTTTTCTTCGCACTCTATTTAAAAATATTTAAAAAACGAGCTGCCAACACTTTAAAGTGAGAACAATTTACACCAAAAAATTCAGATAGCTTTATTTCAGAAAAATCAGGAGGTCTGGTAATAGCGAACCCCCATTCCATCGTACATGGTAACAGTGTCCCCCCCACCCTGTCATGCCCACTGTCTCCCTGTCTCCCCCTGCCTCCCTCGCTCAGGTAAGTGACCCGCCTGGGTACTCCAGGCACCGAGTTCACCCCATTGTCCTCAGGCAGAGTCAGTGTAGTCCAGGGTCCATCTGTCCATCTGTTTCTCTTGCATATCTCACTAGTGCCCACCCCTGGGAGATGCCAATGTATTAGGTCAGAGGAGCACTGGACAGGGAGTCAGGAGATGTGGGTGTTTGTTCTACCCCTGGAGCAGCCTCCAGCACCAACAACCTCATTGTTCAGAGGAGAGAGTCCGTCAGGGACGGCCCAGACTCCGCACTCTGAGATGCAGGGCCTGAGCTGCGAGGCGGAGCCAGCGTGTCCCTGCCCAGGTCAGTGTGAGGACAAGGATGTCCGCCGGGCACTGGGCAAGCCAGTTGGCGCTCGGCACTGCCAAGGGGAAATGCGAGTCCAAGTTCCAGGAGCAGAGACCATGCTTCCCGCGTCCTTTCTCTTTCTTCATCCTGCACACGTCTGACGAAGGAGGAGACTGAGGCCCAGAGAGGGGGAGCGACTGCCCGAGGTCACACAGGAAACCGATGCCCGTGTGGGCCAAGCTCGGGCTTCTTCAGCCCTTCCTGGGCACTTCCCGGATTCTCTCTCCCTTAGGAATTCAGAGCCCTCCGACTTCTTGGAATTGGGCCTCAGACGGAGGACCGAGTGGTCCACATGGGCAGGCGCTGTCGGGTTCAGAGGCCTCGCCGAGGGCTTGTTCATGGTTTCTAAGGCGCAAACCATTGCAAAGAGAATGAGGACTGCGGGCTCCGGGACGGTGAGCGCCTCTAGGGTGGAAGTGGGTGTACAGGAAAGGTTGCAATACTGGCAGACGGCAGCCCACGTTTGGCTCACAGGCATATTTTGTTTTTCCCACAGTGTTTTTAAAAATTCACACGAGTTGCCAACATTTAAGAATCAGGGGATTTCACATAAAAGACGGGATTTCTGGCTCCTTGTGAACACTTTCAAGATCTGGCAAAAGCTGGACCACATTTTCCCCCAGCAATGCCTGCAGGAGCGAGGCCCGCCCCCTCTCATCCACCAGCCTCGGCACCCTCCCTGGCCTGTGTGAGCTCCCTGCACGCGGACTTCCCCCCCATCCCTCCCGCCTCCCCCCTCCCCCCCCACACACAGCTTCCCATGATGAAGTCACCCCTCCCATCCTGGTCACTGGGGGGAAATTCTGGTTATCAGTGGTTCTCAACTTGGGGGCAGTTTTGTTCCAGGGGACATTTGGTCATGCCTGGAAACATTTTTGGTGGCCAACGTCAGGGAGGGGGTACCACTGGCATCTAGTGGGTCCAGGCCAGGAATGCTGCTAAGCATCCTACAGTGTACCAAACAGCCGGCTCAACGAGAAATTATCCGGCCCTGCGTGGGAGCAATGCCGAGGCTGAGAAACCTGAGCTGAATGGAGAGACACCAAGAGCTCCAGGCCAGGAACAGGGTCCTGAGAGGGCGGGTCCTCACGCCAGGGAAGGCCCGTCCCCGCCCTGCAGTCCAAGGCCTTCCCTGTACCTGCCAAGGGCCCGCCACACTCCCAGGAGGCCACTCATGAGAAAGCAGATGCCGTGACAACCACTTGTGATTCAAGGTCCGTAATGAATGTCAGAAGCAGGTAAAGTGAGGTGCGGTGGCAGTAACAGGCTCAGAGGCTCACACCAGAGGCGACATGTTTTCTGCTGGTGGGAGCGGAGATGGACGGGAAGTAAGGGCACGGGGCTAGAGGAGGGGATTGTGGGCAGAAGTAAGGGTCTCCCAGCTAAGTGAGGGAGAGGGCAGCCCCTGGGCGGTCCTTGTCCAGGGAGTGGAGTATAATTAACCTTCGAGGAGTCACTGAAGTTCTCAGAGCCCGGTTTCCTCCTCTATTCAATGGGGCTAGTAAGACTAATACCAGCTGTCACATGTAACACCTACCACATGTCAAGGCACCAACTAGCTGTGATGTAGTTAATCCTCCAAGCAACCCTAAGAAATGCATCCTATTATTATTTCCACTAGAGGCCCGGTGCATAGATTTGTGCACAGGTAGGGTCCCTCGGCCTGGCCTGCGGGGATCGGACCAAAACTGGCTCTCCGACATCCCCCGAGGGGACCCGGATTGCGAGAGGGTGGTTCTCGGGTGACACACCCTGGAATCGGGCTCCCTCCTCTCTGGTTCTGGGTGTGTCACCCCAGAACCACAAATACCAAGTCACTGCAGCTCGGCAGCTCCTGCGTTGAGCATCTGCCCCCTGGTGGTCAGTGTGCGTCATAGCTACCGGACAGTCGAACGATCGGATGGTCGCTTAGACTTTTATATATATAGATTAGAGGCCTGGTGCATGAAAATTCATGCACTGGAGGGGGCGCCCCTCAGCCCAGCCTATCCCCTCTCACAGTCCGGGAGCCCTCAGGGGCGGGAGGCGACCCGGTGATCAGGGGAAGGCAATGCCCCCATCACACCTCTGCTGCTGCCACTGCTGGGGAGCTGAGGGGACTGGGGGACTCCAAGGGCAGGTGCACAGCAAAAGGGACTGGGCGCCACCATCTTTGAAGGTGTGGCAGCAATTAGCATATTCCCTCCTTATTGGCTGTGGGTGCCGCCATCTTTGCAATGGTGTGAGGGTCAATTAGCATATTCCTTCTTTATTAGATAGGATTCTACAGAAGGGGAAACTTCGAGATGTGGGTAAATATATCAGCCGTAACTTTCCTAAGGACACTGCAAATGAGGAACGAGGGTGGGAGGTGGACCCAGGCATCACCACTGGGCCTCTCCGGAACCTTCTCGGAGAGCTGTCCTTAAGAATAAATGAAACAGCCCAGCCTGTGTGGCTTAGGAGGTCATGGCTTGATTCCCAGTCAGGAATAAATGAAATAAAACAGGGAGGTGCCCAGCACAACGCTGGCACGGAGCTGCGACATCTCACCTAGGGTCACCATCACAGGGAACAAGGGCCACTGCACAGCATGCACGAGAGCAGGCGCCCGAGATGTCCTGTGTGGGCCTGTTGGCTCTGGGGACAGCCAGGGGTAGAGGAATGGAGCCCCCACTCAGGGGAGAAAACATTGACCCAGGTTTCGGGAAATGCATCTCCCATGGGCAGTTCTTGAACCCCAGGCCACCCCCACCCATGCTCTTTAACATCTGCACGACTGATCACTCATCCCCCGCTGCCCCAATCTACCACCTGGAATGTTCTCTCCACTTTAAGCACCTGCCCATCCGGCTCCGAGGACACTTCCTTCCGGAAGCAGCCGGGACATGCCCAGGCAGAGCAACCACGCCCTGATCTTTGTGCCCAGAGCATTGTTTAAACTCAGGTGGCCCTCATAGGACATCACCCCACAGGCGTGCCCCTCCCACCTTGCAGGTGCGTCTCCTGGAGATGGGGGTGAAATGCAGGTTCTGGGTGGGTCTGAGATTTTGCTTTTCTAACACGCTCCCAGGAGATGCTCGTGCTGTGGGTCCAGGGACCGCTGCTTGAGTGCCACACACTGAGCTGCAAAGGCTGCGGCCATGTCCTGGGGGCCAGTCTTCCTCCACTGGGCAGTTACTGGCAAGATGACCTTATGTGGTGAGTTATTTTCTTGTTAAAAGTCTGCAGGAAGAATCCGGTGCATTCTTGTCATCAATGCTTGGTTAGCAGACCCTGGGGGATGTCCTGGATGCGGGCCTGGGAGACCTTTGTCCAACACAGGCCCTTGCGCCTTGGTCTCCTTTCATAGGCGATGGCGAGACAAGCCAGCAGCAGTGTTTCTACTCAAAGTGCATGTCCTGCCCCTTGGAGAACAGCTGACTGTGGGGCCGGGGCACCTGCAGGAGGATGCACTTACCCCGATGGGTGAAAACAACTCCATTCGCATCTGGAGAGACCTACGCAGAGGTGTCTCCAGCGCCTGACACGCCGCCCACAGGGCTGTCTGTGCTGCTGCCTGGAGTGTGAGCTCACGTCTGCAATCCTGCAAGCGGATGTCCAGGTGACTCGTCAGGTGTCCCATGCCTACAACTGGGTGGCAAAGCTGCACTGACAGCTGGAACTCAGCGTCGCGGCAACCGTTGCTAAGCACCTACACGCACCAGGTTTTTCCATGCGTGTTATCTCCTCAATCCGCAGCCCAAGGTGGAGCGACTCCCATGTCCATCTTACGAATGAGGAAAGTTGAGGCGCATGGGGGTGCGGTGGTGGTGGTGTGATTTCCACAAGGCCATACAGTCTAGAAGTGACTGTGCTGAGACTGGAACCTGGCTGTGCGGGGCCCCTAACCATTGTGCCGCTTCACCAGTCCAGAGAGCTAGTCACCCAACTAACCAGCCAGTCCATCAGCCAATATCCCAGGAGTATACACGTTCCCTGGGTGCCTACTGGGTGCCAGGTGCTGGGAACAAGAAGACATTAAGACAGAATCCTGCCCTGGCTGCATGACCTTTGACAGCTTACCACCCCGGCCTTGAGTTTCCTCATCTGTGAAATGGGACAATAACGCTGCCTCCTCATCGGATTAAGTGAGTAAATACACGTGAAGCACTTAGAACAGCATCTGCCACCGAGTAAGAATTCAATAGATGTTACCTATTAATATTAGACTCGTGCGATGGTGATATTTTAAATTAAATTATTTACATTTCATTTTGTTTCTAGTATGATGTTTTGAAACTGATTTTCAAACAAAGCAACGTTTTATGGAGCCTGCACCCAGGGTGGTGGGGAGCATGGTGCCCTTGCCTTTCAGCCCCGCACTCAGCCCGAGGAGGAGCCTGCCTGGCAGAGAGCAGGGTGCTCGCCCACTCGGCTGCCCCGCTGCACGGCTGGGACGACAGGCAAGTCCGCACGGGCCCCCCAACAAACCTGCCTTCACAGCCTCCGTCCTTGAAATGCACATTTTGAACCCTGTGTTGGAGTTAAGAAGCATGGAGGGGTCGTCAGCATTGTTTTTGCTTTTTCTTCTATTTTCTATGCCCGGCATCATGAGTGGGTGACGAAAGAGGCCGCAGTAGTTAAAGGAGGAGATGGGAGGGAGGAGGTGCGAATTTAAAAAATCATCATTTGTGTGTCTACGTATGAGGACAACTGTCTCAATTTCCTAGACCCATGGTCGGCAAACTGGCCCCTTGAGTGTGGCTCTTCCACAAAATACCACGTGCAGGCGCCCATGTATGGTGCCATTGAAACTTCATGGCCCATGCCACGGGGCCAAAGAGCCGCATGTGGCTTGCGAGCTGTGGTTTGCCGACCACTGTCCTAGACCAACAACAGCAAGCACAGGACATTTCCTGCTCCGAGGGTCCACCTGCCCACCGCCTTCATTCCCTGCGGGCGGGCCTGGGGGCTTCCCCTTCCCGGCACTGAGTCGTTCTGTACAAGAACTTCCCCTGCATTCATCGGGGCAGAACGATGCCATTTTCCAGAACGTCTGTGAAGCTGGTAAAACGACCTGTATTTTTCTGGCTCTCGCTGCATATTAGGCTCCCCTTAGAAATAACACGGACGATAAAAAAATGTAGTTCTCAGATCCCCAGACTTTCAAGCTACCAAGAATCACGTCCATCAGTGGGTGTCCAGTCCCTGCTTGCTCTCGGCATCCTTGCCCAGGCAGCGAGGTGAGGTGCACACAGGTGACCGTAACCGCTGGCCTGGGCTTTCTGGGTGCTGGGCGCTTTGCTGGGTCCCTATGTCCGTACCACGCCCTGCCGACCAGCTGCCCCTGTGTGTGCGCTACATACCCCTGTGTAAGTTGTTTTTACCAGTTTTATTCCTGGGAAGTGCCCGCCACCACTGCAGATCCTTGCAGCGCTCCAAAGAAAGGGGATTCCCTGGTTCCAGGGCCACATCCCAAAAACCTTGACCTTGGACTCTGGGCTGCGAGGGAGCGTCTCCCTGTGGCTGTTCTCAGGGTGTGACCCGGATGGACCCACCCACTAGCAAGTGCCCTTGGCTTCACCTCCACGTGATAGCGAATCAACAGCTTCTTACCACCCCGGCCGCTGCTGCCCTGAGCTGGGTGCCGCCTTCCCTCTCTGGGACCATCTCTCTCTGGCCTCTCTGCCTCCATCTTACTCCCTTTCTATCCAGTCTTCACCCAAAAGCAAGACTTCTAACCACGTGACGCCCTGCCTAGACCCCTCCACTCACTTCCTATTACTCTTTGCATAAACTCTGAACTCCTGATTTTGCATAAATCTATCCCCTGCCCATACCCCGTCACCCTAGTTCCATCCCTTCCCACTTAAAAAAAAAGTTTTTTATTGATTTCAGAGAGAGGAAGGGAGAGGGAGGGAGAGATAGAAACATCAACAATGAGAGAATCATGGATCAGCTGCCTCCTGCATGTCCCCTATTGGGGATTGAGCTTGTAACCCAGGCATGTGCCCTGACCAGGAATTGAACCATGACATCTGGGTCGATGCTCAACCACTGACCCACACCGGCTGGGCCCTTCCCACTTGTGACTTACTTCACTAATCTCCACTGGCCTTGTTATCTCGTGGCTGAGCCAAGCTGCTTCTGACCCCAGGGCCTTGGCACGTGCTGTACTTTCTCTCTGGAGTGTGCTTACCCTGTCCTAGCTGTGCCCAGGGCCTTATCCCCATTCAGGTCTCAGTCAGATGCCAGCTCTCGGGTGGGGCCATTCCCACACCTTCCCTGAAGCAGCCCCTCCCCTCCATTGTCCCCACCTGATCACTATGCTTTCTTCTGATCACAGCACACGTGTCTCTGAGACCACTGGTGACATGCTCACTGCCTGACTTTCTCGCCACAAAGTAAGCTCCTTGCGGACAGCGGCCACCTGTGTCTTGTCGGCACAGTGTCCTGGCCCTTGGGACAGGGCCTGGCGCAGAGCAGATGATCAGTTATTCATGGAGCATAACCTTGTGGACAGTTTGTGCACCATCCCCACGTGGGCACTGCCTGCGACCCTGGCATCACAGCGTCGCGCATCAGGACACTTTCTTCCCTGGAGGACCCTGCCAGCAACCCTCTCCTCCCAGAGCGTCCCGTTTCTAGGCAACAGAGGAAGCCAGACAGACTTCCTCAAGGAACAGCTGTGCCCTTGCTAGGCCCTTCCTGCCAGCCAGGCCCGGACCTAAGCTCTGCACAGGCATGCGGACCCTATGGGGTGGTTACTACTCTTGTACCCACTTTTCAGTTGGTGAAACAGAGGCACCAATGGCTTCAACTCATGCAAACTGGCAGAGCCAACTGCAGCGCCAGAGCTCTCACCAGCCCCACACGCAGCTGGAAAGTACAGGATCCCTCCCCGGGGAGCTCTCGGGGCTCGGGTGAGGGGGATGATGGCTCCCTGAGAAGCAGTGCTGGGTTTGGGGGCAGAACTCGGACCCTGGAGTCCCTGGCTGTTCCCTCCTCTTGGCAGCCACCACATCTTCACAAACCCCACACTGGATATGGGGCAGGGCGCTCCAAGTGCAGCCATGGGTGAGCCAACACAGGGTGCCCAGGGGCCAGGGGTCACCAGGCTCTGCCTCCCCAGCCACCCCAGGCCTCCCTGAGGAACTTGGCCCAAGCTCCATGGGCTGCTTTGAGAGCAGCCACCGGGCTGGAGCAGGGGAGGAGGATGCGGGGAGAAAGCCGGCCTCTGAGGATGGAGGGGCCGGGAAGGCAGGATTAGGCTGGCTTTTGTTGGCAGAGTGGAGAGGGCGTAGCAACCTGTCACTCTGCATGCCCAGGCGGAAATCCAGGGCCACAAAGGGAGAGTGAAATCGGAAAGCGCTTCTTAAGGGGCTGCTCACAGCCCCTGAGGGAGAAGGTGGTTGTGGATCTTGGGTCCCTTACAGGGGCCTGGAGGAGGAGGAGAGGGGAGGGGAGGGGAAAAGACAGGAGCGGGGAAGAGAGGAGAGAACAGGGAGAGGAGAGGGGAGAGGAAGGCAGAGGAAAGGGGAGTGAAGGAGGAGAGAGGAGGGGAGAGGTGGGAAGGGAATGCCTGGCTTCATGATCTTCACTATAATACTGCACCCCCTCTCAGTTCTCTTGGGGCCCTGATACTGGCCACATGGATAGGAAGTCGTGTAAGTAGTTACAGCATCCAACAGGCTTGGTCTACACAGGTGCTGTGGAACCATACTACCCGCCCCGCCGCCCCCGCCAGGCCTTCAAGCAGAAAGAGGAGATGGAGCCTGGACCACCAGTGGCTTCCTTCCTTCCTGTCGTTCTTGGTGGCCCACACAAGTTCACAGGCTCGGCTACCGGCAGCATCAACCCTAAAACCCCGGGGGAGGCTTTGTCCAATAGCGAGTTCTCCAGGGTAAAGGGCTCTACAAGAGGGTGACCAGGGCCCCGAGGGCACACGCCACCGGGTGTGGCCTCAGCCCGAAGTCCCCAGGTGCCCTGGCCCTCGGCTGACTACCTCCCTGCCTGCCCCCACTCGTGAGCCTGACCTAGTGGGACATTCTGTGTTCCTTGCCGTTGGGATCCCGAGCCCCTGGTTCAGCACACGTCCTCAGGGGTCCCCCTGAGACACGAGTCTCCACGGGGGAAAGTGACAGACCCTGAACGACACAGCGACCTAGTGCAGAGCTGAGGCTGGAACCAGTGCCTCCCCATCTGCAGAGCAAGGCTCCTTCCACGGCCTGGGAGAGGGGGGGCGGAGAAGCAAGTCCTCAATCCAAACACACTGCCAGCTGGAGGCTTTTTGTGCCACTCCCGGGACCAGGGGCACCAGGATGTTGAAGCATCGGAATTCTGGGACATTTTGATTGTTTTTAGGGATAAGAATACTGGGTCAGTCATCCAGCCAATAGTTCTAGAGCAGCCACTATGTGCCACGCACCAGATGCTGGGGGTGCAAGTCCCCACCCTCTTAGAGCCTTGAACTTGGGATCGTTCTGCCAGCGGTGCCCTGTGGCCCCTTCTCCCACCATCTCTTTTCCCTTGCACCGGGACTTGCTGACACCCGCTCTCTGCCCAGTCCATTCCCCCAGGCTTTTGTTCTCCAGCCCCCAGAGAGCACTCCGACAGGCTTTTGTGTGGATTATATTTATCGATGTTTACTATTTTAGAGCTTAAAACTGAAAACGATTAAATATTTATCCATTTAAAAATAACAAGAAAGTTATTTATTGATCGTTTTTAGGGGTAAGAATACTGGGTCATTCATCCAGCCAACAACACGTGCACGGGCTCCAGCTAAGCCGAGGTTCTGACTCTGACCTCATTGCTCCCAGATCATCAAAGCCCCCTGCTCTTTCCTGTCCTGCTCTGACCTCCTAATGCCACTCAGTTTTCAGCCTCCAATCCCCAGCTCCAACCCGCTGACCAGGTGCCAGTATCGGATGCCCGGCTTTGGCCTCTGAACCCTGGGCTGTATCTCGCTCCAGCCGCACGGCCACTGCTGAGCAGGAGCTCCCATTCTGCCCGTGGTGGGACCATCAGCAGGTCTGCGCTTGCCCTGAGCCCCGGCCATTGCCGGCTCATGCTCCTGCCTCTCACTCGGACCTGGGAAACTCATGTGCTCGAGATCGGTGGCTTGGTTTGGTCCTCCCCGTCTGAGAAAAACACCCCATTTTCCTTTCTGTAGCAATTACCATGGTATGTCTTTGCTTCCGGAGATGCAGCAAGAATGGCATGATGGGTGTGTGGGTGGAGGGACCCTGGGGCACGGAACGGAGACGTCGGCGCATCTGGGTAATGGATTATTGCTTTTACCTGTGCTCACCTGCGGTTTTTCTCACTCACAGACACCGCTTACTGAGCCCCGTGTTATGTGCTTTATACACATAATCTCCCCTGGTTCTCTCTCAACAAGCCTATGACGTGGGAGTGATTGTTATCTCTGTGAACTGGATAGCCGGGTGTCTCTTCAATACCTGTGCAACCCTCCCAAGGTATAGCTGGACCTGACCCTGGCCAGCTCCTGGTTAGTTTAAGCAGGCGGTCGTCCAAGTGTGTTCTGAGGACCACTGGGGTCCCTGAGACCGGCACGGGAGGTCTGCGAGGGCCCCTGTGCCCCACTGCACATCTGCACGCGGCTGCGTTTTCTTCAGGCACAACCCAAAGAACATGTGGCAACAGCCCGAGTGCAGAAGCAGGTGTGAGAATCCTGCCGTCTTCCGTGGAGCCAGACTTAAGAGATTTGCAAAAGTATAAAATCATGCCATTCATTTCACTAATATTTTTTTATTTGCACCTTGGAAAGCATGGCTATTATTCATAAAGTGTGTTATTTATATTAGCATGTCTAATGGCTTTATTGTTATTTTTAAGTGGATAAATACTTAATCTTTTTCAGTTTTAAGCTCTAAAATAGTAAACATCGATAAATATAATCCACACAAAAGCTTGTCGGAGGCCTCTCTGGGGTCTTGAGAACAAAAGTCTGAGAGCTGCTGTTTAAGCCAATCACAATAATCTCCTGACCCGTGCCAGGGATTGGCTCAGGAGTTCAGGTTTAGGCCAATCAGCATGTGGCATTCCCTTGGTGACAGCTATTGGCTGGAGAATGGGCATGTGACCCAGGTTGGATCAATGAGATGAATGGTTTGCTATGAGCTGCTGAGGAAGTTCTTCCCCTCTCCTACTTATAGGACCAATACCTTCTCTTCCTCTGATGTTACTGTGGCCAGATGTGATGTCACAATTTCAGCAGCTGTCTCACTGCCAGCCTGAGGATGTAGTTGACACCCAGAGGTGAGTAGAGCCAGGTTATTACCAAGAAAGGAGACAGAGCCACAGATCAAGTTGACCTACATCTTCAAATGCACTGTCATGACTCAGGAAACATCTTTATGTCTATACTAGAGGCCCAGTGCATGAAATTTATGCAGTGTGTGTGTGTGTGTGTGTGTGTGTGTGTGTGTGTATGTGTGTGTGGTATCCTTCAGCCTGGCCTGCACCCTCTCGCAGGCCAGGACCCCTCAGGGGATGTCTGCCTGCCAGATTAGGCCCACTCCCCACAGGGATCGGGCCTAAGCCAGCAGTCAGACATCCCTCTCGCAGTCCGGAACCCCTTGCACCTTACCGCCCACCTGCTCACTGATCCTTACCATTTGGCTCACTGCTCCTTAGCGCTTCCACAGAGGCAGGAGAGGCTCCTGCCACCGCTGCTGTGCTTGCCAGCCATGAGCCTGGCTTCTGGCTGAGCAGTGCTCCCCATGGAAGCACACTGACCACTAGGGGGAAGCTCCTGCATTGTCTGCCCCCTGGTGGTCAGTATGCATCACAGCGACTGGTCGTCCTGGTCGTTCTGCCGTAATGGTCGCTTAGGCTTTTATTATATAGATTCGATTTCAGAGAGAAAGGGAGAGGGAGAGAGAGGTAGAAACATCAATGATGAGGCCAGCTGGTGTGGTTCAGTGGTTGAGCATCAACCTATGAACCAGGAGGTCACGGTTCGATTCCTGGTCGGGCCACATGCCCTGGTTGTGGGCTCAATCCCCAGTAGGGGGTATGCAGAAGGCAGCCAGTCGATGATTCTCTCTCATCATTGATGTTTCTATCTCTCTCTCCCTCTCCCTTCCTCTCTGAAATCAATAAAAACATATTTTTTAAAAAAGCATCCACTCATTCATTCATTCACCCTTTCTTCTTTCTTATCTCATTACCCAGCCCACCCGACCCTCTACCAAGCTCCTGGGCGCTGGCCTCCTTCCTCCTTGAAGAAGCCACATTCTTTCTCATTAGCACCTGCTATCCCTCATCTCGGAAGACCTTTCCTCCAGATGGTGGCCTGGCCAATGTTTTCTTGTCATTCAAGTCTCAGCTAAGCTGTCACCTTCTCTGAGAAGCCTGTCTGTTACTTAAAGATAAGCAACCACCCCTCTCATCCCCCTCTGCTTGCTCTCATTCTCTGGCTCAGGTGCTCTGAGCTGACCTCACCTCAGCCCCAGGGCTGGCCAGTGAGGCAGGCTGTGGCTGCAATCCCGGCCAGAGAGCTGAGTGGCCTGGACCAGGGAAAGGACCAAGCTTTGTGGGCATCAACACTGTTTGCCATACTTAGCACAGGGTTGCTGTAGGATGAACAGGTTGACAAGACTGGGGATGTGAGGCCCACATTGAACTTCCAGAGGCCGCCCAGCTCGAGTCCTGCCCTCCAAGAAGATAAGATGAGCCCTGGTTGGGTTACACATCAGCGGGTGGTGGGGAATGGCATGGCTGCCACCCCCACTCCTGGAACCACGGTGATCGGTGATCTCATGGGAGAAGGCCACTGAGGGACGGCCCCGGGGGCTTGGACAGCTGAGACAGGAGCAGATCAGATCGGTGTTAATGAGAGGGCCTGCTGATTTGCTAATTAGGCTGCCACAGCTCCAGACCCCGCCAAGGAAAGCATGTTGCTTATACTAATCAAGGCGGCTGCACCTCCTGCTGGCAGTGGCCTGGAGCCTGGACCAGGTACCCAGCATGCAAGGCGGAGGTGGGGGGTGGGAGGGGGTAAACGAATATGGACAAAAACAGCCCAGGGCTGCACCCTAGATTCTGGGGTGGCCCAGTGTCCCAATATCACAGCAAGAGGCAGTTACAGACCTCCTACTCCCTAAGGTGGGCGATGGATCATGAGACTCGTTGTCCAAAACAGCCCCAAGTGATGCTGGCAGAACAGCTTGCATCTTGACATTCATGGGTCTGGACTCTGTGGCCACCGTGTCTAACGGACGAGTCGCCCTGGGGCGGAGAGCAGCTGCACAGACTGGCGGGAGGAGCACACCTGCGGCTCCGCAGCAGGTCCGGGCGCGGGCCTCCGCAGCTCGTTACAGATTCGGAATATTCTGAGTTGATTTCTTCATCACTGATGTGATAGCCAAGGATCTCAGGCTCTGGAGAAGTCTGTGGAGAGTCGCGTGCTTGCTCACTCATTCAGCACCTACTGTGCACCCAATATCCACCACGGGAAGCACAGAGATGAGTGAGGCACTCAGGAAGCTTGGAGTCTAGCAAAGACCTCAACCAGCCCTCAAGTGACAGTGCAGTCATGTAAGCACAGGTGCCGAGGGACACCTGCCACAGATGGGGACGCCAAGAAGGCTCCTGGAGCCGAGTTAGGAGGGACGTGTAAAATCAATGGCTAGCCCAGCCGGTGTGGCTCAGTGGTTGAGCGTCAACCCATGAACCAGTAGGTGACGGTTTGATTCCGGGTCAGAACACATGCCCCAGTTGCAGGCTCCATCCCCAGAAGGGGGCGTGCAGGAGGCAGCCTATCAATGATTCTCTCTCATCATTGATGTTTCCATCCCTCTCTCCCTCTCTAGCTCTGAAATCAATAATAATAATAAAAAAAATCAATGGCTGACACTGACAGAACAAATATTACGTGCTCTGCAACGCTCTACGTCCTTGACCTCCCTAATGTGTCATCTTCCCCATGACCCTTCCCGGGGTGACTATTACAGCTTCCCCGGTTTACAGATGAGCAAACTGAGGCACAAAGAGAGTAAGAAACGTTGTTAGCATTTGCACAGCTGGTAAGAGGTGAACAGGAGCAGGAGTGGCTGGGAGCTCAAGGAGGAGAGAGGATTCTTGAGAAGGAAGAAGGTAAGCGAAAGCACTGAGGGCGGAGGCAGGAGTGGCCAGAGCAAGGGCTGTGGGCTGGGGAGGGAGGGCTGTGGGCTGGGGAGGGAGGGCTGGGGGTGGCGGGATGGAAGCCTTTAGTCTGATTCATTCTTGCCCTGGGTGGCAGCACTCTGGGCTCTGGCAGGTCAGAGAAGTATGCATGGGCAACAGCTAGCGGGAGACCCGCAGCCAGAGGGCCAGGCCGCTGATTAATTATGCTCTTCATCAACTATTTAGCACCTCCCTTTGTAGCGGGTCTGAGGCTGGGCTCTGGCTGCCGCATCAATATTTCAGATGTGTCTTCTTTTCAGCTAAAAATGAGCTTGTCATTTACACAACTTTCGAGACACCTCGGTAAGCAAGGCTGTCTGCTCCTGAGCTGGGCTGAGATTTTTACATTCAGAGGCTGCCTTCCATGTAAAGGAAACTTTTCCAGCAACTCTTGTACTACGAACGCAGGCTTCTAGGGGACGGATCAGTTCTGCCCACTTGGAGCTCCGATGCTCTGGCTTCCAAGTTCTGGCCTCTTAGGCTGAGCGTCATAGAACACTCCAGACCACAGGGCCAGGGGCCGTGCTCCCAATTCTGTGCTTTGCCAGCCCACTTCCCCCTCAGGAGGGAATGTGGCTGAGGGTGGGTGTGAGAGCAGGAGGGGCAGGAGTGGGTGGTCAACTGAAGTTAGGATGCGGGGGAAGGGGAGGTGGGGGTCTTTGCAAGCCCACAGGGAAGCCCCAACCCGTCCCCTCTGCCTCTCCTGTGTTGCTCTTGTCCAGGGCCATTTCTCTCTATTCTTTTCATGATTATTTGCTTATTGTGGCTTCCTCCTGCAGACGGTCAGCCTGGCGAGTAGGGAGCAGGTCTAGTTTTGTTCATGCTACATCCTAGCCGCTAGAATTGCGCACATAGTAGGGGCCCCTAAGTATGTGTGGAAGGAATGCACAAATGAGGACTAATCTTGGGAGGTGGATAATTCCTTCCTCCCTTCCTCCCTTCCTTCCTCCCTCCCTCCCTCCCTTCCTTCTTTCCCTCCCTCCTTCCCTCCCTCCCTCCCTCTCTTCCTTCCTTCCTTCCTTCCTCTCTCCCTTTCTGGAAACTTCTCCTGTGTAGGTGCTGGGGACACAAGATGAGTCAGATGATTTGGCCTTGGGCCTGGGCATCAGATGGCCGGGCCTGCAGGAGCCCCACACTGGCCAATGGCAGGAGCTTCTGGGGCTCATCGGCCCACGTCCGAGGACGATGAACAAGTGTCACCCTCTGCACGGACGAGGATGGCAGGTGACACGCAGAGACAGAAGGTAATTCAAAGGTCTGCTTTGAAGACACATTTTGGGTTTTCCCTGCAAACTCCTAGCACCTTTCCTTCTTCTCTGTCCTTAGTAGACCGTATGGCCGGGCTCCTGTGGGCTGTCAGGGGAGAGCAGGATGCTGGGATGTTGTGGGGGGAAACTAGTTTTCAAACAATCTAGGGATTGTGTGTGTGTGTGTGTGTGTGTGTGTGTGTGTGTGTGTGAGAGAGAGAGAGAGAGAGAGAGAGAGAGAGAGAGAGACAGAAAGAAAGACAGAGACAGAGAGAGACGGAGAGAGACAGAGACAGAGAGAGGGAGAGAGGTGCCTCTCTCTCAAAGACAGATGCCTTGCCTCTCCTCCCATAATGAGGGCACAGGGAGGGCAGGGACCCAGGTCCTCAGAGCTGGCCTAGAGGCAAGCCCCCAGGGCAGGGACTGAACCCTCTGCTGGCAGGAGTGTTTTCTCCCTGGAAGTCTGGGAGTTAGTGCTGGGCCAGGCTCCCAGGAGACCTCAGGCTCCATCTAGGCTGGGAATGAGAGCGCAGATGACCGCAGGGCCATCCCCCCCCCACCCTCCCCCCCCTCAGTCTGGGCTATGCAGGCCGCGGAGACGGAGAGACGGGGTGTCTGCATGGCTCACAGACCTGTTAGAGGGGGCAAGCCAGAGAGTGGGGCAGGCGGTGGAGGGGGAATAACAGACGCCCCCCACTTCTCAAAAGCTCTGGTCCCACCAATGGGCAGGGCCAGACAAGAGCGGCAGACACATACACCTCGCCCCAGCGGACCCCAACCACGGTGGGTCCCAGCCTCCACCTTCCAGCCCACCTCCAGCTGGGAAGTAAGAGACTGTTTTCTCATTTTAAAGGAAATAGCTGCTCATTGCATAAAAGTCAAACAACTCAGAGAATTAAAAAATATAAGTCGCCTATAAAATTTCATTATCCTCCCTAATACTTTTATTGGCTCCCCCCCCCTTCCTAGACAACCATATGGAAATGTAGAATTTTCCAGAAATCAGATATCATCCCACAGGCGATCTTAACCTAAAAAAACAAAACAAAAAACTAACAGTATTCCATAGACTTATTCCCATGTAGGTCCATATAACATTAAACTGGCGGTTTTTAATCTGGCACATCCATCAGAAACACTAAGGAGCCTGATAAAACACAGATTCCGGGGCCCCCTTAGGAGACCTATCGGTGGATCCGCTATGTCTGGAAGTCTGTATATTGACCGCCCCCCCCCCCCCCCCTGCCCCTCTCCCCCAAGATGACTCTGATTCACAGAATCCTGACCTACAGGATGCTTGAAAAATATCCATCCTTGCCTGGCCGGCGTGGCTCAGTGATTGAGTGTTGACCTATGAACTAGGAGGTTATAGTTCAACTCCTCGTCAGGGCATATGCCCTGTTTGTGGGCTCGATCCCCAGTGTGGGGTGTGCAGGAGGCAGCCGATCAATCATTCTCTCTCACCATTGATGTTTCTATCTCTCTCACCCTCTCCTTTCCTCTCTGAAATCAAGAAAAATATTTGAAAAAATACCCATCCTTGTATTTTTATTTATTTTTAATTTTTTAAAGAAAAAATATTTTTATTTCTTTTTTAAAATATATTTTTATCAATTTTAGAGAGGAGGGAAGAGGGAGAGATAGAAACATCAATGATGAGAGAGAATCATTGATTGGCTGCCTCCTGCATGCCCCCCAAAGGGGATCGAGCCTGCAACCCAGGCATGTGCCCTTGACCAGAATCAAACCTGGGACCCTTCAGTCCGCAGGCCAACGCTCTATCCACTCAGCAAAACTGGCTAGGGCCCCATCCTTGTATTTTTAGAAGGGGGACAAAGGGAAAAGAGATTTCAGTTTGACATCAGGAATTTTTAAAATATTCAGCTTTTATAGGTCCTGAGGAAACAGATGTCTGGCCGCCATAAATGTGTTACTAGATGTCTTTATATTTTTCCCTGATGATTTCCAAAGTCCAAGTCCTGGCGTGTTGATGGCGTGGGCTCTAGATCGTCACTGCAGGGGTCATTCAGAGCAAGGGAGGAGGCGGAGGGTGTTTGCTCTGGAAGTTTATGTAGGGAGAGAGAAAAACAATTTTTCAAAAAGAAAAAATTCTGCTTTAAGGGATGCCGTGGGTTTGGCTGATTCCCTTTCTTTGTCCTACACTTTCTGCAGCACAAACAACATCCCAACAGTGGGGACTGTGACGAGTCTGTCGCCACACGCCGCGCTGGGGCAACGGCGCACTTCAGTGACATTTGCAAGATGGACTTCTCCACCCGGAAAACCGGCTTCCAGCTACTCAGATCTTTCCCTCGGGGCGGTCTGGAAAGGGTTTCTGCTCAACTCTCCATTAAAGAGAAATTTCAATTGCCCAGAGCAGCCTGCTCCGGGCAGGCGGGGAGCATTCCCGCTGACCACGCTGGGCTCACTGACCCTCACCCCAAACTTGCCGAGCTGGAAAAGAAAAGGCGATTGCTTGGCAATTCCCGAGAGGCCCCGGGGGTCCCTGTGGCAAGTTTCCGGGAACCCTCACACTGGGGTCTGACTCTAGGGTCTGGCTGTCATTTACGAGGTACCTTTCACTACCGTTCCCGCCCGTGAATCTGATAGTCGGCTTCGTGTCACATTCAGACAGGGGGCGGCACACTTTCTTTCTTTTTCTCTTTTTGGTAACAGGCCAGGTAGTAAATATTTTGGGCGCTGCAGGCCATCCAGTCTGTCCCAACTACTCATCTCTGTGAAAAGGCAAAAGCAGCCCAGACGACCTGATGATGAGTGGGCATGGTTGTACCCAATCAAACTTCATTTATGGACGCTGAAGTCTGCATTTCACATATGTTTCACTCATCATGGAATGTTATTTTCCTATTGATCTTCTCTAACCATTTAAAAATGTAAAAACCGTTCTTAATTGGCGGGCTGTGTAAGAACAGACGAGGGTTGGGGGGAGGGGCTACATGTGTGGAGGGGTCGGATGTGGGTGTGTAGGCTTTTCCGGAATTGGAGCCACCTCCCAGGGGGAATTCTGTCCTGGGAGACCCAGGAGTTAGCCACACTGGACAAGCATCAGGCCTGGAGGCCGTCTCGGTTTGGATCCCCCTACAAAGCATGCTTCTCGCTGGGGGAGGTTTATACTTGTCCCCTAATGATGGCAGGTTTGGCGTAGCGGCCTTCTCTGTGTATAGAATTTGTCACCTCCGAGCAGCAGCTTTCGGAGTCGGCACATTTTGCATGTTCTCTTTCCTTGGGAGCGTTTGGGTAGAGACTGTTCCATCGGCCTGGGTCCTGGAGCGAAGATGACCCAGGGCAGAGCCCTGCGAGCTGTTCTGGACACGTAGCAGGGATGAGAAATAGACCCTGGTTGAAAGCCGCTGAAAACTTTCGGTGTCATTTGTTACTGCAGCATAACACATCTGATCCTAACTGATACAGCATGCTCTTTCCACCACAGCCCAGTGATTTCCAGGGTAGGGGTCAGAGGGAGTGGCCCCTCTCCTAGGAGACTGACTTAATCAGCAATGCATAAAGCCACATTCAACAGGTGACACAGGGTTACTATCGTCCCCGTCCAGCACGTGTATTGCAAGTGATTTATTCCATAACGACTAGAAAGTGCTTTGAAGATAATTTGCATTTGGGGGACTGATGAGCACCTTCTGCCTGACTCCTGGGGTCCCTCACTTCCTCTCCCTTTCCCGCAGGCCTTTGAAGGTAACTCTCAAGCACAGGGGGTGCAGGAGGGCGTGAGGGCCGGTCTGGATGCTCCAGCCTTGGGGTCCCAGTTCTAGAAATGCCAGCTGACACGCTGGACGAGAAAACGTAAGCTGGGGAGGGGAGAATGTGCTCGAGCCAGGAGACTCCACAGAGGGGAGAAGCAAGCCTGCCCAGAAGCCCGGTGCCCGGAGCCTGCTGGGTGGGGAGCCTGGTGACCTCAAATAGTGCTCCTGGCGCTGCAAGATGACAGGCACGTCCCTGGGGACCGCTTAATTTCCCTTCCTCATTAAGGCAACGGCAATGAGGAAGAACAAATACTGTGTGTGTGCGTCCTGTTTCTCAATTGTCACCCAGAGAGGCTGTCAGGGAACGGGCTCATTCGGTGCCATTTTTATTCCTGGTCACCTTTCTTCTCGTTTCTTTGTTCTCAGGGCTAGGGTGGCCTCCTTAACTATTCCCATCCACACAGCCAACAGACTCAGGCACACGCACACGCACACGCGCACCACGGTGAAACCATAATGAGAGAGAGAATGCGGGCGCCAGAAACTAATCCATCCTAATGATAAAGATCATTATGGAGACAAAGGAGGAAGGGAAACAACACTTCATTTTAATTAGGCCAGAAGCTCATGGCTGGGAGCAGGAAGGAGAGAGGTCTAGCAGGGGCACCCTGGAAAATGCCTCTGGGCGCCCGAGAGCAAGGTGACATGGAACACCACCACAAGGCCCGGGGTTCCCAAACTGGGGTTCCTCACGGTACTGCTGGGGGAGGGGAATTGCAGGGGGGATGGGGGTTTGTTTCAGAATGTGAAAAAAAAATGCTTAAGGGAAATGATTTCTTTACAGGCAGGCAAATTAAAGCTATCAAGTTTCTTTGGTTAGGGCTGGCATACCACCAGCGCAGGGGTGACTAGCTCATGTCTACCCATCAGAGGTCTAACTCATTGCTGTAACATCATAAGAGTTTCTGGGATTTGGGGGTGGCCCACACCACATCCGGGATCATGGGGCTCCTGCTGAAAGGGGTGCCGGTTCTCCAGGGGAGGCTGAAGTGACTGCACGGCTGACCATGGGTCTGCTTCGTTGAACGGTGGGCGGGGGGGGGGGGGGGGTGGGGGGGTGGGGAGGAGAATAAATTATGATTTCATCAGCTTAGGAAAGAAATCTTTCAAAACACGGGGTTCATGAGGAGTAAAATAATAAAAGCAGTCTTTGGCACTTGGGGGAAGGGAGGAGAAAGCGGGGAAAGAGAGGAAGGAAGGAGAATTAGCTCATGTATTGATGATCACTTCCCAATACCAAGAGCTATGCTAACCGTAATACATAATCTCACTATCCCTACGGCCACCCGGGGAGTGGCGCTGCGGGCTCATTCACTCACTCACTCACTCACTCACTCACCAGGTGTTTCTGAGCACCTCACGGGGCTGCCCTCAGCGCTGGGAGTACAGCACAAAACAAACCGAGACCCTGCCCTCACGGAGCTTTCATAGCAAGTGAGCACAGCACACCTATGTTTAAGTACACACACACACACATACACTTCAATAGATATACGTTTATGTATGTGCTTGTGTGTGCGCATGTGTGTGTGCACGTATGGGTATTCAGGGGTCCTCAACCGAGGGTGATTTTGCCCCCTAGAGGACATTGTTACTGTGGCAACTTTATTTATTGTCATGACAGGGGAGGTGCTCCTGGCCGGGGACCCTGTTAACCATCCCACCACGCACAGGACAACCTCCCAGGCAGAGGATGATCCAGCCCCAAATGTCATGCTTCTGAAGTTGAGAAACTCTACACACACATTCATACACACACACACACACACACACACACTCACACACTCATACCCACACAAACTCACACTCACACACACACGAATACACTCACACACTCATTCACACACGCTCTCACTCCCACACACTCACTCTCACATGGGTATGTACAGTGGGGACTTGACTTACGAGTGTCCCGACTAATGAGTTTTTCGAGATTCGAACCGTCTTTCGGCTGATTTTTTGCTTTGAGCTGCGAGCTAAAATTCGGGTTACGAGCCAGCTTCAGATACCCCACCGCTAGTTGGCGCAGCGAACGTCACAGTGAATGCCACAACATCACGTGTCTCACTCGTTCACTTTTGATTTGACATACGAGTAATTTGAGTTACGAGCTCCGTCACGGAACGAATTAAAGTAAGTCAAGGCCCCACTGTATTTCCGAGAGTGATGAGTGACAGAAGAGTGGCCGAGGGAGGGTGGCTTTTGAGTGAGAACTTTGAGCTCGCACTGCGGCAACATGCTGAGTTCTGAGGCCGCGGAGTGAAGAGCCAGGAACCTGCACGTTCTAGTGCAAAGGCCGGCGCTAGTTAAACGACTGACCATGTGCATGAACCTGTGATCCTTTGTTGATGAATGCTATGAAGGAAAATAAGGGGGCAGGGACAGTGTCTTTGGGAACCTGAGTTAGATTGGGGAATCAGAGAATACCTCCCTGGGGTGGGGGGAACTTAAGGGGGACCGCAAATGAGGGTAGGGGTCAACCAGATGGGGAGAAGGGGCAGGGCGTTCTCCGGCACTGAGCTCAGCAGGCGCAGGGCGGGCAGAAGGCCCAAGGCCCGGGAGCTTTGGAGACCTGGATGGAAGCCAGACCATCGGGGATCGGTGGGCAAGGGTGGGCGCGGCGCCCCTCCCAGGCTGGGCGCCTGGGCTAACACAAGCGAGAAAGTGGCGATGAGCTTCTCATTCCAGGTTAACGAAGGGGAACGTGGAGGTAATGCTCTTCGTGTTGATTCTTGATTTCTTGTTAAAATGTTTCCAGAGAAGACTGGATGTGGAGAGATAACAGCTCCCTCCCGGGCATTTTCCTGTGGACAGCAATGTCCTCCTGTCCGGGCTGGTTCCTGGGTGAGCACAGCTCTCGGGGGCACGTTAAATGGGCCACTGTGCCCCCCCGCCACGGGGGCCTCTCCCACCGCCACTGCCAGCGCTCTCCTTCGGAAGATCAGGCACAGCATTGCCTGCTCACTGTGATCAACTGTGCGGGGAAAGGCCGGGGAAGGTCCAGCCCCCGGCTGCGCACAGCGTGGTTTCGGTGCCAGCAGCGCGGGCCTCACCTGGAAACTTGCTAGAAATGCAGAATCCTGGCCCCACTCCAGAGCTAGCAAATCAGACTTTGCGTTTTAACAAGAGCTTAAGTGATTGTCATTCACGTCGAGTTGAGATGCTCGGCTGTAAATGACCTTCAGAAACGCACTGGCTCTGGGCTTCTCTGACTGCAGCCACAAACACCCCCGATTGGAGAACTCGGCGGGTGTACACAGTCTCGGCCAAGCCACACAGTCCACACTTCTGCTACTCATGGTCCTGAATGCTAATTCATTCCTGGATTCAGCGGCACGGTAGCTATCGATGCTTTGGCGTGGGATGCTGGTTGGGTTTCCTTGTTTACAGGCAGTGAAACCCCGGGCAAGTGATACCATCTTTCTGAGGCTCAGTTTCTTCATCTGTGAAATGGGAAGATAACCCATCTCCCTCACCGAGCTTGTGTGGGCAGGCAAGGAGGCAGGCGCAGGTATAAAATGCCTGCACCCAAGTCCTTCTGGCCTGCCACCCTCCTCTGCAAAACAGCTTGGGGGGGCCTCAGGGCTAAAGAAAGGGGCTTCCTAATTATACACAGTAGGTCAGGGGGCGTTTGCTAATGACTCAGAAAGGAAGTGACTTTCAAGCAGGCTGTGTGCAGGTGAGTGGCATGCTCATTTCAGAATGCTAGCTCAGCGTGAACGCAGGGCCCCTAACTGCCTGTTAGGAAAGTGTTTTCTGATTCTTAACTGAAATGCTTGTCAGTGTACATGTGAGGGGATGAGCGAGCTTGGCGGGACAGAAGGGCGTTGAATCTCTTGAAACGGTACCCAACATGGTGTGCCTGTACATTTATCTAAGAAGTTGTGCCAGGTTCTACCCTGGGGGTGAAAGGTGGGTTGCAGGCAAAGGTGTCCCCCCCACCTGGTTGTGTCTCAGTCTCACCTTAGGAAAGGGTGCAGCTTCCGGGAAGATGCTCCAGGCACAGCCATGCCCCGGGCTCACTTTCTGGGGGAGGGGTCATCTCCTTATGAGAATCCCAAGGAGGCCCGCGCCCCTCCCCTCGCCACAGAGCTTAAGGACCACTGCTGACGTTAGGGACATGGGGAAGGAGCAGCCTGGAGAGAGATGTCTGGGTTTGAATTCCAGCTCCCCCCTCAGTCCCTGAATGACCTGTTGACAAATCTCTTCACCGCCCGGGCCTTAGTTTCCTCATCTGTAGAAGAGGAGGATAGCAGTACCCCTTTGCAGGGTTGTTAAGAGACTTAAATGAAATAATCCATCTAAAGTTCCTAGAACAGCCTCTGGAAGTAGTAGGTGCCCAATAAGTGCCGATGAATGTTTGTAACGCCCTCTAATTGCTTCTATTTTGGCATCATTCTGACTCGCCCTCTGAGCGCAGGGAGATGAAGGGGGTGTGTGTGGGAGAGCAAGGCTTTGATGGATGGCGCAGGAGGAGGAGAAAAGGAGGGGGAGGAGGAGAAGAGGAGGGGGAGGGGGAGAAGGGAGGGGAGGGGGAGAAGAAGAGGGGAGGGGGAGAAGAGGAGGGGAGAAGAGGAGGGGGAGGGGAGGGAGAGAAGAGGAGGGGAGGGGGAGAAGAGGAGGGGAGGAGGAGAGGAGGGGGAGGGGGAGAAGAGGAGGGGAAGGGGGAGAAGAGGAGGGGAGGGGGAGAAGAAGAGGGGAGGGGGGAGAAGGGGAGGGGAGAAGAGGAGGGGGGAGGGGGAGGGGGGAGAAGAGGAGGGGGAGGGGGACAGGGAGGAGGGGGAGGGGGAGAGGGAGGGGAGGGGGAGGGAGAGGAGGGGAAGGGGGAGAAGAGGAGGGGGGAGGGAGAGGGGAGGAGGGGGAGGGGGAGGAGAGGAGGGGGAGGGGGAGGAGAGGAGGGGAGGGGGAGAAGAGGAGGGGGAGGGGGAGGGGAGGAGGGGGAGGGGGAGGAGAGGAGGGGGAGGGGGAGGGAGAGGAGGAGGAGGAGGGGGAGGGGAGGAGGGGGAGGGGGAGGAGAGGAGGAGGAGGGGGAGGAGAGGAGGGGGAGGGGGAGGAGAGGAGGGGAGGGGGGGAGAAGAGGAGGAGGAGGAGGAGAAGGAGTTGAATTCTACATGGAGCTTCATCCTCACCCCATCCCTCCCAGGCAGAGCTTCGCTTTGCACAAGCTCTTTTGTTCCGACACCTGCAGCTCTGGGCGGGGTGGGAGTTCTGGTCTCACCCAACCGAGCAAAGTGCTTTCCAGGCCTCACTTCACATCCTAGCAGCCCTACACCGGCCACTCCTCTTGCTACAGACAAGGAAACCGGGGTTTGGAGAGATAAACAACTCGCCCAGATGAGAAGCTAACCCATGGAAGAGGAGCTTTTAAAAAATATATTTTTATTTATTTCAGAGAGGAAGGGAGAGGGAGGGAGGGAGGGAGGGAGGGAGAGAGAGAGAGAGAGAGAGAGAGAGAAGCATCAATGATGGGAGAGAATCATTGATCCTGCAGGTCCCACAGTGGGGTTGGAGCCTGCAACCAGGGTATGTGGCCTGTTCAGGAATCGAACCATGACTTCCTGGTTCATAGGTCGATGCTCAACCACTGAGCCACACAGGCTGGGCAGGAGAGGAGTTTTAATTCAAATTCAGGACTGTCTCACCAGGCTCCCCTTCAGAGTTTTCAAATGGCCTTGTTTTTTTGGCGGGGGGTGGGGGTGGGGGGTGGGGGGTGGGGGGGAGTGGGGTGGGGGGAGAATGAAGTTTTGCTAAATATGGCAACTGTTCAAAACGACCTTCCGAGTCACAGTGAAATCTGAGGTTCGGCCGTCCTAACCCAACAGGTATTCACAGAGCACCGGCTCCAAGGCCAGCTGGAAGCAGATAGACAGAGAGAAGCCCGAGGGAGGGGCAGGGGTCCCCTGGGGCGGGGGGGGGTGGGGGGGGGGGGCTCACAGTGAGTGCAGAGGAGGGGGCGGAAGCTCACACCACACCACCAGCTCCAGCAGCCACACGTGCAAACTGGAGTCTCTTTTAAACAGCCATACGGGGCAGATCCTGTCCTTACTGCCGGGACAATGATGCAGAAGCAAGGTCTGCAGAGCAGGAGAGAGGTTAAACGACCCACGAGGTCTCCCGGCCAGTGCGTGGCTGAACAGAACCTGAAACCAGGCGATCTGACTCCAGAGCCTGAACCTGCACCCGCCATGCAGGGCCCTGAAGTCATTTCACCCCGTGAGGCCAGTAGCTCCCAAATGCTGTGACACCTCTGCTGTGCTCAACGCCCTATCCCCAGGGCTTCGGACATGCCCCAGCACATCAGCCAACACTTGGGGTGAAGGGCTACATGCACGACAGAAAGGGAGGCGAGGCGGCCAATGTGCCACGGCATCGGTGGCAGAAGCCCAGCCTCCAGGTCCTCCCAGTGTCTCCAGGCCCCACGAGGAAGTCCTGCCTCCCCAGCCGGTGTTTCTCTGGGCCTTGGTGTTTGCTGCTTCCTGTGTTGGCACCTACGGGTTGCGGGTTGCGACAAGGTTGGGAGTGTTTTGCAAGGAAGCCACCCGACCAGTCCCTCTGGCTTTTCTGGTACAACTGGAGATGCTCTGCTTATCACAGGGGACCTGACTTCCGGAAACGTTCCATTTAACCTGGTCACGGGTAGCCAAAAATACGGCGTTGCTGGCAGTCAGGCTGGGAGTACAGTTACTGCACGCCCCAAGCATGAGCTCCCGCCCGCAGCACGTCACCGAGGCCCTGGGAGCGCCAGGCGTGCCGCACGGTGATTCTGGTTTGGACTCCCTGGTTCTCCGCACACAGACAGGTAGGTGCTCAGCACCTATTCTCTCAACCCCAGCACTAGCATGGAGCCCAGGATCAATGACGTCTTGGCCTCTTGAATCCAGGCTGGCCTGTGACTGCTCTGACCAGGAAAGTCCAGAGGAAGTGATGCCACGTGACATGTCAGGTGAGTCCTAAAAGGCCCGCACCCTCCCGCTGGTTCTCTTGGACTCTAGCTGCCTTCCTCTAAGGGGCCCAGGTGACCTGGGGACCACACGCAGGTGCTCTGAGCAGCAGCCCCGGCTGAGCCCAGCCTTAGAGCCCACCAGCCCACGTCTTTATTTATTTTTTAATATATTTTATTGATTTTTTTACAGAGAGGAAGGGAGAGGGATAGAGAGTTAGAAACACCCATCAGCTGCCTCCTACACACCTCCTACTGGGGATGTGCCTGCAACCAAGGTACATGCCCTTGACCGAAATTGAACCTGGGACCTTTCAGTCTGCAGTCTGACGCTCTATCCACTGAGCCAAACCGGTTAGGGCCCACTTCTTTCTTTATTTTTTTATTTTTAAATATATTTTTTATTGATTTCAAAGAGGAAGGGAGAGGGAGAGAGAGAGACAGAAACATCAATGATGAGAGAGAATCATTGATTGGCTGCCTCCTGCACGCCCCACTAGGGATGAGCCAGCAACCCGGGAAATGTGCCCTGACTGGGAATCGAACTGTGACCTCCAGGTTCACAGGTCGACGCTCAACCGCTGAGCCACGCCGGCTGGCAGCCCACTTCTTTCGATGGGTGAAGACGCCATCTCGGAAGTGGACCCTCTGACCCAGAAGGCCCTGCTCCCAGCTCTTTGAGTCACCCCAGCTGAGGCTCGGCCATTATGAGGCAGTAACAAGGTACCCTGGCCCTGTTCAGTTTCCTGACCTGCAAGATTCCTGAGCACAATGAAATTACTAGTGTTTACATCACTAAGCTCTGTCATGTAGCTGTGGGAACTAGAACAGCTCTACAGCCAGATTGCCTGGATTCAAATCCCAGCCCCACCACTTATTACAAACGTTTCCTAGGGCAAGTCACCGAACCCCTGCAGACCTCAGTTTTCCCAGCTACACAATGGGCGCCCACAGAGACTGTCTTGAAGGGCTGCTGCAAGCACTAAGAGGGAACATGTACACGGAGCATTTAGCACGTGTCTGGTATTGCTGCCATGATCACCAGCTCAGATTTTTATGGGGCACCTGACTTGTGTCATATCACCCCTCCCGTCCCCACTCTCTTAGTCCCCCTTAAGCCTATGACAGAACCTCCTCCCACAGCTGGTTCAGACACATTAGCTGTGCGGTGGGGGGGTAGGACGCTGTTGTAAGGGTCCATGAGGTCATGCACGCATTAGACCTAATATGGCTGCTCACGCTTGGGCCCGTTCCCCATGGCCGCGCTCTCTGGGACGACATGAGTGAGCCTGGCTGTGTGTTGGGCACGTCCACTCCATGCGGGAGCGTCTATATCCGAGTCACACACATCCAGTTGTATTCTAACCAATCTGGAGCCCAGCTGGACTTCACGGGCCCAGGTCTGTGGTGTGGAGTTTTCGGAGCAAGGCTCTGAGTCGCTCTGAGCCAACCAGTCGACTTCCTAAATGATTGTTGCAGTTGGAGATCCGGCTGCTTCCGACCCTGCAGCCAGAATAAGCATGGTCTGATGCTGACGGACGATGACAGCGAGAGCTCAGACCCGGCTCTTTTCCCCGGAAAGCTGGCCAAGTGATATTTACAGCGCAGATAACATCTCCGAATGACTTCCTCTCCCATGTAGCACTGAGCAGTTTAGAAAGCAATGGCTATAAATAATCCTACTTGACTTCTCAATCAGCACAGACAGGGGTGGGCCAAAGTCAGCTTGCAGTTGTTCATATGGAAAGTAATGCAAATATTTACAACTAATATTTACAAATATTTACAAGAACCAAGTCTGTGAATCAACACCTGGCTGTCAGCACCATGCTTGAGGCTACCTTCCCAGCTCCCGGAGGAAGGCTACTCAGTGGGGGAGAACGGGGCCAACCTACAAGGGAACAAAGGGGAGCAAAGCCACAAGACTGGCGGTGCGAGGAGAGTATGAGAGAATTCAGGTGACACTGCTTCGGCTCCTGGATCCAGCCATGCCTGAAGCATCCACCCTGGCATTTTCAATGACCCGAGCCACAGCTATTGAACTTTTTTTTTTTTTTTTTTGGCTTTAGATAGTTTGGATTAAGTTTCTTTCACCAGAAAATCAAGGACCTCTGATGAATAGAAGTGGGTTTCAACTTGCCCAAAGGCCTATTTGTTTCCTTCAGTGCTGCTCTCAGTGTGAATGGCTCTGGAGTGTCTTAAGTGGTAGAGCGGGCTTTTCCCAATCTTGACATGCCTTTCCGAAAAAAGGCCTGGGAGAAAATGATCAGAGCTAATGTCCATTAAGCTCTGTGTGCCAGGCGACGTGTTAGGAGTTTTACACGGATGACTCATTCATCCTCACAAGCTCACTATTTTTTATACCATCATCACCTCATTTTATAGACAGGAGGCTAAGGCATGCACAGAAGGTGAAATGTGCTCAAGGTCACAGCTAGTAAGTGGTCGAGCAAGACTGGGACCCAAGCAATCTAGCTCGACATCTCCCCCGCCCCCTCCCGCCGCCGCCCTCCGCCCCCCCGGCCCCATACTTAACTAATTTCAACACCATGTCTGCTTACCCTGCAAAGACCTGCAGAGAAGCGATGGTCGTCAGCCCTAGCTCCTGCCCGCTCACCCAAGGTCTGTCCCCCCTCCTATCTGCTCTTTGCTCTGCTCACCACCTGCCTAGGGCTACCTCTCCAGCTTGCATTGTAAGGAGCCCACGGCAGCCAGAACCACGGATGCTGGCGGCATCTGTGCGAGTGATAAACACAGCTACCACAAGATTGGAAACGGAACAGGTGACAACAGAGGCGGTGATTGTGCAGATAGGACTGGGGACAGGGAACAGATGACACTGACAATCCCATACAGCCGTCTCCTCCTCTGCTGTTTCTGCCTCCGCAGCTCGCCTCTGAGACGCCCTAATGAGATGAAATCCTAACATCGATGACGATGCCAGCCTCGCTCTGCTTGTCTCGGTTTTCTCCTTCTTCTCAGCTGAGCAACTGCTTTTCATCTCACCATTCGCCAGAGAGCAGCTCTCTCCCATCACACTGTCACCTCGCAGCGCATGAAGCAGGGGCGTCAGCTCTGAAAGTCTGTGGGCAACACATCTTCCTGAGCATGTCTGTTTCCGTGGCAGTCGCCTGGGCGGAAATCCCTTCCCGGCTGGGAAAGCAGGGAATTGCTGAGACTGCTCTTCAGATGGAGCTCAGAGGGTCTCTCTCCTAGCGCTGAGGGCCACGGGCAGTGGCGTGCTGGTAAATGTTCAAAACAAGAGCTGGAGGTGGGAGGAGCCCTGATTTGTAGTGGTTGCCAATTGCCTTGGTGTAAACACACCATCATCAATTGTCCATTTCAAGCTACCAATGTGAGGATCAGTGTTTCCTGAAAGTTCTCACGACTCTCAAGAGTCTGGAAGAGCTGACTCCAGTGCACTCTGGGCAGAAAGCCTGGGGTCTGAGCCTCATGCCTCCCGTTACCTGGCTTTCATTATGAGGGGAAGACAGAATCTGCTTCATGGAAATTAGGGCTTTAAGGTAATGCAAGACAGGCTCCATCCTCCATCCCAGACCAATGAATGCAACTACCAAACAGACCCAGGAAAAAGATAAACAACACTTTACATAACATCTCCAAATCCCTAACTACAACTTAGAAGCCTATTCCCAAACCTCTTCTGACGTGGCTTTAAAGTGGAGGAGAATCGACAGGGGCGCCCCCTTGTGGAAGTAAGTGGCTCTGCAATTCTGACCTCTCTGAAAAGCTGGGGTTATTTGGCAAAACAAAAACAGTTTGGCAAATGCAGTACAAAACCAGGTAAACCCAGAATCCCAGAGCTGGTTTCCTTCTCTCATTTCCTTCCCTTTCTTTCCCTTCTCAAGCCTCAAAAAGAGAAAAAGAAATCAACTGAGAGCATTATGGGTAATCCAAAGAAGAAGAATCAAACCAGACGGTGCCAAGATTCTAATGCTACAGCGAGCAGGGACCGATCGCGACAGGTTTGGTTCTGGCATCCAGGGTGCCAGGCAACACCTGCTTAAGTGCTGTTACAAGTAAAGGATGCTGCAGTCAGCTGCATTTGTTAAGTTAACCTTTCATCCATCCATCCATCCATCCCTCCCTCCCTCCATCTGGCAATTCATGCTCACATGCCTCTAAACCAGCGGTTCTCAACCTGTGGGTCGTGACCCCTTTGGGGGTCGAATGACCCTTTCACAGAGGTCACCTAAGACCATCGGAAAACACGTATATAATTACATATTGTTTTTGTGATTAATCACTATGCTTTCATTATGTTCAATTTGTAACAATGAAAATACATCCTGCATATCAGATATTTACATGACAATTCATAACAGTGGCAAAATTACAGTTATAAAGTAGCAACGAAAATAATATTATGGCTGGGGGTCACCACAACATGAGGAACTGTATTAAAGGGTCGCGGCATGAGGAAGGTTGAGAACCACTGCTCTAAACAATCCAAGGTCACCTATGACCTTCACGCTGTTAAACCTGGTGGCCAGTTTTCCGGTCCATCTTAGCGTCCCAGCAGCACTTGCTGTTCATCATTCTCTTCCTTGACATACCTTACTTCCGGGACCTCGCTCTCTACAGGTTTGCTGCTCTGTTTCAATAGCCTTTGTTGGAGCCTCTTCCTCCTCCTGACAGACCTCCAAATGTTGGAGGGCCCAGCGCTGGGCTCAAACCTCGGGCCTCTTCTCCACCCACACTCACCTGCCTGGGGGTATGGTGGCTTTATTTTTATTTTTTTTATTTTTTATTTTTTTAAACTAAATTTATTTAATTCCAAAATGAGTTCTTAAAACCATTTCTTAAGAGCAAAAATCAAACCTAAATGCCATCTCTATGCTGACCATTCCCAGATTCATATGACCAGCTCTTGCTTCTCCCTTGAATTTCAAACTCTTGGATGATTAATAGACATTTCCAACTTAACTTGCCCCAAACTGAACTCCTGATTTCCCTCACCTCACGCCCTGTAAACTTGTTCTGCCCCGTCTTCTTTGTCTCAATAAAGAGTAGTGCTCTCCTTCTAGTCACTCGAGCTTACATCCGGAGTTATTCTTGAGTTCTTTTTCTCCTAGCCAACATCTGATCCACTGGACAGTCCTATGGCTCTACATTAAACTAGACCCCGACCCATCACGCTGTCCCACCTTGCACTGCTCCCTCTCTGCTCCCTGCCACCATCATCTCTTCTTGGATTATTGCAACGGCTTCCTTATTGGTCACCCACTTCTGCTTTTTCCTCCCTAGGATCTATATGTGTGTGTGTGTGTGTGTGTGTGTGTGTGTGTGTATGTATGTATTTCAGACAGGAAGGGAGAGGGAGTTTGAGACAGAAATGTCAATGATGAGAGAGAATCATTGGTCATCTGCCTCCTGCATGCTCCACATGGGGGGATCAAGCCTAGAACCCGGGCATGTGCCCTGACCAGGAATAGAACCGTGACCTCCTGGTTCATAGGTCAATGCTCAACCACTGAGCCATGCCGGAGCCCTAGGCTCTATTATCAACACAGCCTAAACATATGGCAGATCCCACTCTCCTTTTCTCAAAATTCACCTCTGGCTTCCCACTAAGCCCCCCGAGGTCAGGAGTTACACGAATCACAAGCATGATCCTGACGTCTTCACATTGCATCTGGCCCTCTCCATGCATGTTCCATTTAAACATGCATGGCTGCTCCTCTAACTGCACTTCACCGTTCACAAAGCAATTTCACATTCATGATCCTATTGAATGGTCCGGAACTGGACTGTACAATATGGCCACTGCTGGCCACAGGTGACCACTTAAATTAAAATGCATTAACATGGAACACAATGAAAAATTCAGGCCCTTCGTCACTCTAGCCGCATTGCAGGTGCTCAGTGGCCACATGGCTGGTGGCCGTCATAGTGAACAGGGCAGGTAGAGAACACGTTCATCACAGTAGAAGGTTCTTCCGGACAGAGCCGCCACACAACCACCCTGTGAAGGTGTTTTTGGCTCCCATTTTGTAGACAAGGAAACCGACCCAGAGAGGCCCCGAAGGTAGGATGAGGCAGTGGCTAGTTTTGAAGCCTGGCCTCTGAGGCCAAGTCCATTGTTCTCCCAAAGCCATGGAAGGGCCCGGTCCCCGAAGACTTGCACCCCAATTTACTTCTGACACAGGAACTGAGGGGTCTGTCTGCCGGCGATGCCTCTGGCCATGTTGCCTGTACGGTGTTCATGCCCCCTTCTGGCAACAGCACTCCCATTTTCACTGGCCACTTCTCTTTCCCCTCCTTTCCGTCTGTGAGCCTTGCGTGGGGATGATCCCACTCTGACTCCAGGGGTGAGCATGTGACTCAAGTCTGTCAGCCAGAGTCCTGCATCTTTGTTCTCGGTGAACGAATGACGTCACAGAACGAATGATGCTGATAGGACACACGAGTGCATGCGTGTGCGTGCACACACACACACACACACACACACGGCCATTCATGTAGATGCTCAGGTTCACAGCAGCTGATGTCTTTGGCTCAGACGAGGGAGGTGGAGGGTAGATGCTCAGAAAGCGTCTCCCTTGCTCCCCTGCCGCAGACCCACTCATCATGAGGGCGTGGCTTGCCCTGTGGAAGCAGGAAGCTGAGACGGATGTCACTGCTGTAAAACACGAGCTATTTGTACCATCTCTCTGGCGTCCTTCCCCCCCTGAGAAAGGGTCTCATCTCCGGAAAATCTCAGCATGTATCCCAGCCTTGGACCCCTTGGCATTGACCCCCAGGGGCTCGGAGAAATCCCTGGATTTTCTGCAGAGATGAGACTGGTCCTCATCTCATTGGGGAAAAAATCTGAATTTGGGGTTTTTCTTACGCTCTCTCACTCTTCCCTGGGGACCTTGGGACTAATGGCTACGTCATGGGCGGGATGGGTGTTGGGGGGCTGCTGGCAGGAAGTGGCCGAGGGCAGGGGACTGGCACAGCCCGGCAGCCGTCACATGGAGCGAGGCTCTTAATGACGCCGGATTTTTCCAGAAGGTCTGCTGGCTGATGAAACCTGCTCCTCCCAGGCTCTGCGGCATGAAGGCCTCATCTGAGCGCCTATACTGTGTAAAGGGGTACAGACGCGAGTGCTCCAACATGACCCCGACCACGGCTTTGGGGCATCGATTAGCAAGAGTGGAGGCACAGGCCTGCTTCAGCCCCTCGGACCCATCCCAGTCCATCCTTCTCTCCTTAGAACAGGGAGGAGCGGGAAACAGTCTGGGGGCTGTGATATCCACCCACCCTCCAGCCCCCGCGTGTTCTGCTTCACTGAAAACACCGTCAGAGGAGAAGAGAGGAAAATGACAGAACTTCTCAGAAGATGTTGCTATACAACCCCAGCCGCACGTCCCAATGACTCACGACATTACTGACTGGTCTCCAGCCACCTGGAGTTAGAGCCGCTGCGCCGAACCTACACACGGGCCCTGCACCGAGGCTCCAGGACGGCCCAGAGCTGCCCCCTGCATTGTGCTCACTCAGGGTCAAGGCCATGGAAGGTCAAGGCCACGGAAGGTGGCAAGCTCACCCAGAGCAGCGAGAAGAAACATCAGTGGCTGGAGACTTGAGACTGTCCAGCCCGCAAGTGGAGGTTTGAGGGAACAAATCAGAAGGGCCCAGACAGACAGGAATTGGGGGGACCCAGACAGGCAGAAATTGGGGGGGGGGGCCCAGACAGGCAGGAATTGGAGGGCCCAGACAGGCAGGAATTGGGGGGAAGATGGGAGCTGGAAGCTTTGATCACAAGCTGCCGCTGGAGCAGGAACTGGCTGCCACTCGTTGTTGGGACTGAGGCTCCCACTCACGGGAACAGTCCTCGGTGCTGCCAGGGCTGGTGAGGGCAACCCGGCCTCCTGTTCAGCACTTCACTGACGCTGACAATACCACGGGGTCCTCGAGACGGAGGGGCAGGAGGGGGAAGAACAGGGGAAAAGCGAAGGGGCTCAGAGGCCCCCACGTTCAATTTTCACTCTCTGGCCCGTTTCTGAAGGACAAGCAGAGGCGAGGCCTGTGGCAGAGGGGCCTGCTGGGTCCCCCACTCCGGCCGGCCCACCGTCGGGGTCTGCAGGGCCCACTGCAAAGTGGCGGCGGTCAGGTGTTCACGCCGAGCACCGCCCACCGTCAGTGGGGAGGTTTCGGCCTCAGGGCCCTCACCTGGGCTTTGAACCCAGGTCTCCCTGGGTGGCTCTGAGTGAGCTGCTTCACCTCTCCGAGCCTTGGTTTCCTCATCTATAAAAGGGTGTCAGCTCTCCAGAAGTGTGGCAGCCCCAGTAAAGGCAGGGGAGCCGGCCGTTTCTGGGTGTCAGCTCCCCTCCAGTGGCCTTGGAGGCAACCCTGAGCTTACATGACATCGCCCCCATTCGCTCCCTGCAGTGGTCCCTGTCAGAGCCCTGGGAGCTGGGAGTCTGAGGTCAAGGTGTTGGGGGCCACTCCCTCCCGAGACTCTAGGGGACACTCCTGCCTTGCCTCTTGCAGTGTTCGGCCATAGCTGGCGATCCTTGGCACCCGTTGGTTTATAGACACGTCACCCGAGTCCCTGCCTCTGGCCACATGGCCTCCTGCCCAGCGTGTCTTCACTGGGTCTTCTTACAAGGACACCGGATTCTGCACGGGGGGCCCCCTGTCACCAGTGTGAGCTCCCCTGCACTTCCCTAGTTCCAGCCACAAAGGTTTCATTTCCAAATAGGGCCACGCTCTGAGGTCCCGGGTGTACATGCATTTCCAGGGGACATTCTTCAACCTCGTATAGCCCAGTGTGCCAGGAGGGGGTGGCCTGCCTGGGGCTGTGCTTCCCGAGGGAGGGACACCCGTCTCTCTGGCCTGGGGTTCCTCCCGGCTCCTCCTGTGGGAAAGGCTACCTCGGCCTCCGATGGCAGAGGTGGGGTGGGGGAGATCAGGGGCAGCCAGGGTGCGGAGATCTGGACTTAAAAATACCAAATCAAGAAGATCTGTCATCCCTGCTACGCAGAAGTGCTGTCGAGTCTAGTAAAAGCCCAAATGAACTTTAGGAGACAGGTCCTAACAAGCGATCCTCATAATCATCTCCATTAGCTTCTGCGGTCCCAGGACGATCTATTTTCATCCTGGGAAGGCGCGGCGCCCACATTCGCCTGGAAAAGTCTGTTCCTCCAGCATCTCCGGACGTGGGGTTTGGTATGGAAAAGGGGTCCTTGACCTTGGGCAGGCGGCAGAGGTGAAAGTTCCCCCCTGACCCAGCATCTTTGCATCCGATGCTGACTAGCTTCCTGTCGATACATTTTGGAGGGGATGAGCCCATGGAAGAAGTGGCACCTGGCCTCTGCCCGTCAGTCTGATCGGCAGTGTGTGTGGTGAGCCTGGCCCGGTGCTCGGTGCTAGCGGTCCCCCCTGGAGAGTCACAAGGCAGGGCCCTGCTGGGAGCGCTTTGGCATCTCAGAGCATCAAACCGCTTTGCGGGTGGGGTGTCATATCATCCATTTCACAAGGGAAGACAGAGGTCCAGAGGGGAAGTGACCCAGCCAGAAAGCGGGCGCTGATCCAGGCCCTGGGCGGCCTGGATTCAGAGCAGAGCTCCCCCGAGCCTGGCTCCTGCCACCAGGTAAAGGTCAAGGTTCAGGGCTGGGGCCCGCCCACCTTGGACTCAGCAAACCCCCACAGACGCATCAGTCCCTGACACGCACTTCAGCTTCCCTCACG
Organism: Myotis yumanensis; assembly: GCF_028538775.1. Taxonomy (NCBI): domain Eukaryota; kingdom Metazoa; phylum Chordata; class Mammalia; order Chiroptera; family Vespertilionidae; genus Myotis; species Myotis yumanensis. The sequence continues at coordinate 8,518,237 of NW_027223753.1, read as the reverse complement.
TCTTCGCAGGAACCTGCTCCTGCGGTTGAACAGTTGTGCTGGACAGAGTGATTTCCGCTCACTGGGCACCTCCTTGAAGCCTCGGGCTTGCTGCGGGGGGCGGAGGGGGGGGGGTCCCCTCTCCTGAGCATCCTGGTTTGGGAAGATTCTGCCCTCACCCATCTAGCAAACCTTTCCTCTCCTGACCCTGTGCCTCAGTCATAACAGACACTCAACAACTGCCTCCTAGCGGATGGAAGAAGGAAATCATGAAAGGACGAATGAGTGAATGAATGAATGAACCCGGCTACCTTTCAGCTGTACCCCTCAGCCCCCGTTCCAGCTCTTGGGGACTATTTGCTGCCCCAAACACACTGAATCTCTGTGCCTTTGCCTGTGTGGTCCCATCTGCCTGAAATGCCTGGGCCCTGCTCTCACAAACTCCTATTCATCCTGCAAGGACCAAATTGACCCCTATTCTCCTTAAATTTCCCCTGAAATTACTCCTCGGCTGAGTGAATTTATTCCTTCTCCTGGGTTCTTGGAGCACCCTCCCTGTGCACCCCAAGCGTCATTGTCCAACTTGGATTGTATCACACTTACTAACACGCCTGTCTGTCTCTCTCTCTGACAGGTGAGATGGGGTCCCCAAGGTTAGGAACCGAATCCCATTCATCTCTGACGCCCCAAACCTAGTGTTCAAGGACAGTCTCTGAAAATTACGCAGCAAGTTCAAGTTTCACGTCTCTGGCTGAGTGGAAGACAGATAAGAACTGCATGCACTGGGCCGCGGTCTCCACTTCTGCTCAAAGCTGACTTTGAAACATGGAGGCATCTGTTTTCTGGAACATTCCAGATGAGGGCAGAGGTTCCATCAACCACATCTGGCCCCCCAACACAGCAGAGCCCCCAAGTCCCACTGAGGGGCAGGAGTCTGCTGCTGAGATGGGGCTTGCTTGCCACAGAGGAACAACTCCTGGCTGGTCACTGGACCCCGTCCCAATGGCACACATGGGAGATGGTGCACAGAACCGCCCAGGTGTCTCAAAGCACCGTCCCAGGGATACCAAGGCCCGGCTCCAGAAAATGTCTTTCTTGGCATAAATGGAACCACAGGAGCAACAGGACATCCCGATGATCAAGTCCCAGCTTTGCCACTTCCTAGCCGGGCAGGTAACCTCCCTACCCTCCTCTGTAAAATGGGTAAAACACAGTCCTCACCTCAGCGTGGCCATGAAGCTTAAATGAGACCATGTCTGCAGGGGCGGCAATAATACAAACAATGAATGACCGACAAAGCCCAGGCATCAGGCCAGGGGTCAGTAACCAGGGAAACCGGCTCCGTGTGCAAAGCTGAGAACGCCCTGGAATTTAGGCAAAGGGCTCAGAGGTGTCGCCATATTATGAGCAGGCGAAAGTGGTGGCTCCTATGATGACTGTTGCTGTGTTTTACTGACCTGAAGTGCCCCATCACCATTTGTCAAAAGCCCGTTCCTATGCGAGGTGCACAAGGGGATGCTGGCTTTAAAAATTCGTTTAAATCCGTCACCCCTGGCTGAGTTTCGCTGTTGTCAGTAGGGAGCCTCCCGGACGTGACTAGTCTCCCCTCATGCCTGGGCTGGGGGTTCGGACCGCACCACGGGCAAAAATCAATCCAAAGCAATCACACCCTACAGCGGGCCTGACTGGAACAGGAGCTGGGCTGATTGAAATGCACCGGAACGGGGAGCCTTTGAGTCTCGGTGCATGGAACCCCCAGAGTGGCAGGTGCCTCCTCTTGGGGTCCATGGCCCAACACAGGTGCCCCCAAGCTTGTCGTTGCGAAGGCCTCCTGCGGGCAGACCATGAAAGGTTAGCTCCTCACTTCCTCTCTGGGCCTGCGGCACTTGGCTCATCCATTTATTACAAAAATTGTCAAGTTGCATTTTAATTGTGATTTCAGATTTCCGTTGTTCTCTCTATTGTTAACTCATGTGTCCAGCACACTCTGCAGGCACTGCTGTCACCCAGGACTTGAAATTACAAATGACGGACAACACAACCCAAACTGGCCCAAGTAAAAGAACATGACTGGCTCACAGGACTGGGAAGTCCCAGGATAGGAATATATTCAGTTATAAATTAGCGAAGGAGCTCAAATGATATCGCCAGCCTCTGCTTCTCTCTCTCAGCATTCCTTGGCTTCCCTCCTCCTGGTGGGAAGGTGGTTGCCAGCAGCTCCAACCTCACCTTCTCCCTGTTCAAGTTCACTGGGAAGCACGTATCTCTTGTCCGATGGTCTCAGGAGCAGCCTCACCGTGTCTTTCTAGTTCTGACTGGGTCAAGTGCCCGTCCTTGAACCCATCAGTGTGGCCTGGGGACTGTAATACTCAGGACTGACGATCACCTGAACTGAATGGATTAACTGTGGGAGGGGGATTCCCTGGAAGGAGGTCAGAGGACTGAGTGGTGAGTGGCCAGAACACAGGAGGTCTACTTTAGCAGGCAATGAAGTAAGAAAAAACACCAGGGAGGAAATTATGTCCTTTGTTAGAATTCCTTAAAAGCGCAATGATAGGAACACCTCATTGTTACGCCTTTCCTGCTCCATCCATCACTCCAGGGCAGGATTCTGTCTTGGTTTCTGTCCCGCTATTCCTTCTAAAAGGAAGGGCTTTGCAAATCACATACACGAAGGACAGGAAGGCTGAGTGAAGGCAGAACCACCCTCCTTGGCCACTTGAATCTGATAAGAAGCAATTTATGACCAACCCCAGCACCAAAGTGCAGACAGAAGCATCCTTTACCAGACCAATGATTTAATTTAGGTCTGTTGAGAAAAGGCTTTATCCTATCAGCTGATAAATGTATTCCGAGGACACAATTAACAAACTCAATTGAGCACATGTGTGTGTGGCATTACAAAGTATGTGCATGTAAATATGTGGGTACCACGCAGACAACACCGATTTTCTTTCAAAAGTCCACGGACTATTTACCTCCTGGTGCACAAAGAAAAAATCTCTATAAATCTTGGAAGAGAGTCTACAGGCCTCCCTCCCGGACCACAAGGAAAAGAGAGGAAACATGGAAGAAGACTCCATTCACATTGCACTTGGAGAGGGTGTGGGGTCTCTTGGCCCAGGGAGCAGAGGTCTGCGTTCATCTGAGAGGGCTGCTGAGAGGGCCATGCTAGTCCCCTAACCTGTCCCGGCGCCCAGGATCCTGTGCCAGGAAGCGAGGACGGTGGGGGAGGGAGGGACATCTAGCGAGGCTTCAAGGATGGTCCATCACTATATCCTCATCACTTCCTGTTACTGATGCTTGATGACTGATATCAGAGGCCTCGGGAGATAGAGTGGGGACAGAAGGAGGAAAAGCAGGAATGCTTCAGACACCCAGAAAAGCCTAGAAGGACAAACCAACCCTGCCCTCTATTAGCAGGAGCGACTGACGAGGGCTGCCATAGGGAAAGGACGTGGACAGATAAGGGCTTTGCTGTCTGGCTACCCTGATGGCCTTAAGATCCCGAAGAACATTCTAATTAGGGTCAGAGTAGGTGAGTGATAATCAGATCTGGGATCGGATCGGTTAAGATGACGGAGATCTGTATCTCTCCTCCACTTCTTAGAAACAACTTGAGGTGGATTTTAAAAAATGCGCACAGTTATTGCAGGTATGTGGTAGTAGTTCAGAGCTCCGGCTTCAGAATAAAAAAGAATTTGGTTTACTATTAGTTTTTGTTTTGTTAATCCTCATCCGAGGATATTTTTCCATTGATTTTTTGAGAGATTGGAAGGAGGGGGAGAGACAGAGAGAGAAGCATCAATGTGAGAGAGACATACCGATTGGTTGCCTCTTGCATGCACCCCTACCAGGGCTGGGGATTGAGCCCGTATGCCCCTGACCGGGATTGAACCCGGGTCCCTTCAGTCGTGGGCCAATGGTCTATCCACTGAGCCAGACCAGCTAGGGCAAGAATTAGATTTAAGTCCCAGCTCTGTCACCTCTTGCTGTGTGACCTTGGGCAAATCATCTACCTCTGATTTCTCATCTGTGAGACAGGAGTCTTACCAGTACCACATCTGGTGGGCTTGTTGGAGGACAAAATGGATGAATGCATGAAGTGTGCAGGGTTCAGACCCTGCAGTGAGCAGTTAGTAAAGCTGGCCTGGGAATTTGCCTCCAGACACCCTAGAGGCCAGCATGGGCAGCTATAAGATTCAGCATCCTTAAGCTAAAGGACCAATTACTTGGGATTACAGTTCTTGCTACATGGACTTGAGAAAGGTTCATGTCGTGGATCTTCACAGGATGCCCATGAGGCAGGGGCCAGTTTGCTGGTGAGTTTCAGAGGCTGTTTGTTCTGTGAAGGCCTCTCGGTGCAGTAAGAATGCAAGTAAAGGTATTTGGGTAGCTTTCTCTAAATTTATATCTTTTTAAAGCGCACGGTCTTTAACTCCAGTTCCTATTGTCAATACTTAGTGGTTTCCATGGAGATCTGACTTTCAGGGAGAAGCAGAACTGAACTTTTGTATGTGAATGTTCCTGGTAGCAGCACTCGCAATGGCCAAAATGTGGAAACGGCCCAAGTGTCCATCAACTGGCGAATGGGTGAACCAAATGGGCTATATCCACGGAAGGCAATGTTATTCTGTCGTAAAAATGGATGAAGCACTGACACATACTACAACCTAGATGAACCTTGAACACAGTGTGGTAAGTGTAAGAAGCCAATTGCAAAAAGCTGATATTGTGTGATTCTGTTTATGTGAAATTTCCAGAATAGGCAAATAAATCTATAGAGATAGAAAGTGAGGCCATGGTTGCTGACGGCTGTCCCTGTGGGTGGGTTGCATATAGTACGTGAATTTTATTTCAATAAAACTATTGCAACAAGAAAAAAAAGGGCTACCCTTGCTCTGCACTGAAACAGCTGGGAAACGGCCTCAGGGGAAATCAAGGGACCACAGGTTTGTTTCATTGGGAGACAGTGCCCGAAATGCTAATGAACCTGTGGGCAGCCTCACACTGCATTGAGAGTTGGGCCCCTGACTACCTAAGGGTCCTCTGCCCAGTCCCCCTTGGCCTCGGTATGCAGAGCCCTCCAGCCCCAGTGTTGGGTGGCCAGCTCTGTCCAAAGGCTCGTGATGTGTCTCTGGGTCTGTCTGCTTTTGTAAAAAAATATATATTTTTATTGATTCCAGAGATGAAGGGAGAGAGAGAGAGAGAAACATCACTGATGAGAATCACTGATCGGCTGCCTCCTGCATGCCCCATACTGGGAATTGAGCCTGCAACCCGGGCATATACCGCGACTGGGAACGGAACTGTGACCTCCTGGTTCATAGGTTCACGCTCAACCACTGAGCCACTCGGTCTGTTTCCTTTTTGAAGATGTCTCCCGCATCCCCACAGTGCTCATCGTTTGTCGTTCAACAAGGGCGATACTGATAGTGAGTTACAGGTCAGACACTGCACTGAGCGCTTGCCATACATTATTTCACTTTATCCTCCTAAGAACCTCTGAAGGGGGCACTGTCACCCCCACTTGACGAAGGAGATAACGTGTCTCAGAGAAGCAGCCTGGCAGGTGCAAGGCCTTGACCCCAAACCCATCTACTCCAGCACCTGAGCTCCTTCCCTTTGTGCGTTCTTTACCTTGATCCCTCCTTTCCCGACACCCAACCCCCACCCCTCCGGGTGCATCTAAGCTCCTTTCCTTCTGCTCCGAGTACAAATCCGTGTCCTCTGCAGAGAGCCCTGCGTGTGGCTGGAGATGGTCTGCAAAGCATCGCTCGGCTTTCTCTGCTTAATTAAGCAACTCACCTCCTGAAGAGAAGCAAGGAGCGGTGCCAGGAGAAGAGGAATCAGAGTTCCTATGGAGTAAAACCCCTGGCTGAGCCCACGAGAGCCTGACAACAAATATACGCTCCTATTTACCTTGGATCAAGGGGCACCAAAGCTGTTGTGGTGAGGAGAATACTGTGAGACGTAAGAAGCTTATGAAAAGCACAGGTTCCTCCGAGACCGGCATCGATCTAAGTGGGGAATATTGACTTGGTAAATGCCTGCGGGGAGAATTATTCCTGGCTACTCTTCCCCTGTCCGCACCCCGCACCCTCCAATTTCTCCGGCCATTTTCCTTACAAGCGCTGCGGCATCTCCGAACGCCTCGGTGGTGCGAGCCTTCATCTGATTTTACGGCGCAGGCCCGGCAATAACTACTGCGTAACTTAAACCCAGGCCCCGGCGATGTAAGTCATATTATTACCCGCCTGCCATATCCCTCCGGCATATTCCAATTACACCCGTGCTCCTTGTCAGTAACGCAAGTCGTAAATGTACCATCATTTCGGTGGCTTATTGAAAAATCAATCCCTCGACGGAGATGCTCTGACAGAAGCTGTGGAAGCGGTCGCTCCCACTTTTCGAAGGGGACACAGCCCCCCTCTCCTCTTTACTCTGGAAACTCCTGCTCCCATAGCCTAGGCCCGCTAGACGGAGACTCAGTGCAGGGCAGGGCCTCACGGGCGGGTTCCAGCTTCAACCCCGCCATTTGCCACGGGCACCTGGGCGAACTGGGCCCGGGCTTCGTATTTCCACGGGGAGGCAGGATCAGCCTTGCCTGGGTTGTGCAAAGTGTTCCCCTCTCCCCCAGGAGCTGCCCATTGTGGGTCCCTTCCCTTCCCGGCTGCAAGACAGCCACCAGCTCTGTGTTCCAGGCTGAGGCGAGGCCAGGGAGGACCCGAGGACATGTCACCTGGCTGAGGCCAATGCCGAGGCCAGGGAGGTGCCTAGGACATGTCACCTGGGTCACAGGCACTGGCCTGGTGGAGCAGGACAGGCACACAATTGTGCCAGTGATCCATCTCGGGGCAAGACCGCCCCTGGTCACTTGTGCATCTGGGTGACAAATGAATCAGGAGCTGAGAAGCACCAACTATAAAGGTGGACTTGTGTGTGTGCTGGGCAGAGCTGGGGGCTGTGGAAGACATCACCCAAGGCCGCTGTGAAGCCCTATAACAAGGTGCACATTCACTTAGAATCTCTCCTTATCGGTGGTGCTGAGGAAGAATAATCCCCCCCCCCCCCCCCCCCCCCCCCGCCTCCCCGCCGCCCCCAGAACAATGGCGACAGATAAAAACACCCGGGTGTAGCGGGGAGGCGGCTCAGGCAGGGATTCTGGGAGAGAAGGGGTGTATATTCTGAAAGTCAGCACCGGTTTAGCCGGTTAGCCGGTTGGAAACTGGCCGTAATGACTTTCGTATATTTCCTGAGTCCTGTTCCCGGACTCCTGATGGCAGGGCTAAATTAAAAACAACAGTCACCTTCCTGCCGCCCACCTTCTCTGCACTGGGGTCTGCGGGGTTCCCTGAATAACGGCACCTGTGTCCCTCCCTCGGCCTCCTCCACCAGGTGAGTTTCAGCCCAGGACTGGCGTCGTGTTACTAATTCTGAAAGTCCACCTCCTGAGAACACTGGCTGGGCCCCAACCAGCTCAGAAACAAAACACCGACCGAGCGCCTGGGAAATGCGCCTCCTCCTCCGGGAACCAGGCCTTGAGGCTCAAGGGAGGGATCCCTCCCTTCCCGTGGGGAACCAGGAGAGGCGACTCCAGTGCTGCAAGGGAGACCCAGCATGCACCTCTTCCCCCGACCGCGACCGTCCTGCGCACCAGTCCGAGGAATCGTCAACATGCGGGCTCAATCAAAATGTGCTCGGCAAGCCCCCCTTCTTCTCTGTGCCTCAGTTTCTGCCTCTGTAAGATGGGGAGGGCTCACTCCCAGAGCCAGATGGGCTCCCTGGGGAACCCTGGCTTCTCATGTTGACCCGAGTCCCCTGGCCGCCTGCTCGGCCAGCTGGTGAGGGGGCGTCCACAGTCAACCCCCCGGAGGCCAGGTAGGCAGGTAAGCTGTCCCTTTATGAGATTCTGCAGCTCCCCTGGGGCTCAAACCAGGGCAGCCGACCCAGAAGCACATCTGTGTTCCCCAAGTCAGGCTGTCTTTTTTTTGTTTTGTTTTGTGGGTTTTTGTTGTTGTTATTAATCCTCATCAGAGGAGATTTTTTTCCCATTGCTTTCTCAGAGAGAGAGAGAGGGAGGGAGGGAGAGAGAGAAACATCGATGTGAGAGATATACATCAACTGGTTGCCGCCCACATGCACCCTGGCCAGGGGCAGGGAGCGAACCTGCAATCCAGGTATGAGCCCTTGACAGGGAAGCAACCCTGCGACCCCTCAACCCCTCAGTGCACAGACCAACTTCCCAAGGATGGAGCCACACCAGGGCCAAATCGGGCTGTCTTTGTTCTTCCTCTGATCTGTGCTCCTGAGCCACGGGGGGCCCATGGGCCACTGGTCCCCATCAGCTGCATCTCCTTCCCAGTGGGAGCTCTAGAAGCAGGTGGAGAACTCCTGCACTGTCACCAGTTTGGGCCAGGTGGCCTCAGGCCGGGCCCCCCAGGTACCCTGAGCAGCCCGATTCCAGGCCAGTGTCAGGACTGGATGGGGGAGGGGCTGAGAGACACGGCTGAAGCCCAGGGCGGTCACCAAGTCCGAGTCCACCACTCACCAGGTGAGGGCACTACGTCACTTTGCTCATGCTGTCCATCTGCCTGGAACATCCTTGCCGAGCCCAGAGGCAGCACCGCGTGGGATGGCGGCCAGACTGCCTGGGTTCCAATCCCCCCTGCACCACCTACGGATGAGCTTGCCCCAGATGCCCCATAGATGGGGGCGGACTGCAGTCTGGCTCAGTGTTTCTCAAACCTCCAGGAGCACAGGAGTCACCTGGGGACCGGGTTACAATGCAGATTCAGGCTCAGCAGGTGTGGGAGGGCCTGGGACTCTGCATTTAAACCGGCTCCTGGTGATGTTGATGCTGCAGGCCAGGGACCATACTTGGGAGCAGCAAGAGGCTCAGCTCACCTCCATGAAGGTATCTGGAGTCTGGCACCCGGGGACACTCAATGAAAGGTAACTCTTGTGATCTTATTACAGGGGCAGAAAAAGGAACGCTTCTGATCACAGAAGTTGCAGTCCGTACCCCCGAGCCCCATTTCAAAGCCCCTTTTTCTGAGGCCCAGATTTGTCATCTCCTGCCAGTGGCATGCGCTCTGGGCAAATGTACCCAGTGAGACCATCTGGCCCTTTGGAAATATGCCCAGCGCTGCCAATCTTGGCGTGGGCAGAGCTGGAAATGCTGACCAAGCCTAGACGTGGGGGTCCCAGTGTGTGGGGGTCAGGAAACAGGTAGGGAGGGGGCTGGGACCTTTTGATCATAGAGCTGCTGCCCCCCCAGGTGGGACCCACTCTCATGCCTGCCCCACCTGCAGGCCCCTGGCATCGTCTGGCCATCACGTGGCTGACTCAGGCAGCTGGGCTGCGGCTGGAAGGGTGCTGTGTCCACACCTGTGGGCCCTTAGCTCCCAGGGCTGTCTGGACCCCCCTTCCTCCCCAAGGCCCCAGGAAAGCCAAACCCTCAAACCGGGACACCTGGAGCTCTCCAGATGCTGGCCCAGGAGAACGACCCTAAGGTGGAGGGAGGGGAGATAGGGAACTCCCCAAGATACAGCTCCATAGGGAGATACACCTCCAAGATGCAGTCCCACGGGGAGAGAGGACATGTAGAGCTTGTATATATGGTGGGCACCGGTCTCCCTGCTTTATATGCGTCAACATTTTTTTTAATTCTCATCCAAGGATATGCTTATTGATTTGAGAGAGAGAGGAATAGAGAGAGAGAGAGAGAAATATCGATCGGTTGCCTCCCATATGCACCCCGACCAGGATCAAACCAGCCACCTGGGAATGTGCCCTGACCGGAATCCAATCCAACCCACAACCTCTCAGTGTGCGGGGACGACGCTCCAACCAACTAAGCCGCACCAGCCAGGGCCGGGGGCAGATTCTCACTCTACTTCCCAGCTGTGTAACGCCGGGCAAGTGACATAACCCTGAAACCCTGTTTTTCCCATCTGTAAAGTGGGGATGATTTTATTAGCACCTGCCTCCTTGGGGTGATGTAAGGACTTGAGAAGATACAGTCTGTTTGTCATGACTCCCACTAATGTGGTTGGTCAATAAGGGTGGGGTCTTATTGATTTACGATTTGATTTACCGGTGACCTCTCTGCACCGCCCCCCCCCCCCCCCCCCCCCCCCCCGCCAGCACACTGAAGGTTGGAAGCAATTAGGGGCAAGCTTTCTCAAAACCCAAGGGAAAGCCTCAGCAACATGTGAAGATCTTACCAACAACAAGAAAAGTAGAAAATCTACCCAAGCACTTTCCTTCATGAGAAGCTGTGGCCGACTTAGCGACACCCAGAACTTCGGCGGCCCACGGGGTTCCGCTGTCTGGGGGCTCTGAGTGAGATGGCAAAGCTTGGAGACACGTCTCCCTGTGGCAACAACGGATGAAAGATGAAGGTGGCAGCCTCATCCGATCTTTAATTTTGATGAAAATAGTCTCCATTAGAAGCGAATGCCCTCCGGGATCCACAGCTCACAAGAGAAAAGAGAAAGCGTAAGCCCTTCACTGTGTCCTGTAGGGATGCATCACGGTGACCCCCGGGGACGCTGGGTACAAATGCAACTGTGTGTGCGCGTCTTCTGGTAGGAATCCCGATGGCTTCTCAGTGTCAGGCTCAATTACAATGTGCCGAGGGTTTGGAGCACCGCACCCCCCCTCCCCATTCCCAGGAGCCCTGCTGTTTTCAGGGCAGGATTTTACAGAAAGGGGGGCTTCCAGGGACACACCGTGACGGGACAGTGAGAACCTCTGTGTCACTGTGTCGCGAGCTTAGCAGGGTGCCAGGTACACGGTAAGCACTCAGTGTTAGCCGCTGTCTTATTGTTATTGTGATTAGTGTGGAGGGTGATGCTGGTGAGAGTTAACAACAGATGCAGCACCTGTACTCACTGCAGCGGTTCTCAACCTGTGGGTCGCGGCCCCTTTGGGGGTCGAACGACCCTTCCACAGGGGCCACCTAAGACCATCGGAAAACACACATATAATTACATATTGTTTTTGTGATTAATCACTATGCTTTAATTATGTTCAATGTGTAACAATGAAAATACATCCTGCATATCAGATATTTACATGACGATTCATAACAGTAGCAACATTACAGTGATGAAGTAGCAACGAAAATGATTTTATGGTTGGGGGTCACCACAACATGAGGAACTGTATTAAAGGGTCGCGGCATTAGGAAGGTTGAGAACCACTGCCCTAGAGGCAGGAGACCTCAGCGCTAACCTAAGGCGGCCAATGGCCCTGAGGCTCTGGTTACCGCTTCTTGCAACTCAACAAGCACAACACCCACCAGCACCTTGAACTGAGTGAGCCGGGGCTGGGGAAGGCGGACAGACTTACGGATAACCTTGCACTCTGAGAGTGGTCAAGCCCGGGCCTCGGCCGCCTGAGCTCGCTGGTCTGCGGGATGGGGCAGGGACTGGTGGTGCCCAGGCCCCAGCTTCTTCTGCAGCGGCCTCTGCTCCCCGCAGCCCCACGTCGGGCCCTGGTGGCTGGCTGGCCCTTCTCTGTGCTCTGGCCCTTCCCTGGCCTCTCGCTCGCTGCCTTTCAAGCTCTCGCCAGCTTTTGTATCCCAAGATGCTTCGGGGACTCACACACAGATGTCTCCCACCAACTCTGCCTCCGTGCCCGAGGAAGATGAGAACAGCCCTGGGGGAAGTGCCTGGCGGTGAGACAATGTACCCTGAGTGGGATGAATGGTGACGTTTTAATCATCACGGGCGACGGGCAGCTGCCTAATGGAACTGTCGATCTCACTGACAGGCGACACCTGCAGCTTCAGACTTTACGAGTGGATGTTCAGGATCCCTCTCGGGGTCCCCCCCCTGAATCCACACCAAACCCCAATACGCACACCTACAGGGAGAGCTACTGCTTCCCGACAGGAGGCATCTGGTGGGCACGAGGCATTTTCCCTGACATTCCTGACGGCTCCACCGGCCCACCTGTCCTCGCGGCATCTCTGCAGAAGGCGTGGTGGACACACTCTCCCCATTTTACAGATGAGAAAACTGATGCCCAAAGCCAGTCAGAGGCAGGGCTGGACCTGGGTCTCCTTGCTCTGGCAGCTTCTCTCCCGGGGTCATCCCAAGGATCTGAGCTTGGTGACCTCATCTTGGGCATAAGGAGAAGACAGTCTGAGGAAGGCAGCAGAAAAGAGAGAAAAGACAAGAGAGGAGGCGAGGCAGGCGGAGGAGAGGCTCAGGGGGGTGTGAGTGAGGAAAGGGAGAAGCAGGAGGAGAGAAAGGAATACATCGTAGGTGGATGGCTGGCCCCTGGCCCATCCTCCAATGTGAACTTGTCTGTCACGTGCACGGGGCATTCGCTTATTCGTCCAGCACAGACTGACTGAGCGCCTTCTGATTCTGGGATCCCGCACTGCTTGGAGCAGATAAAGTCCCGGCCTCATAGGGCTGAGACGCTGGTGGGGGAGGCTGTGGTGTGCAGACCTGCACCCTTCATTGTGAGCCCAAGGCTCAGATTGGAATGTGGAGGCGGGAGTCAAGGTAGGCCCTTCCCAGGCCCGGAACTCCTCGTGTTACAGCCCAACACCGGCTGCAACCATGAAACCAAGCTGGCCAGTGACAGACCTGTGACCCTGTAAAGCCCAGTAAATGCAGCCCATGGCTGTCCTGCATGGGCCCAGCTGACCCACTGAGGTGGCCACGGTGGACCCCTGAGCTCCTAGCCACCTGGCGCTCAATGATAACACTGGCTTGAGAAGCCCTCGGCAGCCGGGCGGCTGGCACCCTGGTGACTGAGATCAGCATGCGGCGTGAATCCGACAGCGCCGATTCTGGAATTGCAAAGGCTTTTAAACAGATTGCCAGCATCTCTTTTACTTTTATTGTGCAAGGAACACAAACGAAAACAGCAATGATTTGTCCCTCAATAAACAAAGGCAGTAAAAGAAAGAGGGAGAAAAACCACTATCCACGTTACATTCTCTGAGCCTCCTTCTCGCTGTGATAGAGAGCGGGTTATAAAAACCCATGTGCAGGGGGCTCAGGCTCTGCTGCTGTACCGGGCTGGGAAGGGGCTGGAGGGGGTGCCCAGCCAACTCCCTGACAGACCCCGTGGTTTCAGACAGACCCTGGTTCGGATGAAGGTCTACTACTTGCTGGCTGTGTGACACTGGGTCAGTCACTTAACCTCTCTGAGCCACCGTCACCTTGCTGCACAGGAAGAATAAAGGCAATGAAGGTGGAGTGGCTCAGGTTAGTGCCTGGCACTCAGAGGCGCTCGGTAACTTCAACAGTGATCATCACCACGGCCAAGGTCATCGTCGGGGACAAAGGGAGGAAGAAAAGCCTCCAGCTCAGACTCCCTCGCAGGGTTGGGGTGATTCTCACAGGAGATGGCGAGTGGGCAAGAGCTTTATAAACTGTAGTGCGCTGTCCACACAGGAAGCCTGATTGCTATTAAGTCCAGTGAAATGGTTTTGTTTCCCGTGTTGGCCTTGAGCCTTGGCCAATAACTCCTGCAGTTGCATGTATATATTTGGCATCTTGCGGTCTGTTGGAAATAACCAGCGACATTCTATTTCTCCCCTGACTTGTGTTTTTGTATTCATTTTGCCTCTGTTCACATGTAGCTATTTCTCTTTCTCGCTCGCTCACACCGATCTCTTCTCTTTTCTTCTCTCTCTTAGCCTGGGAACTCCTGGGCTACACTTAGACCACTGGATCTTAAACCTTATTATTTGGGACCATTCTATTAAAATAAGGCTCTAGCCCGGACGGCGTGGCTCAGTGGTTGAACATCTATCTAAGAACAAGAAGGTCATGGTTTGATTCCTGGTCAGGATACATGCCTGGGTTGCAGGCTCCATCCCCAGTGGGGGTGTGCAGGAGGCAACCGATCAATGATTCTCTCTCATCACTGATGTTTCTCTCTCTTTCTCCCGCTCCCTTCCTCTCTGAAATCAATAATAAAAAAAAAGGCTCCATAGTCAAATATGTTCAGGAAATGCTGAATCCAGCTGTTCTTGACTGCAGGCTTCATGGCAACTTTGCTATGCCAGGGTGCACCCGAGACCCAGGAGCTGTAGAATGCAGGATGCCCACACTTGCACGTCTGTGGAACTCCCCCCCGTCCCCGCCCCTCCGCCCCATGTCGGCAAAAGAATGCATTTCGATGACTTGCAAACACAGCATGGAGCTGAGGGAGGGCCCAGCTGCTGCTCTGCTTCCCAGCCAGGCATGGAGCAAAGCCATGCCCACCCCTGGGAGACAGGAACTCCTCCGATGGCCAGCTGTAGCTTGGGGATTCCTGCACAGCTTTGCCAAACCTTCCTTAGGCTGCATGGCAGCTAGGATGCTTCCACCCGACCCTCCTCCTCTCCCCATCACTTGGGATCTGACTGGTGTCATGGATCACCAGCCTGTTCCAGCTCTCTCTCCACTTTCCTCACACAGGCATTTCTTCAATAAATTCCTTACGTGCTTCATCCCACCTCAGAGGACCTGGACTAACGCCCACCTCTTGAAGAGCATCTATTAACATCCCAAGGAATACAGGGGTAGCACCGAGGACAATGTGAGAAACCAACAGCCAGCCCATCAAGGGCATTCAAAGCAAAAGGCAGGAGTTGCTCACCCCATTCCTCCCTCTGATCCATGCATCCATCCATCCATCCATCCATCCACCCACCCACCCATCTGTCCATCCAACTAAGCATACAGCCATCCATCCACTTACCTACTCAACTGACAAACCAACCCCGAGCTCTGATGGGCTGCTGGACAAGCCCGACATCCCCCCCTGACATCTCCTCAGCTGCCCAGGCAACCCGGGGGGAGGCCGAGAAGAGACTGCGAGGAAGCTTCGTTTCCTCCCTGTTGGAGAGAGACTCGTGTCTGAGTGAACTCCCATTTAGATGGAATAAAAATATATCTGATGGCGGCTCCCCTTTTCTTCATGGAGAACAATCTCATTTAAATCCTGGCTCTGTGCCCCAAAGGGAAGCCTGCAAGACCCACATCTTCCAGCACATGCTCAGCCAGGCTGCAGCCCAGGGAGGAGGCTGTTAAGCCAAGTGCAGCTGAGAGAATGCGAAGCCTGTTTCAGGGAGTCCCTGTTCATAACCGGGAAGGCGGAGGAAGAGATAGTAGTCAGGCCTCTGCTCCAGCCAAGCCCGTAACTCACAGCACCTCGTTTTACTCCACGGCAACCTTTAGAGGAAGCAGGTCAACTTGTTATCCCCATTTTACAGATGCAGAGACTGAGGCTCAGAGAGGCAAAGCAACCCGCCTAAAGGGTGAGTCTGGAGAAAGACGGTGGGGCAGGGGTTTCCCTGAGGCTGGGCTCCTACACAGGCCGCAGGCAGGCTCCAAGGCTGGGCCAGGGATGCCGCAGGTAGGAATGGGCTCCATCCAGACTAGATGTCGGAGGTTGTAACGAGAGCTCAAAGCACACACTTCGGGAAAGGAAATGGGATCCTCCTGGAGGACCTCTGTCTGGTCTCCATACCTGTGAGGTTGAAGGTGAAGGGCAAATCATGTTTTTTAAAGCGACTGCGGTTGGCTGAGTGGCTGCCGTGGCGAAGACACACCCAGGTGAGACTCGCGTGGAGAGGCCCTGCCCCCAGCACCTGGAGGCCCATCGGTGGGTTCAACCAACTCAAGACCAGTGACAATGACAACCACGTAAAAGTGTCTTCGAAGAGGTGAGGATTACAAGGGGATGCGGAGAATAACAAGTGCCCAGCTGGTGTGGCTCAGTGGTTGAGCACAGACCTAAGAACGAGGAGGTCAGGTCTGATCCCTGGTCAGGAAACATGCCTGGGTTGTGGGCTCGATCCCGAGTGTGGAGCGTGCAGGAGGCAGCCAATCAATGATTCTCTTCATCATTGATGTTTCTATCTCTCCCACTCCCTTCCTCTCTGAAATCAATAAAAATATATTGAAAAAAAAAAGAGGTGTCAGGGCAGTGGGATGGCAGGGGTTATTTCCTTTAAAAAAATCTGAAGGTTATAAATGAAGACACTGACACCCAGTGACCCGGGACAGGGGTGCAGGAATCGGCCCCCCCTCTGGGTCTTGGCCTGCGCTGGCTCTGGAATCCTAACGCTCTTCCACCCCAGGCCTGTCCCCCAAAACCTGGCTCAGCATCAGGGCCTGGCTGACAGGCCTGCCCGTCCAGCAGCCTGATTTCACTTCTGGCTGCTGCACCGTGAGATTCGAAGCTCTGAGATGCGGGGCCTCCCACACCCTCTCCTGCCTGCAAAGCCACCCTCTCTCCACCGATGCCCTTGGCCGACTCTACCCTCGTCACCTCCAGGGCTCAGCTTTAATGTCACCCCCTCCCCGCCATGGGTCCTTTATGATTCTTTTTCTTACCTGTTTCCATCTTGGATCCCCCTCTCACCACACCCCCTGCCCTGAGTCTGGCGCACACATATGCACACAACAGACATGGGTTCGAACAGGACAGCCATCCTGGGAGACTCCGGGCGCTCCCTGACTCTACAGCAAGTGTGGCTGTGGTGACTGTCCACACTGACCGTGACTGACTCTAAGACAGGGGACCCGACTGTATGGGGAGATCGGGGAGGGAGGGGCATGTGAAGGGGGCCCAGGAGCGCTATCTTCACCCGTCACAGGATGCCAAGGGGTAGTGTGTAAATGGATAAGCCTGGGGATAGCAACACACAATTGTTTGAAGAATGGAGACACGGGGCGGGAGGAAGAGCGGCCGTGTGGGAGGGCGCTGGCTCCTGGAGCTGGAACCAGGGGCGGGAGCCTGGGCACGCTCGGCGCTCTTCATTGTAAGTCTTTTAATGCTCTTTGATTTTTTTAATTATGTGCATGTATTACTTTGGTAAAAGTAAAACATTTTTAAAAATAAGGAAGCGCCAAGGGGAAAAAAAATCCCTTGGTGAATTGTACGGCTCCTCTGATCCTCCCGTGTAACATCCCCTAAAATGGTGGTACGGCATCAAAGCCCACAGACTTCCCAGGGAAAGGAGCAAGGGAAGAGTAATGTAAACACATGTCAGCTCCGTTCAGCACAGTGATGACTCTCAGCCATCCCATCCTGCTGGGAATACTTCATGTAACGATGGAGGACCACGCAGGGTTCCCAGAGCAGCCACCTCACACAGCAGGGCAGCTGGTCTGCCCAGGGCCTCCGGCTGGGGCTGTGACGTGGGGCTGTAGGGAAGACCCTCACTCCTCCCATTGTGCTGCCTCGGTTTCCTCATTGAGATCTGCTGGACCCCACGTGTCTACCGTTGTTCTGGAAAGAAGAGACAGCACCAGACAGAACCGGTAGACGGAAAAGAAAAAACACAGACCAGGCGACTCAGCCATGTATTCAACACCAGGTGAACAGACACCAGCTATGGGCCAGGCACGGTTTAAAGCGGGGGTGGGGGGATATTACCAAAGAACTTACACCCATATACGCATAACCCATGGATACAGACACTAAGGTGGTGAAGGCCTGGGGCAGGGCGGGAACCGGGTGGAGGGGGACATCAGTAATATTCTCAACAATAAAGATTTAAAAAAAATAGGACACTTAGTTGCGCACAAAATCAGAAAATATTTGGGAAATAATTTCCAATAAAATCTTTTACGAGACGTGTTTAATTAGATACCTTATAGGCTTATTCATGGCACTTAAAAAATAATTAGAGGAAAACATCCTCAATAAAAAATTCAAATATCTGAGTCACACACACACACACACACACAATAATAAAACATGGAGTGCTGGGTATAAAATAGTGAATGAAGATCCCCCTTTCCTCTGGGCATTACATTCCAGCTGGGGCCGAGGCAGAGAATAAAAAAAGTTAAGTCAGTAAAAGCTACCGTAAGTAAGATGGTGTCTTCACTACGGTGAAAGACAGGGCGGCGAGGGAGCCAGGAGGGGCGGGTGTCTGGGGAGGGACTCCCTGAGGTGGCGGCATCTCAGCAGGTCTGAGGGAGGTCAGGGGGTCAGGCCTGCAGGTGTCTGGGGAGAGAGGAGCACAAGTCCAAACGCCTGGAGGCTGCAGCACTTCCGGCCTGTGCGGGGACTGGCCAGGGGGCTGGGGTGGGAGGAGAGTACAGGAGGTGAGAGAGGTAACCAGGCAGATCCTATCCAACGCCCATGTGCTCATTCCTAGGAGGCCCTGTAGTCCGTGGTGGTTAAAAACTGGCTTTAAAAGTCCTTGGTCAGTAGCACTTGCTGATTTCTGTGGTGATGGCACTGAATGCAGAGTTGGGAAGGGATGGGCACATCCAGCCCGAGCCCCAGCCCCAGCCCCAGCCCCAGCACCCCACTGCCTGGGCATGGCCTCTGACCCCTTAACACTGCAGTGGTTTTAAAAAGGAACGCCCACCCCCGGGACCCTTCACTTAAATGCTTTGGGAAAATACATCCTTTTCCCAGTCTGAGCCTGTGCCTTGGCACACAACCCATTGTGGGCCCCATTTCCAAGGGAATTACCTATGAAAGTCTGCACGGGCCACATACGTGCCCAGCTCCCTGCACCACAAGCTTTCACAGGGTTCCTGACATTTAGAATGCTCTTCCCTTGGTCTCTGAATGACTGGCTCACTCTGAACATTCAGATCTCAGTTCAAATGTCCCTTCCTGAGGGCCCTTCTGGTCTCCCCTGTCCCCTGTCCCCCATGATTCTCTTCACATGACCCTTTTCAATTTCCTTCAAAGCTCTTATCACTGAATTATCTACCTACCTACCTACCTACCTATCCACCTACCCACCTACCTATGTTATCTATCTATCTATCTATCTATCTATCTATCTATCTATCTACCCATCCATCTACCTATCTATCATCTTGTATAGTACAAAGGAGACTATGGCCTCCGGATTCTGGGATCTGGCATTGCTCTCTACATCCCACGTGCCCAGATCATGTCTGGTGCATAGAAGCAATGCAGCATTTAATAAATATAAATCCGTGGCCCTTCTGTCTGATACCTACAATAAGGGACCTTAAATAAACGACTCCCTGCAGGGATGTGAACGATTTGTCTCCATCAAGGACTAATGGCACGACCGTGGACGAGAGGCAGCCTCCCTATCAGGTGGGAGTGGCTCTTTCCACCTGGATGAGGTTGGAATTTCCGGCTTGCGGGCAGCCTGTGGTCGAATGGCAACCCCTACTTCATTGCTCAGAAAATCGAGAGTCATTTCCCCAGGCAGTTTACAGCATCATCTCTTCTTGGGATCAGGAAAGCCTTCGTCCTTTGTGTTGAAGAGAAATTGAATGTGCTTGCTGACCGCGTCTCCTCCCTTGCGCCTGCATTCCCACCGACACGGATCCTGGAGGTGGACAGCGGGGCCCAACTGTTCCCAAAAGGAGGAGCAGCTTGTGATTTAGGGAGAAAAGGCAGAAATGAGGTGATCTGCCAGCAATCGTGGGTGTGATTACACCCCACCCAGGCTTTCCAGTGCCCAGCCACCCAATCATTTCCGGGGCTGTCATTTAAATAAAGAACGCACTGACCTCCACAGAGGTCTGCAATCACCGCTCACATCCTCTCCTGGACTCAACTAGGAACCAAAAGGGGTTCCTAGGCCGAAGCAGCCAACGTGAACCACACAACGGGAGGAGAGTCATTTTCCTGTGATGTCAGGTGGTGGGGAGGGTCAGAAAAAATAAAGGGCTGGAGGGCGGGATTGGAGGCCCAGCTTGGCATCTGGCTGGAGCTCCTGGAGGCACTGAGCAGGTACAGGCTCAGGGCAGGATGCAGGACGAAGGCCATCTGGCTCTTCCTCCCTCAACATCACTGCAGCCCAGCGAATGCCTTCTTGCCTGCTCTGCAGCCGCGTGAGAGAGCAGCAGCTCTGACATGCCTCTAAGAGCCTTCATTTCACAAACTGAGCACCTACTGTGTGCTGGCTGGCAAGGACACAGGGTGGAGTAAGAGAAAAATAGTCCCATGTCCTGGGAGACATCACAGTCTAGTTAGGGAAGGAGAGAGCAATAACACTACCAACAGGGAAATAAAAACCCAACCAGATAGATGGGATTAGGAGCCGGGCACCAAATGCTGTCAGAATAGAGAGGCGGGAAGGATCGCTCACGATTTCTTAGTTGGGTCTTGAAGGATGACTAGGAGTTTCCTGGTAACGATAACCATCATATCAATAGCTCACGTTTAGTAGAAACTTGCTTTGCTCAAGAGAGTTTGCTGGGTGTGTTTCCACTATTATTTTACTTTAAAATTATGCCTAGAATTGCCAGACACTGTTCTAACCACGTATTACACTCATTTATTTATTTAAAATACATTTTTTTATTGATTTCAGAGAGGGAGAGAGAGATGGAAACACAGACGAGAGAGAATCATCTACTGACTGTCTTTTACTGGGGATAGAGCCTGCAACCCAGGCATGTGCCCTGACCAGGAATCAAACTGTGACTTCCTGGTTCATAGGTTGATACTCAACCACTGAACCACACTGGCCGGGAATATTATCCTCATTTAATCTTCATAGTGAGCCTCCTCATCCCCCGAAAGTGGAAACTGAGGCAGGGAAGGTGAGGGAACGTATCTAAAGTCCCAGCCAGTGAAGAGATGGGGCTAGGATTTGAACCGAGGCAGAGCACGCCAGAGACCCTGGATCTGACCACTACCCTACACAGCCTTTCACAAGGACTCCCCTTCCACGCATTTGAGGAATAACAGGAGGAAATGCAAAGCACTGGCACCTGAGGTGGCAGAATGGGGCACGTTTGGGCAGCACTTCCATAGCCTGACAATCTCCTCCTAGATGCTGAGCTGAAGCCTGGACCCCCCACGATGCCCCTGGTAGGAGTTCATGCTGGGGGGTGGGGGGAGCTTGTCCACCTCTCTTTTCCTTGAAGCTGGGTGGACACAGGGCAAACCCTGAGCAGGTGTAGGGACCAGAAA
Source organism: Myotis yumanensis (assembly GCF_028538775.1). Classification (NCBI taxonomy): domain Eukaryota; kingdom Metazoa; phylum Chordata; class Mammalia; order Chiroptera; family Vespertilionidae; genus Myotis; species Myotis yumanensis. The sequence continues at coordinate 8,497,363 of NW_027223753.1, read as the reverse complement.
GCTGACTGCTTACGGCCGAGGAATGTGATCGGGATCGGAGCCTGGGCCCAATCACTGCGGAACCTACTTGAACACGGTCGTGTAAAATTGACCGAGAGAGGCAAGTTATGGGCAACTGACCAGCGGGGTGTGATCCCACCTCCCACGCTGAGACTTGGACTTTCTAGTTCATCATGTACCCCAAAACCAAAAGTGTCACCTCTAGCTATCACCCCGAGACGTTGCAGAAGGCATGGAGAAGAACACACAAGGCAGCCCTGTTTATAACGACCCGCCGCCAGCCCCAGTAGACCTTGATGGTGCGCCATGGATAGAATGGTGACATAAACCTTACAGTCAGACAGAAGACTATTGCACAGCAGCGCGAGCGAATGAGCAACTACATAAAACAGCAGGGATGCATTTTAGCAAGAGGATGTCAAGTGAAGAAAGTGAGGCCCAAGAGCCTCCATAAAATATGGCACTTTCATAAAATTAAACAAACAAACAAAACACGAGCCCAGCTGGAGTGGCTCAGGGGTTGAGCATTGACCTGTGAACCAAGAGGTCACAGTCTGATCCCTGGTCAGGACACATGCCTGGGTTGCAGGCTCGATCCCCAGTAGGGGGCGTGCAGGAGGCAGCCGATCAATGATTCTCTCTCATCATGGATGTTTCTATCTCTCTCCCCCTCTCTGAAGTCAATAAAAACATACGAAATAATTATTTAGAGATAAACAAACATGCGGTAAGACTTTAAAAAATAATCAAAGAAATGATTAAAGACAAAACTCAGGACAGATCCTGTGTGTGATCAGATCATAGGAGCTTCTGAGAAAGACAAAATTCCGGACCATGGTTACGGGGGTGGGAGGGGAAGGACCCATGGGTGGCCTCAGCAAGGTCAGTCCCTTTCTAGTTCCTCAGTGAGGATCATTTTTATAAATTATACTTAATTTTCAAATGTATTAATTGGGTCTTTTAAGTGTACTAAGGGTGAAATAATGAAACATCTCGATCGGCTGCCTCCTGAACAAGAGGTAATGCCTGGGGGAATCCACGCTAGGACCCCTCCTTCCCCCAGGCAGGACTCTGGTTAGGAGAAAGGGGCAGGACACCTGACTGCCTCCTGGGAAATTTGGGAAAGAGGTGCCCTCACCCTGTTGAAGCTGCTAAGCTGTAAGAACGTGTCCTGGCCACTCCAGGGGCAAATATGGGAGAGACTCTGCTGAAGAATGAAGCATCCATACAGGACAGCAGATCCCAGAGGCAGGGAGAGAGAGAAAAAACGAATCAAGTCCTAACAACACCTTTTAAGCCCCAGGAGCCAGCCATGCCTGGAGCCAGACACTCTCAGCTGGACAGGCAGGGCTGGCCTGCCCCGCAGCAAAGCTGCAGGTCACCTCCCTGCCTCGGTCTCCCACTCAGTGGGCAAAACACTCTGCGAACTCGGAGTCCAGAGGGGGATCTATTCCTCTTTGGAGAGCCTTGGAGGTAGGCTCGATGTTTCTTGTCGGACTGAGAGTGCTAACAGGCAGTGCTGTGTGCTGGACAGAATAAATCAGAACTTCGTGGCTGAGGTTGGCGAGGCTACGGAGAAACTCTGAACAGAAAGCAACACCAGGCCCGTGTCTGCACTTTATGCACCAGGAGGAGACTTCAGCATTTTTCGTTATTAAGGACAGAATTGGCCAATGATGGCAGCCAGGCTCTGTGGAGGGTGGGAAGTGAGAAGGGAGGGGTCCCATTTTCCAGTTCCCAGAGGGACTGGAGCTGGGAATGATCCAGAGCCTGGGAAGCACGCCCAGCCTGGGTGGCAGGGGACCGAGGGTCATCGGGGAGCTCATGGGAGTCATCAGTCTGAGGGATGGGCAGCAGAAAGGGGCAGAGCAGGGCAGGAGCCAGGTGAGCATGGGTGTGGTCCGGACAACAGCAGGTGGAGTAAGAATGAGGCCGGAGGCCTGGCATTAGTCTACCTGAGCATACCAGTGCCTCCATCTCTGCCTCATCTCTGAGCTCACTGCGCAGGCTCCCAGGGTGGGCTCCTGACTCTGGACCGCCAATGACAGCACAGCATCCCTCGGCCTCAGTGATCAGCTCAGGGATGGCCATCACACCACGATGGGCCAGCGAGAGCTCTGCCAGAACCTCCGCTAGAGCTGTTGCTCTTTCCTCTCAGGTCCAAGGTTCACAGAACACAAGCCTAGAGCTTCTGACGGCCACCTGTGGTGACCCAGGGGAAGCCTGTCTGAGCATAAGGATAACACAAAGGAAGAAAGAGCCAGGAAGAGAGACAGATTCACGATGACCTCATTTGAGCCTCTGGATCCAGCTGTGCCTAACGCCAACTTCCCTTGGAATGTGCACCAATAACTATTCTTTAAAAAAAAATTAATTAAGAGAGAGGAAGGGAGAGGGAGAAAGAGATAGAAACATCAATGAGAAACATCGATCGGCTGCCTCCTGCATACCCCTTACTTGGAATCGAGCCAGCAACCTGGGCATGTGCCCTGACTGGGAATTGAACCAGCGACCTCTTGGTACACAGGACGACACTAACCAAATGAGCCATACCGGCCTGGTACATCTGTCTTTTTCTTAATGAAACCACTTCCCCCCACGTAACTGACTGTTGACTAATAGCCATGAAGAAGGCTCATGTGTTGGCTACCTGCTAGCGGGGGCTGGTGGCAAATGCCACTGCTACCTGCCCCTCACTAGCAAGGACTTGGGGAGACATGACCTTTAGGAGACAGTCTACACTCAGGTTGGCTCACAAGGCCCTCCAGTTTCTGGTGTCTGTCTGTCTTCTTCACCCTCTGGCTACACTGACCCCCTCTGATCTCCACAGTCAGGTCGTGCCTTTCCCTCCACTGAGTCACACATGCTGTTCCCTCTGCCTGCAACAGTCACCTGCAGCACTCACTCTCCTGCCACTTCCCCTCCCCCACATCCCTCCCCACCCTACCCAACATACACACACACACACACACACACACACGCACGCACACACACACACCCCGCGGGACAAGCTGATGAACTGAATCATTTATTATTCTTGGCTTAGAGAGCTTCCTGTGATGCCCTCTATCTCTGTTCTTTGTTCCTAAGTAATTTCGTCCTCTTCCTCCTCCTAGCCTTGCACAATTGCTGGCATCTACTAGGCACTGATTAAAAATGAGTTGAATGAATGAATGAATGAATGAGTGAATGAACAAGGAACAGTAAAGTCATCTATCTCTACTATTCAGACTTATGGCTCAAGGGGACATGGGGTATGGTGTCTCTGAGTATCCATCAGAGCCTCTATGAGCTGTTTACCCATTTCCAGCTCTCCTTATTTCTTGCTAATAAACCCTCCGTGTCCAGAGTAATAAGACACTCAGCCCCAGAAGGATCACAATTGGTCTGAGTCAACCAGGATATCCAGTCCCCCACAGCCCAGCCTTCCTTGCAGCAAGGGTGGCCATGTGACCCTGTCCTGGCCAATGGGACATAAGTAGAAGTCTCCTCAGGACTTTGCAGATAAAACAAGGGCAGTGTGGCTCAGCTGGTTGGAGCATTGTCCTGTGCACTGAAGGCTCACAGGATCGATTCCCAGTCAGGGCACATACCCAGGTTGCAGGTTTGATCCCCAGTTGGGGCACGTTTGGGAGGCAACTGATCGATGTTTCTCTCTCACATCGATATTTCTCTCTCTCTCTCTAAAATTAATAAAAATGCATCCTCAGGTGAGGATTAAAAAAAAAAAAAAAAGAGCAATGTTGCCATCACCATCTCTTCTGCCTTCTTCCTGCCTTAGATGTGATGGTGGTGCCTAGAGCATCAGCAGCCACCTTGTCACCATGAAGTGACAGACCACCAACCTCTGGATGCAACTCAGAGCGCTGAAGGGAGGCAGCCCAATCCCACCAGCCTCTGGATTTCCTATTTAGGAGCAAAGAACAGAGATAGAGGGCATCACAGTAAACTTTCTAAGCCAAGAATAACAAAAACGCCCCCTCTCCCCCAGTTCCAGCTGCGTGTAGCCAGCATTTCTTGGGCGGAGAGCATCTGTAGCAAACGTAGCACCTTCCTCGGTGGCAGCCCCAGGGTTCAGGGCGCTCCCTCATGGATCTGAGACTGTGGAGCTGAGGAACAAATCCCAGAACTCATTGCTCCCCTCTCAGGCCAGAAAGAATCTAATTACCCAGCGATTGTACCAACTATTCCATCCGATTGATCAGTAATCACTGTAATTCCCAAACATGGTCTTCCATTCATAATTTGCAATGTACTTATTGTTTATACGCAAATAAAATGGGCTGATAACAAGGCGGTTGAGACAGAATTCCCAGGGTTCCGGGTATTTGCACGGTGCAGTGGTATATGTTCTAACTGTAATGTATAGGTTTTTTTTCTCTCCTTTTTTAAAGAGAAAGTATTTGCTTATAGAAAATGCAATTATCACATTTCTGGCCTGAAAGTTTCCCAAAATGTCACTCGGTAACCCATTGCAGGGGCAGCGTGGCCAGTGCAGTGATCGATGGTGCATGTCTGTCATGGGCCGGGGGCTGAGTTAGGGCCCATGTGCTGGCATTTGTCATCTCTGGCTTAAGCCTCTGTTTCCAGCTGGATCAGTCACCCCTAAACATCAGACAGAGAGGGGACACAGCCCATTTCTGTGCACACAGAAGAACAATCAAAGGAACCCCAAGCTATTCCTAGTGTTTCTAGGACAATGTGTGAAACTCAAGATGGGGGCTCCTGTTCTAACTTAAGAGGGCCACCCTTTTTTCCCCCTTAAATATATTTTTAGAAAATGCCACTGATTTCAGAGAGGAAAGAAAGGAGAGGGAGAGAGATATAAACATCAATGATAAGAGAGAATCATTAATCATTGCTTCCCGCATACCCACACTGGGGATCGAGGCTGCAACCCAGGCATGTGCCCTGACCAGGAATCGAACCGTGACCTCCTGGTTCCTAGGCTGACGCACCGAGCCACGCTGGCTGGGCAGAAAGGCCACCCTTTAAAAGGTTGAGGGTTTATAAGTCCCACAGACATTTCCATTCATCTTTGCTTCCCGAACTTCCATGGTCAGACAGTGCTTTATCCAGAAAAGAGACGCTTGCCGGCCGCAGGACGCCGGTGACGTTCTGTGAAGGACCTGGTGGGTGGCTGCTCAGAGGCCTCGGGGTTTGTTTCCAAAGGGGAGTCTGTGGAGCTCAGGCTGTTCCCTAACAACACTCCTCTTGCCTTCACAGCCCCGGCCGAGCATTTCCATCACCTGCCAGGCCGGGCACAAAGATGAAGCAAGCAGAACCCTGCACCCAGATGCTCAGAGCTCATTCTGGACTTTTCTCAAGTCGGTCGCCAGTCGGTCCACCTCCCGGGGCTGCCTCAGGGAAGGTTACTTTGGACACCAGATGCCCAGGGACTGGGCCCACAGTCCCCGTCCTTTTCCCAAGTGAGGAAAAGGCCAAAGTGTGCAGGGCCGCGCACGCATTATTTTATTCAGCTTTACAACAACCCCATTGGCTGAGAGTAATTCCCACAGGACAAATAAGTCACTGAGACTTGGGGGGCTTGGCCAACCCCTAATTGCCTGGCAGCTAAGCCAGGATTGGAACCCCACTTGGTCTGACCCCGTCTTTATTTCTTTCTCTGTGCCGGCTTGTCCTCTATGAAAATACATATGCATGGTCAAGGCAAAGGCACCTGAACTATTTTATTATTATTATTACTAGAGGCCCGGTGCATGAAATTCTGCACGGGTACGGTCCCTAGGCCTGGCCTGCGATTAGGGCCATCCCCCTCCCCCACCCCTGTTCCCCATCAGGCGATCAGAGCCTGCCAGCTGGGGGGAGGGAACTGGCAGGCCCCCATCAGGGCCTGTGGGCTGGGGGGACAGCTCCTGCATTGAGCGTCTGCCCCATGGTGGTCAGTGCACCGTCCAGTCGATTTGCCTAATATTACGCTTTTATATATATAGATGATCATTTTAATATATATTTTTATTGATTCCAGAGAGGAAGGGAGAGGGAGACAGAGATAGAAACATCCATGATGAGAGAGAATCATTGATCCACTGCCTCCTGCACGCCCCCTACTGGGGATTGTGCCCAAAACCCAGGCATGTGCCCTCACGGGGAATTGAACCGTGACTTCCTGGTTCACAGGTTGACTCCCAACCACTGAGCCACACTGGCCAGGCGGCACCTGAACTATTTTAGCCCAGGTTCCCAGTCAGGCACACCAATGGTCAAACAAACAAAATCGGATTCATCCTTCAAGAGGCACCTGTTGGCCTTGTGGGTGTGCTGTGTTCTATAGAAACTGAGATGAAAAAGCCCCGTGGCGGCCACACAGGAACTTAGAGTCTCCTTGGGGAAACAGATGAAAAAATTGACGGAACCACTGATATGGGAGAGGAGGGGCCCAGGTGGTTCACAAAGCACAAAGGAGGGGTGACACTCCTGGGAACAGGGCTTCTCGCCCCGGGGAGCAGCACGGAGCTCTGCAGAGTTTTCTGGAAATTGCAGCCCAGCTCTGGGAGTGTCGGTGCAGGCAGTGCAGCCTGGGAACAACGGCAGAAGCAGACGATGACTCACCCTGTGTTTAACAGACGATCTTTTCCACAAAAATACAAAGATCCACTCACATAAACCCTCATGGCCAGCCTGGGAGCCCCTGACAGGATCCGAGTTCCCGCCCACCGTGAGCATCAACAGATCCCTGGTCCACGCCCATCATCAGATGCTGGGTGGGACATGGGTCTGTTATTCCCTCTTGCGCAATCTGGGAGGAGCAGCGAAGGAGGCAGCTGGGGCTGGGGAGGCCTGGGGCTGCCGCTGAACATTTCCATGTGGCTCCCACAGGCAGGGGACTCAGAGGCCAGCGGGGACCTGCTTTTCCAGGACGTGGGGCACACCCCAGGGCCAGCCCCGTCCCCTGCTGCGTGGCCTGGGGGGAGCTATTTAGCCTGTGGGCGTGTTGTGCCCATTCAGCCATCTACTCATCCAGGACAAGTTCGCTGAGCACCTACTTATGCTGGGTGCTCCTCTTGGGGGAGGGGGTATGGGCCCCAGAGACTGAGAACTGAGCAGACAATGAACCATGGAGAGGCGAGGGCTGTGGCCACAGGAGCCTGGGAGTGGAGAGGTGGACAGGAAAGCCAGTCCTAAAGGGTCAAGGACATGCAGGATGACGTCCATGGGATGGATGAGCAGGGCTTGACCAGGCGAAGAGGGGACAAATCCATTTTGGGTTAAGCCCTGAGGACCTGGGTTCCACGCCCAGCTCTGTCACGTATTGCGCTGTGCCTTTGGGCAAGTGATGTGGTCTCTCTGTGCCTCAGTTTGCCGCTTTGGGAAGTGGGGTGGGATATGCAAGTGGGCGGCTCACTGAGGCTTGTGAGGATGACGTGGGCTCCATCACAGCACTCACACCAGGCAGAGGCTGGTCTCTTGCGGCGTTTCTCAGGCCCACGGCACCCATCACACGCCATCCATACACAGTCCACGGAGGGTGCGGGGAGACGGAGAGGAACAAGAGGAAACCACAGGGAAGATCAGAGATGGCATTTCTAGGATAGCAGAGGAGAGACACCGGCTAGAACAGCCCCTTCTGGGGGAGATGGTGACGGTCTAAAGACAGGAGTGCCCCCTGGCAGCCAGCTGGGTCTCAGGGCAGCCTAAGCACCTCCGAAGAGCTGGGCTGCTCACGGGTGGCGCCTTTCCGGCTGATCCGGCGCATCCAGGCTGAGTTCACAGGAACCAAGAGGCAGTTCTGGCTTTTGCCAAAGATGTGATGGGACCGGCTCACACGGTAAGAAAAGGTATTTCCCCAGGACAGGAAGTCCTGACGGAGGGTGGCCCCTCCCTGTGCAGGCCTGGTGTATATAAGGGTGTGTGTGGGTGTGTATGTAAGGGTGTGTGTGTGGGGGGCGGGGCAGAGGTGTGGGCTCGGGAAGGCCGTGGGCGCGACCCACGTGGGAGGTAGCGCATCTTCTGTGCAGAACGCACACAGTGGTGGTGGTGGGGGGTGCTCCTAGCATAGAGGGGACACCAACAAGAAACAGTGTGGCAACAGCCAAACCGCCCAGACTGCCTCAGTACCCTGCACAGAGTCTGCCCTACACGGCTGCTGAGTAGAGAGCTTGAAAAATAAACTGACAAACAGCCGTCATGGTTCACAGAGCCGAGCTGGGAACTCCCTTCACAAAGGGCCAAGCAGTCAACACACAGAGGCCGCAAGGACACGAGACAAACGCCACAGAGAGCCCCGGGGTAAGAGGAGGCAGCTGAGGCTCAAGGGGGTGATAAGGCCGTGGCTGTGGTGAAGATGATGATGATCCAGGGGACACTGGGCCCCATTTCCAGGACGGCACCCTGTTCTGGGGACGGCGCTAGACGCCATCTTTTATTTAATCCTCAGAACCACGCCAGGAGCCAGCCGGGCCGTGAAGGTGGAGGTGCGAGCCGGGGTCCTCTGACTCCAGAGCCAGTGTGATGTGCTCCGTGCTGTGCTGCTCACACAAGGGCTCTGGCTCCGACGTTGGGTGCGTGCGCCGGACCTGAGGGATTCTCCATTCCCTCACCTGCGGCCGAGCACGCACAGCTGCCACTGCTTTCCTGAAACGCTTGGGAGGAGCGGAGCTGGGAACCCGCTTTATTTGAGAAGAGTGGGGCTGGGGCCCCCCCGCTTTGCTTGGGAAGCCCGCTGTGGGGCCACGGGCTGATCCTACTCATCCTCCCCGTGACTGACCAGCGAGGGGCGTGTGGCCCAGTGATGGCCAGCGGGGCCTGGGGCGAGGCTGGAGGGAAGCCCTGGGCCGCTGATACCAGAGAGACTCCGGAAAGAATGGCCCCTCCTCCGATGAGACGCAGCCCTGTCCATGTGGCCGCCACCTCGGGACCACGAAGGGAGCGAGCTAATGACAAAGCCAACTACAAGGTCGCAGAGTGGAAACGTGGGAAAGCCAGGTGCCCGGATACACGGTGCGGCCTCTAAGTGACCCCCAGGGCCACCCTTCGCCAGGACTTCCTGTCCTGGGGAAATACCTTTTCTTCCCGTGTGAGCCAGTCCCATCAGAGCGTTCTGTTCCGCGCCATGACGTCGGACAATGCTCAGGGACAGCGGCCGGAGTGAGACCAGGAGGGGCTGCTCGGTGTCCCTGAAGCTCCTCATCTTTGGGTCTCCCCCTTCCTGGCCTGAGCGCCCACCTTCTCTTTGGATTCTGTGAAATTCCAGGTCTTCCCATCTAACCCCCCCTTCGTTGCTGAAGCAACACGGAGGCGGGTTCTCTTGCTCCAGACCCAGAGTCTTGGAGGAGGCACCTTTTCTGGTCTCCCTCCCTCCTGCTCTTGCCTCTCTGATTGCACATCCTTGCACATCCTTCAGCCCCACCTCCGTGCTGACGGCTCCGACATCGGCATCTCCAGTCCCATCTCGTTCCTGCCCACAGTCCTGTTCTGACTGCCTCATGGAATGTTTTGCCCGAATGCTCCGGCACCTCCACCCCCAGGGGTCACAGGTCAAGCTCCCCGCCACGTCCCTGGGCTGGGAGGAAAGCTTTGCTTTCCTGGGCACCGGGACCAGGAGTCGAGGCGGGCGGGGGCATGCGCGGGGAATCAGAGAACTCATGGAGAAAATCATTATGGAAAGACACAAACAGAGGCAGGTTTGCTTTTGTGGCAGCAAATTGTTTGAACAAACTAAACTGTAGACAGAGCGATGGTCAATATTTCATGGTGGAAGAGGCAGCCCGGGGTGGTGACAAACAGCCACTTGCCTGGTGTCAGGAGCCTCGCACGGTGGAGGGGACATTGCCCCAAGGGAGTGACGCTGCTCCCTCCACAGTCCCGTCTGAGATGAGATTCCGCTGAGGGACTGTATTTGTTTTCTAGGGACGTCATAGCAACGTACCACACTGGGGAGCTTATACAACAATCTGAGGTACTGGGGGTAGAACTTCAATATATGAATTTGGGGAGGGACACAGCTAAGCCCATAACAGAGACTTCTAAGAATCCTTTCAAGCCCACCTATCGGTTTTTCTTTCAGACTCTACTAATTTGGTCAGTGGGGCTTCCAGTATGCAGGCATCTAGACTCAGAATCATGCAGCCTGGTTTTCACCTGCTCCCAACTGTCTACCACAGAACAGACCACAGTCCTGCTGCATCCGGAAGTCTCCATCCTCAATGTCAGGATGCCACGGAAGCCCTTCCTGTCCTGTGCTCAACTGTCTCTAGTCTCTTCCCTCTGCCCATCTCAAGCACACCCTTCCTCTGCATCAGACCTCCGGGGGCTCCTCCCTGTCCCTCAGGGCCCACCCCAGCTGAACCCCACGCTATTCCATGGATCATTCTACTTCAGTCAAACAAGACTACTGCCACCATCCCCTGCACCTTCTACCTGCGTGGTTTGTTCAAGCTCAGAACGCCTCCTTGCTGGGCCCTCCTCTTCCTTCTAAAATTCTATCCTCCAACATCCAGTTCAAAGACCGCAGAGCCCACTTAGCCAGGCTTTGCCAACTTACCGCAGGTGTGAGTGGGAAGCCCAACCTGATACTCGGTGCCTGTCATTCTGGATGCTCCAGCCCAATTCAGGCGGCGGAGCAGCCCAGGACCTGGGTCTGTGGCTGTGAGAACAAACCCGAGGGGCCAGTAGAACACATCCCATCGTCAGGGCTGCGTCCAGGCTGGCAGACAGACATGGGCTCCCGGGATACCCAGATGGTGTGGCACTTGGCATCGGCAATGCCTTCGATAAGGGTCCCTCAAACACTCTGCAGAGAGGTCAGAATTAGGGGTAGTGGGCTGAATGGATTAGACGGCGCTACTCTAACTGCATTTCTCAGCATCTCGTATGAGCTTCTTAAAGAGAAAAAACCAACATGATATAGAAAATACAGTTACATGCAAACAAGTGGTTAGAATAAGATGGAACTTGGAGACATTGTAGAAAATAGGTCTACCTTTCATCTAGCGCCAATATTCCACCTTTGTGTGGAAATTACCTAAAAATCGGTACAGCGGTCTGGTAGGGTTAAGATGCAAATTCCCAGGCCCTCCAACCTCCTCCTGGACCTGAATCTCTGGGGATGAGGCCCAGGGAACTGTTGTCACAAGAACTGCCCATCGTCACATTGTCTAGGTGGTCGGACAATGTGGTTCTAAGCACACTGAAGCTGCAGAACCACGGCCAGGTAACAAGGTCAGAGAGGAGGCTGGGAGGTGGGGCTGGACCACATGGACTTTGGAGGCCATGGACAGGAGTTTGGAATCACCTTACATGTTATGGGAAGTTGTATCAGTTGGGGGTTCTCCAGAGAAACAGAACCAATAGGAGATATTTATCCATGTATTTATTTTAAGGAATTGGCTCACATGATTATGGGGGCTGATGGCCAGTCTGAAGTTTGACGGGCAGGCTGGAAACTCAGGCGAGATTTCTAGTTACAGTCGTGGAGGACAATGTCTTACTTCAGGAAACCTCGGGTTTCCTGATTGGAGAAGGCCCAGCTGCCTTACTGAGGGTAATCTCCTTTACCTACAGCCAACTGTGCATACATGTTAATACCTTTCCTAAATACCTCCACAGCCACATCTCGACTAGCATTTGATGAAACAACCGGGCACCGGAGCGCAGCCAGGCAGACACAGACATTTAACCACCACAGAGGGTCAGTTCCAGCCCTTCCTGAGAGCCAAGCTTTGGTGTTTCTGGGTTCCCATCAGGCCCCCCACAGTGCACTCCCAGTGACTCAAGCTTATCGAACGTGTCCCTTCCATTGCAACCACAGGACCAGGACGAGGTGCATGCAAGGTTCCTGTCTGCAGCTGGAGGTCCACTCCCTGAGGGCGGAGGACACGCCTACTTTTCTTGGACCTCCTTTGTGCTGCCCTATATGGACTGCAACAGTCCCCCTCCCTGACCTCTGGCCTCCAGTTGAGTTTGGCCAATGGAAGACACCAGGAGGAGCTTGGAGGGTGGGAGGAGAAGGGAGGGGGGCACCCTCACTGTTGTTGGGCGTGGGCTAAATGTCTTGAACTCAAAGCTGCAGCTCCTCTGGGCTGCCTCCCACTCCATACAGTACACTCTCTGGTACATCTGTCCACTGCTCCCTGCCCTGGTCCCTTCAAACCTCAGGGGGGATCAGTCAGCTCCCTGCCACGGCATCCCCAGGGTGCCAGCTACCTACCTGAGTTACCTATCCACACGCCCGTCACTGGTAGAGCACCCAGCTGATGAGAAACACTCTGTGGGCACATCTCCCTGCCATGGCATCCCCTGTGGGTTTCTCTACATTCAACCTGAACCATCAGAAACTGCTCTATCACTGAATTTATTGCAGACCGAGTGCTTGTCTCCCCAAATCCGTAAGTGGAAGCCCTAACCCCCACCCATGTGATGCTGGTAGGAGGTGGGGCCTTTGGAAGGTGATTAGGTCATGAGGGTGGAGCCCTCACTAGGGGGATTAGTGCCCTTAGAAGAAGAGACACTAGAGAGATGGTCTCTTTTTCATCCTCCGAGGACACCTCAAACCAGGAAGGGACCTTCACCAGTCGCTGAACCTGCTGGCAGCTGGACCATGTGACTTTCCAGCCTGCAGAGCTGTGAGAAATGCATATTTGCTGTTTAAGCCGCCAGTCTGTGGAATTTTCTTTCGGCAGCTTGAACTAAGACAGAGTCTCCCCAAATCACTCAGTCATCTGCTTTCAGCTGTCGGACCCGAACACTCTGGCAACACACACAGGACTGGCCCTCTCGTGACTGAATGATACCTGCTGACCGAATCAAAACAGGGAGAAAGACACAGAGTCTCCCAACGGGCTCAGGAGCAACGAAACCCAAGCGTTTTCGGCGGCCAAGTCTTGACTCTTAAACATGTTGCTCAAAAACTTCCCCAAGCAGTAATGAGGGTGGGGGGCCCGGGGTGGGTGAGAGATGGATGGTACTGGGTCTGGAAGGAGTTAAGCTTCCAATGCAGGAATGACCAGCACAGCCCACGTTCCATTTTCTGCCAAAGCATTTTAAATGAAACAGCTGTGGAGGAGCTGAGAATTGTTCCAGCTCCGAGCTTGAAGCTGAATCACTCATGTTCGGTGTTTGATGGGCTGTGTAATTGCTCTAAACCCTATTATCTTCCCTCGCAGTTGTTGAAGTGTCATTAGGACACCTCCAATGAAAGGCTAAATTCTCCTATATACACAATTTTAATAATTACAGCCTTTTTAAAAGAATTCGGTTTGGAAATGCAAAGTTCCGCTCAGAAAGGGAGGTGCCAGGAATGCAGGATTGCGTCAGAGACGTCGGAGCCCAGCCTGGGATGTTATTATGGTATTTTTTTTATAACTTTCTCCGGATTTTCCCAACCAATTAATCCTGTATGATTTTTATTGTCTGCACTATGCAGAGGGAAGAGAGCAAGACGTGCCAAGTAACGGGACTAGCCACCATCTACACTGTGCCAGTCCCTGCGATTGTGGCCCCTGGGGATGTAAGGACAGGCACACCTGAGAAGGAGGCCATAGTAACCTTTGTGCCACACCGCATTATTGTGTTGTTTATTTATTTTCTATCTCTTCTCTGCTGGAGAGTGAGGCGGAGGTGTGTCCTGATAATCTCTGTATCCAAAGTGGGCAGCCCAGCTCAATGAGTGTTTGTTGAATGACCGAACGACTGTTTACGGAGTTCCCAGAAGGGGCCAGGAATCTCTCTGAGTGCAGGGATGTGGCCACGAACAAGATGGATGCAGTCCTTGCCTTCTTGGAGCACATAATAGGGGTTTAGAGGCAAGATATACCTTGAACAAGTGCATTGTCAGCATGATGAATGCCACCAAAGAGAAAGTGCTATTCTGGCGCAGGTAAGTCAGTAAAAGTCAGTGTACAGGTGCGGGCACGGCTCATTCGGGCACTGAGGGAAGTGTTCCATGGTGTCTCAGAAATGCCCACAGATGAGGCCAGCACGGCTGGAAACTCTGGCTTGACCATTGGGTAAGTGCTGGAGCTTGGGTAGGTTCCCTCTCCAAACCTCAGTTCCCATCTAGAAAGCGGGAATAATGTTAACTCTCAAGGCACTGGTGGCAGGCAGGCTTCTAAGATGGCCTCTTTTTTGGGGAGGGGTAAGGGGGGTGGCCATATGTATTTTATTTTTTCCTTTTAAAGTTAAATTTATTCAGGTGACAATGGTTAATAAGATTATATAGGTTTCAAATGTACAATTCTATGATAAGTCATCTGTATATTGCATGGTGTGCCCACCACCCAAAATCAAATCTTCTATCTGCTAACAAAACAAAAAGGCAACCAACCGAATGAGAGAAGATGTTTGCAAACAACAGCTCCCACAAGGGGTTAATATCCCAAACATACAAAGAACTCACACAACACAGCACCAAACCAACACACAATCCAATTAAAAATTGGGCAGAGGCCCTGGACAGACACTTCCCCCAAGAAGGCAGATGAATGGCCAATAGATGTATGAAAAGATGCTCAACATCACTGGCTATTAGGGACATGCAATCAAAACTAAGGTGTCCTCGGTGTGGGCCACTAAGAGGTCGCAGTGTGCGGATCCCCTCAGCCTTCTGGGTATCTGGGCAGAAGCTGGACCACCTGGAGGCCATGTGAGTGGAGCTCCAGCCTCCTCTCTGCACTCCCGTATCCTGAATAAATCACACTTTATGACATGGAAAAGGTTGAGAAATACTGACATGGCACCAGAACCAGAAAAAAAAAAAAATCTCACCTCCCCAGAGGCTCCTTCATGGGCCTGCGTTTTTTTTGTGTGTGTTTTTTAAAATATATTTTATTGATTTTTTACAGAGAGGAAGGGAGAGGGATAGAGAGTTAGAAACATCAATGAGTGAGAAACATTGATCAGCTGCCTCCTGCACACCCACTACTGGGGATGTGCCCGCAGCCAAGGTACATGCCCTTGACCGGAATTGAACCTGGGACCTTTCAGTCCGCAGGCCGATGCTCTATCCACTGAGCCAAACCGATTAGGGCGGGCCTGCGGTTTTTAAGAACTTGATGGGGAGTGGTTGTTAGAGGGTGGTCTGTAAAACACACACACACACACACACACACACACACACACACACACACACACAAAACAACACCACCAAGATGTCCTCTGGATCTCACCCCCTGGTGAGAAGCAAGTCACAGGATCTATGACTTGCTTCTTACAGAGAGAACATGGTAAAGGCGATAGGATGTCACTCCTGTGATTAGGTTATGATGGATTGATCTATCTGTCCACCCACACACACACCTATCTAATCTTTTCTATCTTTGTAAATATATATGTTGTATGTATCCTATCTATCTATCTATCTATCTATCTATCTATCTATCATCTATCTATCTATCTATCTATCTATCTATCATCTATTTATCTATCTATCTATCTATCATCTCTGCTTACCTATCTGCACACACACACACACACACTCACTCACTCACTCACATCTACCAGTCGATCTACGACTCAGTCTTGCTTGTACCCCCTATAGAGGCTCTCCTTCCTGTCTTCACAGAGTCAGCAAACCATGCTGAGGAGGCCCATGTGGCCAGGAGCTGCAGGCAGCTTGAGGACCCGAGTGAGGGTGGCCTCCAGCCAACAGCCAGCAAAGTGCCAGGCCTTCCTCACACCCCACAGAAAGGAGCTGGCAGCAGCCTGAGGGGGCTCGGAGGAAGTTTCTTCCACCACCTTGACTGTGGCCTAGTGAGACCCCAGGCAGAGCACCCAGCTCAGCGGCGCTGGGCTCCTGACCCCCAGGAGACAATTGTGAGATGATAAATGGGTGGGGTCTTAGGTCACTAAGCTTCCAGCCATTTGCTCTGCAGCAATAGATAACTGATAGGTAGCTGGCACATAGTAGGGTCTGAAACTTGGAGGTGAAAGAAAGCACAGGATGGATCAGCTAACCTCCCTGACCTCCTCTTGCTTCACCACCCTCCCCTAAGTTGTCACCCTGAGAGCCCCAGGCCTGCAGGAGTCCCCGCCTTGCTGATGAGTAACACCCCACGGGTACTCCTAGGACAGACTCTGGGTCCACCTGCCTCTGCACTGGCAGCTGTGTCCTTGGAGCTGAGGAGAAGCGCTGGAGAAATGACAGGCCCTCCATTATCTCCCCACAACCCGGGGACAGTGAGGCCAACAGGAACGAACTGTTCACTTCCTTGTCAAGGCCGAGCAACAAAGGTGGAGCCTCCATCAGAGGACGTGGGCCCCTGGGAGGCAAAGCATAGGCTCAACCATCTGCTCGGACGTACATAACTGCCCAGGTTTGTGGGCACAGAAGGGAGGCGGCTGCCTGTTTGTTTCCGGCCTGACTTGATCTCAGCACCTTTTCCGAATGGCCTCCCATTTCTCAACATTCAGCAAGGACTCACTGGGCCCCTCCCATGGAAGTGGACCCTGCCCCAGTCGGGATGAGTAATACTGAGTCTTCAGAGCCTCCAGCTCACTGGGAGGAAAAAAGACCCACGTGAGAAGTTGTTGGAAGACTATCATTGACATCATTATCCGGAATCCGTACCACGACAGGTCCCCCTGCACCGAGGCTGGCCAGAGACTTGAACATAACACCCTAGGGGGTGGGTGCTCCGGGTAGCCCATGCTACAGGCGGGAAAGCTGAGGCCCAGGGAGGCCAAGTGACTGCTGCCACCATATGAAATGCTTCAGGTGATGCCCAGCACCCACAGGGGCAAGTTCCTGGCTTCCCCTTCCAATGATCCCATTACACACCATGTGGCATTACCCTTATCACGTGACCGCCTTCCCAATGACGATGGACCCTTACTGTGTGATCTTGTTGCTGAGCAAGGAGTGTCTAAGCTGGTCATACCCCTGCCAGCCCTGCCTCATTGGTAGGAGTGTGAGAAGGACCCAGAACACTGGGCCCTAATAGAACAGGCCCACGAGTAGGAGTGAACCCACGCAACTGTTCCTAACTCCCCCCTGGTGTCTTCCACCACTGCCTGCTGGGTGAAGCCCTGCTTGGGGGCCCTGCAGATGTAACAGGCTCCAGGAGCCCCAGGAAGCCTTGGGTGCACCATGCACCTGGGTCAGGGTGCTGACGGTTGAGCACAGAGTTCCTGCTCTGGGCCAGGGTGGGGTGGGAGCTCCTGCAAGTCTGTGAGGAAGTCTCTGGGTGACCAGGAGGCCAGTGCCTGTTTGCCTGTGGTCAGGGCCCCAGGCAGAGACAGACAGTAGGGCAGACAGAAGATGCAGCCTTCAATGTGTCGTCCTACTCACAGTCTTTGGTGACCATAGAATGTCATCAATTTTAACTCCAAGGAAACTCCCTAGTGGACATCAGAGCAAACAGACTAATGATGAGCTTCATCCAATAGGAACTGTACTTCGCAATGGCTGATGATGATGCTGGCCTTACCCACGCACAGAGAGCAAAGTGGGGTCTAATCCACTCAGAGTCGAGGGATGCCCTGCCCCCAACTCCTGGGGGTGAGCAGGCTGGTTCCAGCAGAGATAATAGCTGCTAACTAAGTGGATCACGCACTTAGATGTAAGGGGAAGGAAAGAACTCGGCTTGACTGAATGCCTACTGTGCGCTGGACAGCACACCCAGTGCTTTACACACGGGACCTCCTTTAATTCCCAACACCATCCCTGAGCGACGCAGGACTTACATCCCCAGTGTCCCACGTATCCACTGTGCGTGAGGAACCACTCCGGAACCTACTGACCTGAAATAACAACAATCCTACTTTGCTCACAAGTCTGCCAGGTGGGCACAGGGACAGCCTGTCCCTGCTCCACATGGCTTCGACCGAGGCAGCTCAGCTGGGGTGGGAAGACTCACTTCCAAGATGGCTTACATGCATGCCTGCTGCCTCAGGCCTCAGTTTCCCTCCACAGTGACCTCTCCAAGGACCTGCTTGGGGTGCCTCACAACGTGGCGGCTGAGTTCCAAGATGTCCAGGTGGAAACGACAAGGCTTCCTATGTGACCGAGCCTCCGAGGTCCCAGAACGTCACATCGGCCACAGTCTATTGGCCAATCAAATCATCAAGGCCAATCCAGATTTAAGGGGAAGGGCATTAAATTCTACCTCTCAAAGGGAGGAGTAGCAAAAACATGTGGTTTTCTTTAATCCACCCCACCCATCTTACAGATGAGGAGACTGAGGTTTCACAGACATTTAACACTTTCCCACAGTGGGCAGCTGGAAAGTAGCAGAGACACAACTCTGAACCTAGCTCTGAGTAAGCTCCGAACACAAGTGCTTTCTGCTCTACCAAGTGGTTCTTCAGACCAGCAAGCCAATACTAATGGTTGGTTGCTTTGGCTAATATAATGTCTTCCGAAACGGGCACAGAAAGCCCATTAAAAATAAGAGCACGTTTGCATTTCTTTTTTTTTTAAAAATATATTTTATTGATTTTTTACAGAGAGGAAGGGAGAGAGATAGAGAGCTAGAAACATCGATGAGAGAGAAACATCGATCAGCTGCCTCCTGCACATCTCCTACTGGGGATGTGCCCGCAACCCAGGTACATGCCCTTGACCGGAATCGAACCCTGGACCCTTCAGTCCGCAGGCCGACGCTCTATCCACTGAGCCAAACCGGTTTCGGCCACGTTTGCATTTCTTAAGACTATGTAAGTTCCCCCAAGCATTCCGTTTCCTTAGTGAGAGCCAAGCTTGGTCAACATTTTCACAGGCTAAGGCTTCATCAACACACAAAACCCAGCTCAAACCAGGGATCTGATCTAGACCAGCGGTCACCAACCGGTGGTCCATGGACCACTGGTGGTCCGTGAGGTCCGAAAGGTTGGCGACCGCTGATCTAGACGACAACCATCATTCCTGAACTTGTCCATATTTTCCTTCTCTCTGTCAAGCATTCTTGCCCTACTGCCCCGGCACTGGAGACCAGATGGAGACACGGGGGCGCCCTGGGCGCAGGTACGCTGTGTACAGCTGCTCAGGATGGGCGCTGCCCGAGGAGATCAGTGGAGGGTCAACGGGGTGGAAACTTGCCCGCGCTCCTCTCTCCAAGCCTCGTATCCTGGTGTGGGACCGAGTCCACCTGGAATCAAGGTGCCGTTTCCTAACTTCCTCAAGGTAGCCACGGAGACCTAACCTTCCAGAAGAGACTAGTACCTAGAGTGTCCTGGGCAAACTTCAAACCAATGCTGCCCGAACTATCCTGAGAGCAGCCTGAACATCTCAAGGGGAAGGTGAAGGACAATGTGACAACTCTCGGTCTCCCTTCTACTGCCTCAAGCAATTCTGCTCTGGCTCCAAATGTGCATCCTCTGTTCAGGAAAACAAAACTTCTTCAGTTACTTGGGACCCTCCATGTTCCATGGAGGGCAACTCATTGATCATCTGTCTCTGGGGTAGTTATATGCCCTTTGGAGATCTTGGCCCTCTCGGGTTCAAGTTCTGATTCTTCCGTTTATGTGGATCTTGGGCCAAGCGTGTGACATCTCAGGGCTTGTAGCCTCCCCTGTGAAACATGGACCGGAATGACGTGTGTTTCATTAGATCTAAGACACTGTTATTTATAACATGCACCGCTCTTTTATGGATCACTAAGAAAATGAAGCCGCCAATGACATGGAGACGCTTTTGATTCTAAGAAGCTGCCTGACTTCTGAGATAAAAATGACAACAACGCCTGTCCGAGAACTGATGGAGTTTAGTAACAGAGCTTGCCGACCTATACAAACGGGATGCTGTGAGAAAACCAACTAAATAATGTCCCCAAAAAGGCTTGGTAGACTTTATAGCACTAAAAATACCAATTCTTCTTAGACCGGCGAATTTTCAAATGCCTTCCTCTCACAGATGATGTGCTGGGGGAGCCCCCCCACCCGGGGAGCCCCCCAGCCCCACGCCACTGTGTTCATGTTCCTACGCAGCCGCTCCACACGCCGCGCTTACGGCGTCCCAGCGCTTTCCTGCATTTGTGACATCCCCGCCCTCCTACGATTTATTTGTATAGAATCAGCTTGTGAGTTGGGAGTCAAGATTTGGGGCTTGATTTATAGTTAGAACAGACTAACATTTGGAAACAATGAACTGTCTTGTCTAAACACATAAATACCAGGAGAGAAATCCTAAGTGCTAATTACCACGGGGGGAGGGGCGGGAGGGCACAGCTCCACAAATCCTGTTCAGTCTCAGGTTTCCTTTACAATTTCCAGGCGGGGGGGGGGGGGGGCTCCTGGGGCCACATTCCCCGCGTCCTGTTGAGGGAGGAAATGGCTGAGAGCTTTGGATTGCGGTTTCCCTCTGGAAAGGAAGAGAAATAGTTTGGAAGCCACCAAAGAGCAGCTGATTCATGATTCTTCTCGTGTGAAAAAGAGTCAGCTCTCGGGGCCTTGAGTGTCCTGTGTCCTCAGCGGGACAGGCGGCCCCGGCACCATGCCAGGCGCCAGGCACCAGGACACGAGCTCCGACTTCTGGGTCCTCTTGGGCTGGCGGGCCGGGCTGGAGCGGAACCGTCCACCCCGAAGGCCACGTGTTCCTGGCTCAGGATGTCCATGTCCAACCGCAGGGCCGGAGGCAGCCCCTCCAGCCGCCCCAGGCTCTCAGGGAGGCAGCCGGGCTGGCGTCCCCAGACAAGCCACACCTTGGAATCGAGGGACCTGAGCTTCCGTCCGCCTCCATCACTCACTTGTCAGCGGTTTTTCACTGGACTTCTCTGTGCTTCCGTTTCCATATTTGTAAGGCTGACCGAGCTAATGTAGGGGAACCGTCCATCCAAGTGTCTGAAGGGACGCTCATTAAATGATTCCTATTCAGAACCCCTGACGGAACTCTCTGCTCATATGCAACCGAAATCTGCTGAACCTCGGTGTGTGCATGGCACTGTGTGGGGAGCACTGTGGTGAGGAAGACAGAGCTGATCTCTGCTCCCACAGGGCGTAGAGTCCAGGGCTGGGAGCGGATAAGGAGCCAATAAACAAACAAGAAAAATAAGACACATTCAGTGGGTGACAGGCTATGGAGAAAATAAAGCAAAACAGGGGGCTGGAGAGAGAGGGGATGTGGGGGCGCTGAGCTGTTGCCTTGGGAAGGGTTGTGGGGGAAGGTCATTCCTGCCAAGGCACCTCAGTCTCCCCTTCCCGCTGTCCATGAGTCTCCAGCCCAGTGGTTCTCAAACAGGGTTCAGTCTAGCCGCCCCCACTCCCAGACAACATTTGGTATTGTCTAGTGCAGTGATGGCGAACCTATGACACACGTGTCAGAAGTGACACGTGAACTCATTTTTTTGGTTGATTTTTCTTTGTTAAATGGCATTTAAATATATAAAATAAATATCAAAAATATAAATCTTTGTTTTACTATGGTTGCAAATATCAAAAAATTTCTATATGTGACACTGCACCAGAGTTAAGTTAGGGTTTTTCAAAATGCTGACACACTGAGCTCAAAAGGTTCGCCATCACTGGCCTAGTGACATCACCATCACCGTCACCATCACCATCACCATCACCATTACCATCACCATCACCATCATTGGCTATGGGTGGCTAATGGCATGTAGTGGTTGGAGGACAGGGATGCTGCCAAACATCCTACAGTACACAAGATAGCACCCCCCAACCCCCCGCAAAAATACCCAATGAATTATCTGGCCCAAATGTTAACAGTCCATTCCCTATATCATGTTTTTCATGATACTTAACAGAGCTGATGACTGGGAACCCCTCAGTGGAAGGGGCCTGGGTAAGTATAGATCCTCCATCATCATGGCCTGTCATGGTGACACCAGAGAACCAGCCACCCACAGCCCCTGCCTTCTCCACGGTATGCAGGGCGCAATGGTGCCCAGCTACGCAGTGTGCACTGCAGGGGCTGGCTGCAGGTCCCACCCCGCCTGGCCTCGGGTATCCCAATAAAGCTTACTCTGCTAACTACTGATTTGAAAAACACACACGAATAAAATAGGAATCTGGAGCCGGCTCTAGTTAGCTTTGGGGAACATGGATTCAGGAACAGTTCTAGACCAGTGCACCTGGAATCCAATTAACAGCCATAATCATGGTCCAAAAAGTGCACTGTCCTCCCTCTAAGTTTCTAGACTCACATATACTTAAAGAAAAAACCAGAAGCGGGGAGTGATGCTGCCTCTACCAGGCACACAGGGGTAGCGGGAAGGGAGCGCTGGCAGCTGAGAGTGAAGGAGGAAGAACAATGCCACTTAGAGGGAGGAAAGAATTCGGAAAGCATTCGGGGTCTGGAGCCATTCGGACTCCCTGGGGACCTCTGCTTTATACAGCACAGAAATGAAAAACTAGGTCCAGGTGTACTGCTACCGCCTCCCCACCAATACCCACCCCCTTATCCCATGCCTCCAGAAGGAATCTGTTGGCGAGATAATGTGCTCGGCTCTAAGATTGGTTAAAATCAGCCATGGCCATCCCCTTCCTCTTCGCTGGTGATCGGCCTAGGCATGGGCATGTGACCCTGTTCTAGTCAATAAGGTGTAAGGGCAAGTCAGCTGGGGAGCTTCTGGAAAAGACTTTCCCCTCTGATAAAGCAGCACGCCACACGACTGGGAAGTCCCTTATTTACCACCACTCCTTCCTTCCTGTCCGAGGAAGGAAACGGGGCCTGGAGCAGTGGCAGCCGTTTTGTGGCCATGAGGGAAGTTTTCCCCAACATGCTGAGCATGGAGGGAAGAAGACACAGAAAGAATCGGAGTCCTCCATGACATTGCTGAACCCTAAACCAATTCTGCAAATGGAAGACTTTTTAGTATGGAAGAAATAAAATGCATTTATTGTTTAAGCCCTACTAGTTGGGTATTCTGTTACCCAGAGCCCAAAGCATCCTAAATAATACAGTTTCTTTTTGTAATCATACCTCTCAGAAAGATGTCCATTCCCAGAGGTTAACATTTAAAAAGGTGTCATCTCTAAAATGGACAAATCATCAGTTATTTAGAAATCTGAAATGATGTCCTCAACCCCTGAGGATTCCACAAAGTACAAAATTACTCAATGGAATTGCATGAGAAACATATGATCTATGACACATGCCATCTCTGCTTTCATGCAGAGACTTAATGCTTATGATCTACACTCACAGACTCAACAGAATTTCAACATTGGAAAACGGCACTTTGAGCCAATTTCTCCTATAAGCTCCTTCTTTGTTGTCCATCGTCTCCTCGCCCACCCCAGCTAGGCCTGGTCTATTTACCTGGTGAGTACAGGACAAAGGACTGGGCACCCATAGCCAGCCCCTCTCTCTCCTTCCTCTCAGGGGGTGAGCTGGCCACAGAAGGTTTGCACTCTGCTCTGCTCTCCACCAACTTGGGGGTTGAAGGGTAACCTCTGCCCCTTGGGGAGCAGGGCCTGCTCCAGGCCAGCATTACCTGTGTCTGGGTAGGGAAGCAGGTCTAATTAGGGGGCCTGTTTGCTAGGGGACAAAGGACACATTCTCCACCACTAGCTTTTTAAGGAACAGAGGTGACAGTTTGGTCTAGCATTGTGTGACCAGGGTCAGTTCAGAGAACAGACTATTCTAGGCTATTCTAGCAGGAATGTATTTATTATAGATTTAAATGGGTTATGGAATTGTTGGAGGAACTGCAGAAACAGAGCTTCTGCTGCACTGGACTGCCAAGGGATCTGCTGCTTCTTCCACGGATCAGAGGCTGGCAGCCCCAGAACCGTACCGCCTTGTGCAGTCAGAAAGCTGCCCTCCTGCTGCTTCTCCTGAATCCATACTGTGCCCGCCAGGACCAGCACCAGCAAAACGGATCTGTTGTGCCTGCCTCTCAGGTCCCACCCTGCACAGGGACCGTGACTGAGGTGACCACAGGGAAAGCAGGTACCTCAGGAACACGCTTTCCAGCAGAACTGTAGAAGCAGCAGGAATGTACCTCTATCTCAGAGCTACCTTCCAAACCTCATGTGAATTCATTTGTGTGGCTAAACCTGAATCACGCACAGAACTCTAGCTGCAAGGGAGTCCAGACACCAAGTTCCCAGCTTTCCCACCGCTGCAGGACAGGTAGGCCCATGAGAATGAGGGTGGAATGGTTGTACCTGTAGCCACTTATCTGCATGGTGGCTACATGTACAAATGCTAAATCAGACCATCTGGGTTCACACCCATATGGTAGCCCAGTGGCCTGGAACATGCCACGAAACTCAGTGTGCACCAGTTTCTTCATCCATAAAGTGGGGATAGTAATAGGACCCACCTTACATGGTTGTTACAAACCCTTCCTGCTTGCTACCAGGAACTCAGAAATAGAAATGATTCAGAAAGGGAGGGAAACCTGGGCATGTAAGACATACAGAACTATAGCCGGCACATTATAAGTCCCATAGAAGTGTTTGCTATTATGGTTTCAAAGCTTGGCCCCTCTCAAGCTATTCCCCAAGAATAGCTTAAGATTAGACAGAGATGGTAGTGGTTAGGGTAGGGGTGTGTGCTAGATTCTGCAGATCAACAAGTAACTAAGTATGTTTCAACTCCTTAATAACAGCACTCCAGAGGCCTGGTGTGTATTTGAATGGGAGCCGATGACAATGAAGAAAACGAAAGGCGGTGCCTGACTGCGAGCTTGCTGACTCCTGGGGTCTTCCCTGCCAATCAGACCCCTGTCTGTTTCCGCCCAGGGCCATCCATCTGAGAAGGCCCAAATGAGACTGTGTCTGCAGGGGATGGCTGGCTTCAAGCACAATTCAGTGCCCTGTCAGGAAGCTGGCCTGACAGCTGATGGGATCGAAATATAATTAAATGTCAACAAAAATGAACACAGCAGAGCATCGGCTGCAAGGCCAAGCTGGTCTCCAACACCCCTCCCACAGGGTGCCAATCACGCCTAGCCGTCCCTGTGGGATGACATGGCCAAAAGGAATTGGCACCGGATGCTGAGACAAAAGGAGCAGAGGTGTCTGGAACACCTGGGTGAAGTGCAGTCACATCCCTGAGGGGCCGGGGGCGTTCCTCTGCAGGCTGTACGGTCCACAGGAAGTTCTCCCTGCTGTCCAAGGCCTGTCACAGGAAGAACATGGCCTTGGAGGAAAGAACATCAGAGGCTGTGCCCTCACGTCTGTGTTCTGGTGGCTTCCAGAACTGGCATACTGAGATGAGAGATAATTTGCCTGTTTCCTCCTAAGAATGATTCTTCCAAAAATGACAGCTACCATTCACCGAGTCCTTACTACACAGGAAGGCTGTGCGCATTGTTCTTTAATTGCATCCCTTGCTCGTGGCAAAGACGGCTAATTGTGTCCCTCCGTCCCCTGCCTCTGCACCCCAGCTCCTACTAACCTAACTGGGCCCAGAGGAGCCCAGAGACTCCACTTTTCCAGCTTCCTTTGCAGCTAAGTTTGGCCATGTGGTATGTTATAGTCAATGAAAAGTGACCAGTCGAGGTTCATGGACTTCTAGATCACATCTGTTTAAAGAATCTGCCTCCACTTCCCTTTTCCCCCTCCGGTGGGCAGCAAAGGAAATGGGAAGTCATTTTCACCCAAGGGGCAAGGCCTCAATGTGTGACAGAGCAACAAAGTAGAAGGAACCTGGGTCTCTAGACAACCTCATGAGGCAGAGCTACCCCCCTCTAAACTTCTACAGAAGAGAAAAATGTACTTGTAGCTTGTTAACTGCCTTTTAGGACTTTTGTTACAACATTTTAGTCTGTACTTCAACTAATACATCTTCAATCTTTATAACGACCTTGCAGGATAGGTACAATTTTCGCCTCCTTTTACCAAGGTAGGAGTCCAAGGTTCAGAGAGTTTAAATGGCTTGCCCAAAGTTCACAGCAGCATAAAATGGAAGAGCTGGGACCCAAACATATGCTTGTATTTACTTCCCACTGTAGGTTCTGTGCTGATGGCTCTAGGCCTGGGCATTGTAAAAAGCTGGGACAAAGAACTTGATATGTTCCCCCAAAGAGAAAGGAAGGGAGGAGGCCTTTGTTTCCTCCATAAAGCTGATCGCTGGGGTCTTGGGGATCAGGGTGTGATAAATAGAAATGATGAGTTAACACCAGTTATTTTTGCCTCCATCCCCTCATTCTGGGAATAGCACCCAGATTTTGTGAGGGGACCTCCCCTGCACTCTCAATTCATGTGGCTCAGCCTGGCTCACCTCACCTGGCCTGAGTTAGGCCAATGGACCCTCTGTTTCTGGGGTTGGAGTTTGGTGGGGAGACACAAAGTCGTTAAGGACCCAGAGTTCATTCATCCCAGCAGCAGACCCCAACAAGACTGTCCGTGGGTCCCCGCCACAAGGAATTCTGGGCCACCTGATTCCTGGCCTGTCCCAGTCGTGCTGTCAGCTTCGCCTTGATTGGGAAGCTCTGAAACATTCTCCTGGTTGAGTCCCCATTTGCTTTGTTTTTTTTCCAGGCGGGTCTCTCTGCCTTGCAAAGCCTGCCTAATCTTAGGGCTGCTCTGAGCCAAGGGCAGAGGCGAGTGGCCCAGACCATGTCCAGAGATGACATCTAGGGTCCAACCAAACCGCCTGTGAGCCCCAGAGCTCGAGAGATCAGCATCACTAGGTGAGGCGCTGGCAGGCCCAGGAACGGGACGAGAAGCAGGCAAGAGGCTGGAGAGATGATAAAGGACGAGGACTGGGTGGGGGTTGGCGAGTGTTTATCTTGCTGGGTTCTGGAGTGCAGGTGGGTTCAGATAAAATGCTCCATGTTAACTAAGGGATAGAATCCACGTTGGGATACATTTGTTGACATACATCTGTATGTCCTGGCACAGAAGGAAGGTCACCAAGGTTCTGCCTACTGGCTGCGCCCAATGGGGTGGTGAAGTAAGGCCCAGCAGCCCCTCTCCAGGCCGAGTGAGCGCAGTGCAGGGAAGCGCAGTCATAAAGCAGTGGAGTGAATCTCTCCCCCGACAGAGCTGGATTTACGGGGCCCACGCGTGTCTCTGCCTCATTTTGGATGCAGAACCCCAGGCTGCCTTGTGCATGGAGGACAGCCTGAGCCGTGGGGGCCTGGGGCTAAGCTCATACTCAGGAGGGAGGTCACACGGGCCTGGGGCCCTTGCAGCACCACTGGGGACCACAGGAGGGGGCAGCTCCAGCACCTGAATCCCTGGTCCTGCTTGCAGGGGCCTTTGATGCGTGGACTTTCTGATCCTGAGTGTCAGGGCTGCTGTGCACACGGGGCCTACAGGGACAGTCAGGTCTGGCGCTGGCCAGATAGTGGGATGGCTCATCAGTCATGGAGACAGCAGGGGACAGCCATGAAGAATCGCTCGGTCTGACTCAGTAAGACAACTTGCTTCACTTCTCTGAGCCTGTTTCCTCATCTGTAAAACGGGGACAACAAAACGTTCCTTTTTGGGACACAGTGCAGAGAAGGAGGGATTTCAGAGAGAAATCCCTGTAGCAAGCCTGTGTCGATGTGTGACAGACCCAGCAGGCTGCCACCACTGTCCTGATAGATGCCAGGATGTGGTAAAGACCACCATCTCGAGGGGCCCACCCTCCTCCTCCCAGGAAGTGGAGGCTTTATGGAGGATGGCCCATCCTGAATCAGCGTCCTTTCTCTTGCCGTCCTAGGAAGGCCTGGAATGTCCTCAGGCCCAGGGACCAGCTAACTTGTAAACTGTGGAGGGGACAGTCACCTGCAGCTTCACTTGCACCTGTTGGTGTCATGGCTCTCTGTAACTGACAGGTAAGGCTTGTCCCTGTCACACGAACTTGCTCCAGGTCTTGACTCCCCGCACTCATAAGAGCAAAACATTCCCCAAGGAGCATGTGGAGATGTAATGGAAAGAGTCACAAGGTGTGGAACAGCTGAGACTGATCCACTTGGCACTGTTGGACCAGCTGTCAGGAACTTTGGACCGCCACACAGCGCTGCTGCTGTAATGGTTAGAATGTTCAGCATGTCACCATGGTCCTTTCTTTTTTAAAGATATAACTCATCTATATATATAAAACCCTAATATGCCAATAGACCAAACAGCAGAACAACAGAACAACCGGTCGCTATGATGTGCACTGACCACCAGGGGGTGCGTGCAGAACATGGTGGATGTCAGCAGTAGGTGGCAGAGCATAGAACATGGCGGGCGTTGGCTGTGGTGGGATGGTGGAGCAGGTGAGCGGGGGTGCCAGACCAAGGCGGGGAGCCGGTTGCTGTCATCTGGATGAGCCTCTGGTGGTTGCTGAAAATTCTTTGCTCCCGTGCGCCGCGGTCCTGCCTAGCGCTTGCACCTGCTGCTGGCTCCGGCTCCACTTGTACCCTCTGCCAGCGCTGGAGCCGCCACTCGCACCTGCTGCCGACACCCGGTGCCAGCCCTGATAGCTCGGTGCCTTCAGCGGGTGCGAGTGGTGGCTGCCAGCCTCGATCGCCCCTCAGGGCTTCTCCACCTCCCCCTGTTCCTGGGGGGCGATTGGGGCTGGCAGCCACCTCTCTCAACTGCTGCTGTCGATGGCCCCAGTCACACCCACTGCGGGTGCCAGAGATGCTGCTCGCACCCACTGCTAGCGTTGGCCCCACTTGCTCCCACAGCAGGCAGAAATGGGACTGGGAACACAGCGGAAGGGGCCAGGCGGGGGCACAGAGGATGGGCTGAGACCCACCCCTGTGCCCACTGCAGCCTCATGGCCCACAGTTCCTTTCAAGGTGCACGAATTCGTGCACTGGGCCCCTAGTATACCATAAAATTCATCTTTAAAAATACAACTCAGTCGTTTTTATTATATTCAAGACAGTGCAACCATCACCACTATCTAATTCCAGAATCTTTTCACCCCTAAAGGAATCCCACCCACTAGCAGTCACCCCCTTGTCCCTCCCCCTGGCCCCTGGCAACCTCAAATCTGCTTTCTGTCTCAATGGATTTGCATTCTGGATATTTCACATGAATGAAATCACACAACAAACATATGGTCTTTTGTGTCTGCCTTCTTTCACTTACCAGGATGTTGTCGAGGTTCATCCATGTCCTAGTCCGTGTCCGAATTTCATTCCTTTGTATGGCTGAGGAATGCTCTATTGTGTGGGTGTCTTGTTTATCCACTCATCCACTGATAGACATCTGGGATGCTTCCGCCTTTGGGCGGTTGAGTGATGTTGCCGTGAACATACGCGCACGAGAGTCTGTGTGGACACAGGTGTTCACGTCTCTTGGATCTGTGTGCAGGTAGCAGTGGAATCGCTGAGTCGTTCATGGTTCTTGGTATCAGGATCGTAACAGCTGTGAGGTCTGCAACACTGGGTCAGTCTTCAGGTGGTTCTGGGTGGGGGTTCTGGGCTGCCCCAAGTCCCTGCTGTCTTTCCGTCCAGCTGATCATGGAAGTCTCAACACATACATCTTTCAGTTGATACCCCCGCCTGAGTTCCCATGGCACCAGTTCTCTGGGTACAAAGCTATTCTGACGATGTCTCCACAGTTCAGTAGAAGAAACAGGTCAGATACTTGTAACTCCCACATGGTCTTTGGGGGCCTCTATTACTTATCCTGTTTCATTGGGGACATAAAGATATGAAAACGAAGGGAAAGGAACTCTGACTAGGGTCTCTAAGGCTTCCTGTGAAATATCGTGAAAGGCTGCAGCAATGAAACTAAATTGTACATTAATTTTTTTATTTCGTTAAAGCCTATTAAAAAAACCCCACACACATTCTTAAGTGGCTTCCATAGGAAAGTCAAGTCCACTTGTTAATCATGTCCTGAAAAAAAAATTATATCCTGACCCCAGTGCCACAGGGGGAGTTTTGTTTTCTTGACAGTGACTTGATCTGATTAAGTTAATGGTCTGGGAGATAATAACATCTCCTCTTCTCAGAGCTGCCCCGGCCAGGCCCGCTCCTGAGCGTTTTAACAGCTCGACTGGGCCCTCTAAAAATCAAAGGGAAGTCAGCCATAAACGGGGAGGCCCTTTTCCATTCATTTACTGCCGGACCACGTCCATGTCCTACAGAGGTTTCAGGTGTTCCTCCTTTTTGGATTATTTATCGGAGCTAAAGAAAGCTTTAAAAAGTGGCTCACACAGAAGCCAAACAGTCATTCCCACAGGTGTCCCAATGGCGCCTTTCTGGGCAGAAGAGATGAACACACCCATTTCAGCTTCTGCAGGCCCCAAGCAACCCGGCTGGCGGGGTTCATCTCAACCCCACAAGTGTTCACTGCACAGTCCTCTGAACAGGTTGTACAACTTAGAAAGTAGTGGAAGGAGGGTGTGGGTAGGATGGGTGAGGTCATGCTGCAGTAACAAGTAACCCCCAACCCTCGCCCCCCAATGTCAGGGCCTTATTTCTTACTGCAGCTGTTCCTGTAACCCCCAAAAGGGAAGCTCACCTATTAGACTATTGATTTCTGCAGGGAGAGAAAGGGGTTTACAGACAGAATTTTAAAAAGTTGCTTGGATGCGGTGCTACTTAATCACTTTCTATGTTATAAGCAGAGGACTTCATGAGACAGTGAGCTCTCTGCGAAGACTACAGGCCATATACAGATAGGATGGATTTTCCACTAGCTTTTGGTACCTTTCCCACAGGGCCAGGCATGGAGCAGCGGATCCCGACAGTGTGACAGGTAGTGGAGAGCACAGGCAGGTTACACTCATGCGTTTCAACCCTGCTTCTGCCGCCCGCCTTCCCTCCCCGAAGCTGTGTGACGCAGGCGATTTCCGTAACCCCTCTGTGCCTCAGTGTCCTCAGCTGTGAAGTAGGGAAATAATAGTCCCGCTTCCTGGTACACAATGAAGAGTAACCGAACCAGTGCCTGTCAAGCACCCAGAGGGTCTCTGGCTCATTGTGGGCACCGTGTTTGATAAATACGTAGCGAGAGCATCTTCTGAGTGTCGACTTGGGAACTGAACTCAGGATTGTTTTGTGAATCCTCACAACAGCTCGAGGAAGGAGGCACGTTCTGACACCATCCTGCAGAGGAGGAAACGGAGGCCTGAGAGGTAAGGCCTGGGGTCCGATAACCAGTCAGAGGTGGAGCCAGCCTTTCCCCCGAGGCCTCTGCCCCAGCCTGGACGGCAGTGCTCTGCCCGGGGACCTGCTGCCTTGGACAGCGCGTGGACCACGGTGGGTGGTTCCAGCGGCAGCCACTCCCGCGGCTGTTTACTGAGATTTCATGGGAATTTATAGGGATTTCCACATCTTTTGGTTCCTAACTGTGTTTGGTTTTGATTAAAGCCAGAAATCCCCGGTGGGTTTTCCATGAAGAGGGTAACCCGCTGCTCACCCCTGAAGGCCACCATCACAAGGGGGGTGGGGGTGGCAGGGGGGGGGGGGCACCTCCATACCAGGCTGCGTCCTCAGGAGCCCGGAGAGGAGAGCAGAGGGAACAGAGGCTCACGGTGAGACTTCGGCAAATGCCACTTGTATAGCTGCTGCTGAACAAAAGGTCAGGCCCCATGGCATTCCTCTTGATTACGCTGAAAATCCAATTCAGCCTTTAATTTCCTCCAGTGGAGGCTGCAGGCTGTGAGGGTGCACAGGGTGCTGATGGGACGGGAGGCCTCGGCTTGCTTGCCAAAGAAAGGCCAACCACAGGGCACCCCTGGGGGCTGACCAGGGGTCCCTTGTCCTCCAAGTTCCCACCGGCTTCCAATATAAACTGAGCTCTGTCCTGACCTGGCTTGAGCCACAGGGGAAGGAAGCTCCACGTCGGAAAAATAAGCAAATATTTACTGAGCACTGACTGTGTGCCACGCACTTTCTGTGTGTGTGTAGGTGTGTGTGTGTGCACACAGACACACATGATCCTCAAACGCCCTATGACTAGACACGCTCACTCTCCTCATCCCCGTGTTACAGCCGTGGGAACAGATACAGAGGGAGGCTGAATCATTTGTTTGAGGTCACACAGCGACTAGGGAGTAGAGCTGCGGTCTGAACCCAGCTAGTCTGGCTCCAGATGCCCAACCCCTAACCAGGACCCTGCCTGCGAGAAGGGGGTGCAGCGGTGAGCCACAAAGCCCTGGGAAACCCTCTGCACGTGGCGTCCGTTTTCTCAGAGGAAATAGGAAAATGCTGGGGGCTCGGCCTCCAAACCCCTCCCTCCTCTGCCCAACAAAGCCAGGCTCCCCCAGGCTCCCGTCATGAGCCCCACTGTCTGATCACTGCACGCAGGCCTCCCCTCTCCCCTGACACTTTTGAAGCACAGTCACAGCAACCACGTCCACATGCCTGGCCTCCGTGCCTTTGCACATGCTGTTCCCCCGTGTGTGGACTGATGAATGCTTCATGATGTTAATCAAAGTTCCTCTCCTTCTGGAGACACTCTGACCTCCAGGTTGAGGGAAGAGACCCACTGGCTCCCACTGTGTCCTGGGATGGCCACAGAACGCCACCCCGGCGTGGTCTCTGCCTGGTCCCTGATATGCTTGTCTGCTGCCGCTGGGTGGGGGAGTCCCATGGGTAGGGCTGGGGTCTCCTGCATGTTTGTTTCCTTAACATCCAGCGTAGTATCTGGTGCTTGATAAATAACCACTGAATGACTGGATGGATGAATGAATGAGTGGCCGGCCACCTTCGGAGTCCCCGTCTTTTCAACCAGGTAGCAATTCTGACTCATGCCCTAAATCTGACAGACGAAAGGCACCCTGTGCTTTGGGGCTGGGCGGGGTGAGAAGGGATATTTGAAGAGGAGAGTCGGGACTAACATGAAAGGCGCCAGGGCAGGCGTTTTGAAAGCCCAGGCACAGGCCTGACCACTGAAGTCCCCGCAGCACAGAGGTCACATGGCTGAGGCCGCTGCTCCTCCGGAAAGGCAAACCCACCCCACACCGCGATCACACGGCAGCAGCCACCATCCGCGGCCACTGCCCTGGGATCAGGGTGCCCTGAAAGCGACCTGCGTCCCGGAGATCAGAGCTGGCCGTGGCTCCTTCTGCCGCCTGTCAAGCCAACGAGCCGGGAGGCCCAGGAACCATCCTCAGCGGGAGGGTGGATCAGACCACGCGTGTTCCGGAAGCTTGCCCAGCTCCCTAATCACTCCTGCCATGCACTCTCCTGGGGCCTGAGCCCACGCACACGTCCTTGGGAGTCCCGGACACATGTCACTGCAGTGTTACTGGGGCTCTGTGGGCGAGTGGAAGGAGAGGACGGAGGCGGGAGGCATGGCCGGTGAACAAGTGACGTTCCTCAATCAGGCCCTGAGACTTGGGGTTTGGAAACGGTGCTGTGTTAGTAAGTACAGCTCCTCAGCCCATCAGAGCCAAGGAGAAGCCTTTAGGTGGCGCTAACGAGCTAAAGACAAGCTGGGAAAGAGTCCCCTGAGGATGAGGCCAGGAGTGACATTTCAGGACCAAAAGGAGGCAGGCTGAGTGGTGTCCCATGTGGATGTGTCACCTGTGAAGGCTCCTCCCCCACACCAAGCCCCCCACCCCCCGCAAAGCTGCGGGCCTGGGCCCCCCACGCGGCAGGAGGACTCCCCCACCCAGTAATGAAGTCTTAATAAACCGCGCCAGGAGAAAGGCTGCCCAAACAGATTAACGGCGACGGGACGAAGTTCAAAGAGGAATCACTTTTGATGATTTAGATGCGTCTCAAGGCCCTTTCCAGAGCTCCGTTCTCTGTTAAGCGCACTGTGAGCAAGAAAGGAAATGGAACAGTATGGAAGGGGAAGGTGAGGGAGCAAGACCGAGTACCATACACATCAAGTACTTAAAACATCCTTTGCATAGGCTAAGTATCACACATGCCTGAATACACTGTCTGCTTTAACAGGGACCCAGAGGGCCTGGTGCCCTCGGCCTTCACTGGGCCTGTGCATCTCCTATCCACGCAGACAGGGGACTGTCAATCATGCCTCCTCCCTCTAACAGACTGACAGAGGGAGAAGAAAACCTTAGGACAGTGGTTCTCAACCTTCTGGCCCTTTAAATACAGTTCCTCATGTTGTGACCCAACCATAAAATTATTTTCGTTGCTACTTCATAACTGTCATGTTGCTACAGTTGATGAATCATCATGTAAATATCTGATATGCAGGATGGTCTTACGCGACCCCTGTGAAAGGGTCCTTTGACTGCCAAAGGGGTCGCGACCCACAGGTTGAGAACCGCTGCCGTAGGAGCATTTGTGCGGCATCAATTTCCTTGGAAAGAAACCTTTCCTGAAGGTTCTGTGAGCTGTCTCCCCAAGAATTCAGCCTGCCCATCCCTGCTTCCCTGGAGCGCCCCTTAGCACCGGTGGTTAGTCACAATCCATTTGGGTTAAAGATTTCTCTTCCGTGCTCCACCCCCGATGGAGTCCAGACCATCTTTTCCCACCTGCTACATATCTGAGGCTAACCCAGCAGATGAGCTGGAGGGGTGGGGGGAGGGGGGTGGGGCAGTGACAGAGGCAGGGCAGGCTTCCTGGGCACCTGGCCTCTGCATCTGCACCAGGCCCCATGCTTACAAATGCCCTGTGTTTGTTTAACGCTCTGGTATTGCTGTTTCTAAATTCTTAGTCCTTTTTGAAACAGGGACACAGGTTTTCGTTTTGCATGGTCCTGCAAATTAGAGAGTGGGTCCTGCACGGAATCTGGCTGGGTTTTCTTCTGGGGCCACGGGCAAGGCCCTTAGCCTGGCGAGTCTTTCACAAAATTGAATCATCATTGGTAATGATACCTCCATTGAATTGAATCATCATTGGTAATGATACCTCCATTGAATTAGTCTCTCCCGCCCTCTCCCACAGCCACGGCCCCCTGTGTGGCCTGGCCATGTCTCTTTTCTGGGCTGCTGCCTGAAAGCCCTGGATTTCTGACAGCCGCCCCCCCCCCCCCCCTCCAGCCTCTGCCCGCTCTGAGTCAATGGGGCTGTCAGGCTGCACGACTCTACGACTCTGGGGTGCCAGTCATCTAGGACCCACAGTGCAAGCTCCCCAGAGGCCCCACAAAGCAGCTGTTAATCGCAGAACAGCCACCATCAGTTGAGCTCATACTATGTTCCAGCTAGCGCACTAAGCATTCTATGTGCATTGGCTCAAACATTTAGTCGTTAGTACAACCCCGGAAGCAGGTGTGAGTACTACTGTCATCTCAGGAATGGGGAAGACGACACTCGTAGAGGCACAGCTGAGCACTCTGGGTAGGAACACAGATTCCAGAGGCAAGACCCGGGGTTCACAGACCAGCAAGGTCATGACCACAGCGTGACTTTGGGGAGGTTATTGCACATCACTGTGCCTTGGTTTTCTACTTTTAATATAGAATCGTAAGAAAGATACCTACCTCGTAGTGTCGTAGATCTAAGGATTACAGGGGTCAATATACATAAAGTACTTAAAACATTCCTTTGCATAGGATAGGTATCATACTTGCCTTAATACATGTACTGGCTCTCATTAATATTAACACACTCAAGGTCACTTGGGTAGAAAGTAGCCAAAATAGGGCTGAAGCTCAGAAACCAGCCCTTCTGCTCTGTGAGTTTAACCCCTGGGCCATCCCACCTTCTAGGAGGGGAACCAAGACGGGCCACGTTGGAATACATCCGCCAACTGCCTCTGTCAGTCTCAATCCCAGATGCTGAGCCAAGAGTCAGCAATTAATAAACAGAAGAACATGATTTGACTTGTTGACTCTTATCCCTAAATGTATGCCATTCTAGCTCAGAAACGGGTCACTTCGAAGCACATCTAGTGGCACTTCACTGTTTCCTATAAAACTCACCGTGGGGTATTGCCATAGAACAGGGGTGGGGAACCATTTTTCTGCCAAGGGCCATTTGGATATTTAAAATATCACTCTCGGGCCATATAAAATTATCGGCTTAAAAATTAGCCTGCTATACTGGGTCAAACATTTAATTAACTCTCCCCTAATGCCTTGGCAGAGGCAGACCAAATGATTTAGCGGGCCTGATATGGTCCACAGGCTGGATGTTCCCCACCCTGCCGTAGAGTAACAATCTAAATATAAAGAAGGCTAAGTGACCAACCGTCTGTCCATCCGACCGACCGACTGACCGACCAGCAGGTACATATGATGCGCACTGGCAATTTAAAAATAAATGTTGACTCGCACATGTGCGATGTATATAAAGCTCTCACTGGCGCCAAGTGCACGCGACCGACCGGCCAGTACGTATGATGTGCACTGGCAATTTAATTAATTAATTTCCTTTCAATATGCACAAATCCATGCACCAGGTCACTAGTATCATTATAATATAGACGTCAGCTCAACAGCCCCCTAGTAAACGCCTTCTGGGGGTGCAGGGGCGGCACCAGGGTTGCGTGAGGATTGCAGGGTGTGCACATTGCTCAGGCACCGCTGTATACAAAGGTGGTTTTGTCTTTATCCTGATTGAGTTGGGAAAGGGAGCGAGCGAGTGAGCACCTTTCAGAGATGGGCATCAGGTTATGCAGAGGCCAGGCAGTGGCCTTTCTCTGTAAATGGCAGGTGAAAGTCAAATACGTGTACAGTGGCTCCTTATTTGAGCCTAATTTCTTGCCATCCATTCAGGGGGCTGAATCACACACCTGGCCCGGCCCAGGGTGGGGTCTCAGCTCTGTGTGCTCACAGAGGACGTGGGACTGAGCCAGTGTGGGCTCCAAATTCCCTCTGATCTCAGTGAAGAATGGCTCACCCCAATGCCATGTGCAAAAATCATGCTGCCGCTCCCCAAACTACAGACATCCTGGACACCAGTGACAGCGCCACCCAGCTCAGCAAATAGTAACTAGGGAGTTACCAATGGGAGCAGGCAGAGGAGCAGAATTGTGAAAAATTATCAGCCAGTTCTGCAGGTGCCCAGGACATAAATGACATCAGATTTAGAAAGCAATCAGTGCGCTGTTATAAGACAGAGTTGGGGAGTCATGTGCTAAGAGCCTATTGGACTAAATAAGTGGTTTAATGAGAATTATAATGATAATGATGATAAGAATTCCCTCTTATTGAGCACTTTCTATATACCAGGCATTTTGCTAAGTGTACGATGCTGGGAAGTCATCTGATCCTTAGGAGGATCCTGCAAGATCATTGCTACACTCGCATTTTGCAAGTGAGGAAAGACGCTCAGAGATGTTGAGTCATTTGTGACAATAGACATTGAGTGGCAGGGGTGAGGCTGCAACCCAGATACAGCCACTCTCACGCCTGTCCTCACCTCTTCACAGTGCCCTGTGCTATCACTACCCTTCCCAAGCCCAGCCAGGCAGTGAGAAACGTCGCCATCGCTACACTAATAACAACAACAGCGAAAGCAATTTTAAGAGCTAAGAGCTGAATGTACATCATTTAATCTTCACAGCACTTCTATACAATAGGTATTATTTCATCTCCATTTTATTGAATTTTTTTGTTAATCCTCACCTGAGGATATTTTTTTCCATTGACTTTTAGAGAGTGGAAGGAGGGAGGGAGGGGGAGAGAGAAAGAGAAATAGATAGATAGAGACATCAATGTGAGAGAGACACATTGATTGGTTGCCTCCTGCACATGCCCTGACCGGGCATGGGGATTGAACCTGCAACCCAGGTATGTGCCCTCAACCAGGGGTCGATGCTCACTGAGCCACATCAGCCAGGGCCATCTCCATTTTAGAGATTATGAGACTGAGTTTTAGAAAGGGTAATTCATTTGTCCTGGGCTGTACAGACAGATCTGCAGTGGGGTAGTTGGAGAAAGATGAGAAGGTGTAAGTCAAGGTCAGGGCAGGAAGGTCACTGGGGATAGGGAGCAGCATGAACCCCCACTATAATGCCAGAAGAAGGGACCTCTCCCCAGATGTCCATTCTGTCCAAGGGCTGAGACCTGGCAGCCATAGTCTCCATGACGCCACCCTCAGGCCATAGCTGGTTGGACTCCTTGTGAACATCTACCCAACCATCCAGTGAGATCCTTTTTCTTAAGACCTTGAACCGAGAAGCACTGAGCCTGATGCCTGTTGCCTGCTGAGTTTGGTCAATGGCAAGGGAAGGTTGAAAAAGTCTTGTATGGAAGTCCACACAGGGCTGCTCCACTTCCTAATTTTCCTGTGCTTGCTGTCACCATTTTTGGGACTCCAATATCCCTCCACTGAACTCCCTTTTCTACTTAATTTAGCTCCCATGGGTCCCTGTTGCACGCAGCCAAATACATTTTAGTTAACAACCATCACTGCCAGTGAAGCACCTTCTAAAAGCATGACTCATGTTTGCATCTTAACCTCCCAACATATCTCTAAGATATTATCTCATTTTATAGAGTAAAAAAAAAAAAAAAAAAAGGAAGTAGTCAAAGTGGACTTGAAATCAAGATGTATCAGACTTCTACTAGTAGAACTACGCATTTCCAGTTGCCCGGAGAGACTGTCCTCGGGCTGGGTGATATCACTCCAGCACAGCGCCTATATTTATTCCTGCCAGTCCCAGAATCACCATTTTTTAATGTGTGGCTTTCTCTGGTGCAGGAGCAGTAGCATGAGTGACTCCCCAGAACCCCTCTGTGGTGGTCAACATCATGTGTCAACCTGGCTCATCCACAGTCTCCAGTTATGCAATCAGGCACTCATCTAGGGGTTGTAGTGAAGGTATTTTGTAGATGTGATTACAGTCCATAATCAGTCGACTTTAGGTAAAGGAGCTGATTATACCTAGATAATCTGGGTGGGCCTGATTTGATCAGTTGGAAGTCTTTAAGGGTAGTGCTGAGGCTTCCTGGATGAAGAAGAAATTCTCCTGCTAGCGGCTTCACCCTGTGCTGGAGGATTCCAGCCTGCCCTTCTTGACAGCCTGCCCTACAGATTTCAGACTTACTCTGTAATAAACGCACTGCCTTATAATAAATCTTATATAAATATCCTACTTGTTCTGTTTCTCTAATTGAACGACCCAGCACACCCTCCTTAGGGCCCCCTGCTACCCATAGGTAAGTACCAAGTTTTGAGTTCTCACGGCTCACATTCTCCCTAGCTCAAGACTCAACCGCATGGCCCTCCACCCCCTATTACACTCCCCATGCTTTCAAGCTTTTCTTCCTGCCAGGATCCCTTCCTGCCTCTGCTGGAAAACACCTGCCTCTCAGCCAGGACTCGGCGCAGGCCCTCCTCCGACAGGAAGCCTTCCCTGACTTATTTGAGAAGCTGCAATGCTTTACCCTTTATACTCATATTGACGGCAGTGGGATCGTTTTTAATTGTTTTCCTATTTCCTTGGCTTGGCAACTCTCGCCTTGAGGACAGAGAGTTTGTCTTTTCATCTCCTAACTCCAGGGCTTCCCTCAGAACCTGACGCATAGATAAACTTCTGTTCAATAAATGCATCAATGTAGGCATCCATGCCTAGGACCTTGGTTTTGCAGAAGGGATGTTCTGGAGCAGAAGGTGGTCCAACCAAATCAGGGTCACCTTGAGAAGACCAGCTGGTCCTTCTCAGTTCCCTGCACACCAGCTTTTCCTCTTTGCAGGGGCTCGGTCTGCAAAAGGAGCCCTGTCGGTGAGATTTCCCTGGCTTCTCCATCTGGCTCGGGGCTCCATTATCAGGATGAATTCCTGCATGACCTTTAAGATTAAAACTAAATGTTCTGATCTCTCTCCAGACAGGTATTAGGTGCTGGAAATGGCATTTCGCAAGGCCTATGTTGAGGAGTGAGCTCCAAATATCAGCCTCATCACATTCTGACACGTTACAGCCGATCTGAGCGGGGCTGCTCTGAGCACTTCAAGGCGGGGCACGAAGGGCAACAGCTTTCTCTTTGTCATGCTGGGCCTTTGAAAAGCCACCATCAAGGGAAATGAGACCCAGTCCTTGCCGTTGCCTCTCTGTGCCTGCCGGGACTGCCAGAGGGAACAGGGTTATCAGCCGCGGTTAGCAGGGCTGACAGGAGACATGAGCCCATCTGAAGATGCTTCCGGGCCTTCTGCCATCATCTGCCATTGAATGAAAACATTTGCAACGAGGTTGGGGCGATGCCTCCACTCCGGGAAACCACCAGTGGCCTTAATCAGGAAATGTACTAAGAGTTCCTCAATTTGGACTCCTCCGATGAAAGGAAAACCTAATTAGGTAATTGTTTCCATAGAAACCTAAGTATATTTATTATTGCTTTTATGAACCTCTTCAATTATTAAAATGAGGGAACACACTTTCTTTCATCTTCCAAGTTTTCATAGGAGGCGAGTCTCTGTGAGGAGCTAAGAACCATGAATGAGCAGCCATTCACTTCTAGGTAAACAGATTTGCTTAGAGGGCGGAAGTGTCATTCTTGGCATTTTA
Source organism: Myotis yumanensis (assembly GCF_028538775.1). Lineage (NCBI taxonomy): Eukaryota > Metazoa > Chordata > Mammalia > Chiroptera > Vespertilionidae > Myotis > Myotis yumanensis. The sequence continues at coordinate 8,457,248 of NW_027223753.1, read as the reverse complement.
AACTGCTGGTTCTGAGTAATAATCACTTTGATGCTAATAACAGCAAACATGTATAGAGCATTCTTTGTATGTGCCAGACACTGGGTATCCTTGACAACAGGTCTCGAGGCATGCTCCATTCTTATGCCCATTTAACAGATGGGGACATTGAGGCTTGGGGAGGTAAGGGACTTGCCCAGTGTCACACAGAGCTAAGCGCGATGGAGCTGTGCCTGGCAGGCATACGGCATGGCTCTGGGAGCTCAGCCTGTGTGTGAAGGTTTTTTATTACTGGGGATTACATTAATATTAATTTTAAAATAACAATAGCTTATCTTTATCAAGCACGTTTATGTGTGGGGATTGTGCCAAGTGTTTTTCCCGCATTATCTTCTTGTTAATTCTCAGAACACACAGTAGAGGGGGCTGCGATTATCCCTATTCTACACACGAGGAAACTGAGGCTCAAAGAGATGGTGGCTGGTTGGTTTCAAGGTACAAACTATGACTGGGGGAGCTGACGAGCCTTGTCACTCGCATCCACCTTGAATCTGTCCGAAGACCTGTTGCACCCTCTGTCTTCACCACCTGCTTGTGCAGATGGATTTCACCACCTCACATGCCGATCCTGTAAAGCCTGCTTAGGCACAAAGGCTCAGAGCTGTCAATATTCTCTTCTGAAGTTGACCCAGACGTTTTAAAAATGGGGGTAGGATTTCTGAGCAATTGAAATGGACGTTTCATGGCTTTTACTTAATGTTGTTTTCTCTCAGCTTCACGCCCTCTCCCTGCCCCCATCCTGGGCTTCTGAAATTTGGGCTGCAGGCCTGCAAGAGATCCTGTGCTTTTCCAGACACTGGGTCCTCTGAGCGTCTCGCCGTCTTCATGTCTAAGTCAAGTTAAAGAAGACTTTTGAACTTTTAAGTTTTTGATTGGTTTCCACCTCAGTCGTAGTAGAGCTCAAGACTCAATCCACTCCTGGCTGGTGATCCTTCGTCATTGTCCCTAATTTGTCAGAAGGAAAACCCTGCCCAACTTTGGGTGTTCACAGTATGTCAGGCACTGTGTTCAGTACTGTATTTTCTAAATTTCACTTTGCTTATGTGTCCTTAGCATCTAGAATAGAACTGTGCTTTTCTTGCTACCCGCCCATGTACCATGAAGGAGCTAGGAAGCTTATGTGTAGTATCTTGCTTGATTCTCACACCAGCCCTATGCGGCAGGTGCTGATTACTCTCCCCACTTGACAGATGAGAAAACTGAGGCTCCAAATTCAGTCACTTGCCAAGATCATGGAAGAAGTGAGTGACTGAGTGACTGGGAGGAAATGGGATCATCCATTCACTCAACAAATGGTTTTCGAGCTGGAGAAGGAATAATAGGCCCACAAACCAGCTCTCTGTGTGCACCAGGATGGGGGAGAGACCCCGCTAACCTCCAAAGAGAAGAGGTTCCTGCCGGTTAGAGATCCACATTAGGAATAGAATAACACGGGTGCTGTGAGAGAAGTGAGGCTGGGGAGGGCCAGGCTGGCCAGGGAAAGTTGCTCTGAATAGTGACACCCGAGCAGACACCATGCACATTGCAAAGATCTGGCCAAGGCTTCGAGGCAGAGATAACGTCAAGTTCAAACGCCCTAATGATGCCCAGCCGGTGTGGCTTATTGGTTGAGCACTGACCTATGAACTAGAACCGTGGTCGGCAAACTGTGGCTCGCGAGCCACATGCGGCTTTTTGGCCCCTTGAGTGTGGCTCTTCCTAAGCCTTAGGAGTACCCTAATTAAGTTAATAACAATGTACCTATCTATATAGTTTAAGTTTAAAAAAATTTGGCTCTCAAAAGAAATTTCAATCGTTGTACTGTTGATAACTTGGCTCTGTTGACTAATGAGTTTGCCGACCACTGAACTAGGTCACGGTTTGATTCCCGGTTAGGGCACATGCCCAGGTTGTAGGCTCAGTCTCCAGTGTAGGGCATGCAGGATGTTAAATATATATATATTTAAAGCATGCTTGGCTCTGACGCCCAAAGCCTTCGCATATTCTAAAGCTCTGGCTTTGGACACCAACATTTGGGACACTACCAGGGCCTATCTCGTGTGTTTGTTGGGAGAAATAAATGAGATAAAGTGTGTCAAGCAGTTAACTGCAAGCCGACACAAACTAAATGTTACCTGTTATTGCACAATTAGCATTAACCACAGGCACCCTGCAATTAGCATCGGCAAAGGAGGAGGCCAGGTATCGCAGTTTCTCGTCCAGAAGAGTAAACTTCTCGCATGACCTGTGCCTGTCACTTCACTTTGGGGGAGGTCACTGGTACATCGGCTGCCACAGAAAGGAAGTGGCACGAATTCTCTGCTGAACGATCGGGTTGTTGAGCATACAGAGCGCCTTAATCCCAGGAAAAAATAACCACACCAAACCCTCCCCAGGAATTGTTCAGAGAAGAAAGGCCGTCAAAAGAAAATTAACAAAGTGCACAGCAGATAATCAATAGCAATCAGCCTAGGAAATCAAAAAGAAAGCAATTGCCCTGCAGACCTACATCTTGTTTGTTCAATATTTCTGCGAGGTCAGGAGCCAATGCCAATTCATGATGGTTCTTAGATTCAGAGGGAAATAGATTCATGGGCTTTGTTGCAAGAGGTGAGTCCCGTCCGTCATCCCAGGCGGCAGCGCGCCAAGGCCCGGGCTGTGGTCTGAATTAATCGGGAAGTTAGATTTGGTGGGATGTGTGTCCATAGATGACTATGACAGTATTTCCCATCCCACTTGGTGTTGGGTGACGTGGGGACTACTTCCCCTGACCTTGGATCTGGGTGGTCCCTGTCTCTTGTTCTGGCCAAAAGAAGTCAAGGGAAGTGACAATGGGTTAATTGTCGAGTTTGGGTCTGAATCCATCTTCAGTGTCCACCTTTGCCACTGACTCGGGGCCACACTCACTCTTGGGATTCATCCCAGAGACCAAGATGCCCAAGCTAGTCACGTGACGAGAGGCACATGGAGAGAGAAAGAGGGGTCTCCGGCTCCCAGGTGCCCGATATAAGAGTGAGGTCTGGCTGCCTATGAAGGCAGCCTCGTGGGAGACCTGTGCCGACTCCCCCTGGAGCCGCCTCACCACAATCCCTGACCCTCCGAACTGTGAGCCAATAAAACGGCTGTCTTCAGCCACTCGGGTCTGGGGTTGTTTGTTATGCGGCAAGAGAGAACTGAAACACAGGCTGACGAATGCTGACGATGAGTGTGAGCCCTGGGGGCCGTCTGAGGGCCTTGCGGGTTGAGGGGCTGTGACAAGGGACAGTACTGTCCTTCTCTTTAGTGTGGAGCTTCTGCCTTCAAGGGACATTTGAGAGGCCTTCTCATCTCAAGTTCCTCTGGACACAAGAAGGCCTGGAAGGTGAGTGAGCAGCATGGAATCAGGCACTCACAGGAGCCTGACCAGAGATTTCTGAGCAAACCCGAGGCCCGGCAGCAGCGAGGAGAGGAGCAGGAGATCCGCTCACAAGTGGGTCCCGGGCACCGCTCCAGGAAGACGGGCTCAGGGGGCACAGCGCAGCCTTCCTGCCCTTAAGGAGCCCACATTCCCTGGCATGGGGAGCAGGAAGAGCACCGGATAAGACAGACTTCACTGCAGCTCTGAACACGTGCTCCGAGGGTAAGAGAGGGTCACGTGACGGCAGGGTCTGGAAGGGGTTGCTGTGGCCGAGATGCAGGGAAGGCCTCTCCGGAATATGTGAACTAAGCCCTGAGTGACGGGTGGGGAGGTGCAGTGATGAGAAGGCATGGAGGAATAGGGGCCCCAGAAGCGAGAGGACAGAGAAGTGAGGCTCAGAGAGGTGACCCGCCAAGCCCACAGTGAGCCACCGAGCTGGGGTTCGACTTCCTACTGGACTCAAAAATCACTTTTCACCCCTTAAAATGCCTCTCAGGGAACCCCCAAAGGGAAGACAAGAGGGAAGAAAGCTGGGGATCAGGACGAGGTAAGTGAGGCTGAAAGGGGGAGGAAGTGGGGTCTTGCATGTGCCGAGTCTCCAGAAACTTGGGTTGACTGAATGCAGCCTCCAATATGGACTCGGGTGGACAGCAGGCAAAGGCTCCCCGCTGGCAGGAGCGACGGGTGGAGGACTCGAAGCTAGGACCACTTTCCCTGTAATTAGTGCTGACAGCTCGTCCTGCTTCCTGCGAGCTCCCCTCAGCGACATGGGCTGGAGGGAGGGTGTTTTCTTTGGAAGGAAGGAGACCCTGCGGCTGGGCTGGCTGCGCTCCTGCTCCCGCTCCTGGGGAGGCTGTGCTAATTAGAGAACAACCACAGGGCCCCTCTGCCCACCGGGTCCCCCCCGCCCACGGGGTTTCCCCCTTCCCCACCTACGGAGCCCCATTGGCAGCTCTGTGAGGCTACTGATGCCAACGGAAACCCAGACACAGAAGTGCCAGCCATGGTGACTCGCGGGCCCCTCAGGGGAAGAGGAGGGAAGACACCTGGTGGCAGACGGCACCGTAACCCATTTCTGACTAGTGCAAAGTCAACGTCATTCTTCCACTTCCTAGATGAGAAAAGTGAGGCTCTAAGTGCCTCTGTTTCCACACCCGCGAAGTGGGCGTGATTCTGAGACAGGCTAGTAAGACAGGACGCGTGGCATAGGGAAACTGAGACCGAGAGTTGAATGGCCAACCAGTTTACAACCATCTAGTAAATCGCCAAATCCTATCTTCCCTAATCAAAGACTCTTAAGAGTAAAAGGTTACTCCTTCTCATCCCCCAACCAGCGGGTAAATAGCTTAAACCCCCCTAATCAGGGAGACAGAGAACAGAAATCCAATTAGTGCCATTTGTGACAACCACACCCAAGGCCGGATAAAGTCAGGGAAATAAATCTCACTTGGGCGCATCAGCATAAAGCTGATGAATAGTCTATTGAGCTCCTCCCCTAAACTCCAGCCTTTAAAACCCTCCAGAGGAAGGCTCCAGCACACTCTCCTCTCAGGAGCGTGAGCCTCCCCATACCCCCTTCGCCCACCCCCAGGCATGTTACCTCTGCCTGTCTCCTATGCTCCAAGGACTCTTTATTGCTTCTGTAACTTGCTTCCTGAGTCGAAGCGGACTAGCTGGCTCACTTCTACTACCTGTCATTTTCTACAGAAACTTTCTCTTATAATTTGAGTTCTTGGCCCTGAATTCTTTCTTTGCCCAACTCAAGAACCGAGGTCCAACTTCGCCGTTTTGCTGCTAACATCACCAGTAACAATTCCACCTCCATGTACAACACTGCAGAACTGTTACAAAAATTATATCAATCATATCTAGTATACATACCAGGCTGACAAGAAGTATGGTACAAAGCCTAGTCTTATTTGTATCTTCACAGATTCACTAATAACGAACAGTTATGTCTCAAAATAGCAGTCCACATGGAACCCTCACACCCAGATCTTTTTCCATCTTTATTTTTTGTTGTTTTGCTTTGTTTATTTTGGTGATAACAGGAATCCATGCTCCTTACAACAAAGCTCAGAGAAATGCATACTGTAGTGAGAGCAGGTTCTTGGGCTTCCTAATTGGTTTTGGTCTCTGATCTTCAAGAAACATTTAAATCTCAGCGGTGACATAGAAGTGCACCAGGACCAAAACCAGGCGAAGGCCCATAGCTTGTCCCTCTCTGCCCGAACCTGGCCCTTAGGTTGAATTAAAGGCTTGGAAAGGGAAATTGAACTTTGCAGGCGCCATGGTAATATTCTCTGGCATGAAAGCGACATTTACTCCCCACTGGGCCATCACTCCAGCACTCCCTTCCAACACCTGGCAGTTCCATTAACATCCCAGAGTCCTGGCCCAGGAGGACCTGCGTTCAGGCGGCCACCCTCGGCCATCCATCGCTGAGGCTCCTGTCCCCTGGTGGCACTGAGCACCTCGCAGCTCCAGGTCACAGGGACCAGGCTAGGGAGGGCCTGTGGACAGACCCCATCCAGACCAGGACCCTCCACAAGGGCACTTGCCCTATGGTGTCTGACACCCTCTTCCAAGCTGGTTTTCCCAAGAAGGTCACGCTTCCCGGTCCAGCTCTTTGACCCCCGTAGGTGATGTGGACCTGCACTGAGTCCAAATCCTAAGGAAAAGCTGGAATGCTTGCATCAGGGAATGCACCAAGTCCCTGGGTTTTGCCGATCAGCCTGTCGAAATCTCCGGGGAAATAAAGGCTTGGTGCTTGTTTGCGCCGTGGGATTAGAAGTTATCTCTTTGTGGCCTCTCTGGGTTTCCGCCTGACAGACCGAGCCATCAGGGCGCATTTGCTCCCTGGCTGTGGGTTTTGCACAAGAATCCTTCCCACTCCGTCATCAGTTCAGGTATAAAACAGAACAGACTCAAAGAAGTGATGGAATTTCCAACCCTGGGGAGATGAGAAGACTGCTGCTGGTAGGCAAATCCCTCAACTCCTCCGCACCCTGACCATCCCCACAGTGGCCTTGCTTACACCATGTTGAACTATTCACTGACCTTAGTCACCCGGGCCTGCAAAATGGGAAAGAAAGCAGATGGCGCGCCCACTTTCTTGATGCTCAGGCTCCATGATTCCTTTTGAGCTAAGATTCAGCGCGGAGGCAAATCTCTGGTGAATGCCCCGTCGCTCCCTACTTCCCTCCCACCAACTTACTTAGTCCCTCCAGCCCTTATGTGCCCCTAGACCTTGTGTTCTTCTCCATTACAGCAGCAATAGCTAGAATAATAGCTAAAGTTTATTAAGCACTTACTGTATGCAAGCACAAGGCGGGATCAACACAGCTGCCATCTCCTCTAGTCCTCACAGTGAGGCAGGAATGTGCTGGGGCTCTCTGGGAGCCATCGAAGGGGAGGAGAGGGGGTCAGGATGAGGCCAGTGGCTGGGGAGGGAGGCAGGGTCTGCTCTCTTGCAGACAAGGGGTCTGCCAACCACAGTCGGCTGATCAAACTGGGCCTACTTCTTTTTTTGAAGGAATAAAGTTTTATCGGAAGCAGCAGTGTCCCTTTGTGGACATGCTGTCTACAGCTGCCTTGGAGCTACACAGCAGAGGTGAGAGTTGTAACGGAGACCACATGGCCCACAAAGACTGCAATATTGGCTGTCTGGCCTGTCACAGGACAAGTGTGCCAACCCCCATTGCAGGTCACGGCAGGAAGCTTGGATCTTCATCTTCGGTCAATCGAGTAGTCACGGGAGGGTCTTACACATTTGACTGGTATGTTTTGAAGGGCCATTGTGGCTGCTGTGAGGAGGAGGATTGGGAAGGGGCAGGAGGGACCAAGAGCGCTGGGAGGAGGCCTGTTTCCCTTCCACTCAGGTTGCAGACCAACCGTGATCAGACTGGGCCAGCGCGTGCTGAGTTCCTGCTCCCGGTTAGTCATGGTGCCTAGTGCAGGGGTCCTCAAACTATGGCCCGCGGCCCACATGCAAATACAAATATTGTATTTGTTCCCGTTTTGTTTTTTTACTTCAAAATAAGATATGTGCAGTGTGCATAGGAATTTGTTCATAGTTTTTTTTAAAACTATAGTCCGGCCCTCCAACGGTCTGAGGAACAGTGAACTGGCCCCCTGTTTAAAAACTTTGAGGACCCCTGGCCTAGTGCATCCAGAGACCTTGCTCTTCCTTACAACCTCACAGGACATTATGCATTTTGAGCACTTAATTCCATGCCCGGCACACCAAAGAGTTGAATAACAGTTAATAAAATAGTTCTTAAAAAATTGGCAAGGAGCCTGGCTGGCGTGGCTCAGTGGTTGAGCATCAACCTATGAAGCAGGAGGTCACTGTTCGATTCGTGGTCAGGGTACGTGCCCAGGTTGTGGGCTCCACCCCCAGTGTGGGGGATGCAGGAGGCAGCCAATCAATGATTCTCTCTCATCATTGATGTTTCTATCTCTCTCTCCCTCTCCCTTCCTCTCTGAAACCAATAACAATATTAAAAATACAAAACTAGAAGGTGGGATTCTCAGAAGCAGACTCTGAGAGGAGGATGGGGACGTGAGTGACCCATGAAAGAATCTCCCAGGGAAAAGGGGTGGGGGGCCCTGAAGCATAAGTTATGCCTCAGAGGGCGTCCTCAGGTGAAGAAGTGAGCTGGGCTTCCTTCCTTCACTGGTCAGTCATGGGCTGAGGGCTGCCCTGGATAGACATCAGTCCCCGGGCACTGCCAGCTCTGTGGGCATGTGGGCATGTGGGCAAAGCGGCTCCAGAGGCCGAGGGCGAGTTTTGGAAGAGGTGTCCCAGGCGCAGGGTGTGGGAGGTGAAAACACACCGAAGCGGTGGAGTGGTGCCAAGAAAAGACTTACAGGGATGCCAGGGGATCTGGGTGGTATGGTCTCTGCTACATGAACCCACTGCCCAGATGAGGAGACTGGGGCTCCCGGCCCGAGGCACACTGACTTGCTCTCCTGTGGCCGTCAGGAGTCCATCTTGGTCTGACTCCAAGCCCATCCTCTGCTCTTTCCTCGCAAACCCTCCCTCACTCCACGGCCACGCAACATGAAAGCCCTCTGCCGCCTCCCGCTGCGTGAAGGGTCCGGCATGTAGGCTGGCCGGCTCGGGCAGATGGTCCTTTCACGCCCGTAACTGCTCCATCAGAAACAAATGCTGGTCGTAACAACTGGGAATGCTCAATGTCCTCGGATCAGTCAAGGAAGGTTATCAAAATACCGAAGTTCGGATAAACAGAACTTCTTTTATGGAGTGTCGCTAACAGCAGCCTGCAAACCGTGGGCTCTGAGAGTGGGCGGGGGACAAAGAATTTCCTGTTCCCGCGGCAATAAATCAAACAACACTCCGCGGACAGTGGAAATAGATCTTTCTCACTCTCCACACAGCCAGGGCTCTTCCAGAGTCACGGCGTGATGCTCGCCCCGTGACAAGCTGCAACTCGGCCACATCAATTATCAAAATAGGAAACGTCAGGCCCAGGCAGGCGGTGCTGGATGCCGACTCCCGCGCCCAGGGCTGCCGCCGCCGTCCACAGCCCCGACCCAGGCTTTTTATTTAAAGTCTAATGGGACTCGACCAGAGGAAGCCCAAGCTAATCTCCGAGAAGCCTGCCTCCCTTCTTACAAGTCCCTTCCGTTGTTCAGGTTTCCCTAGTTTAGCCCTGGCCCAGCTCCTGGTCCAGATGAACTGGTCAGATTAAAATCTCTGTGCGCCCCGGCCAGTGTGGCGCTGTGGTTAGAGTGCGGGCTGCACACCAAAGGGTCTTGGGTTCAAGTCCCTTCAAGGGCATGAAACTGGGTTGCAGGTTCGATCCCTGGCCATGAATGGGTGTGTACAGGAGGCGACTGATCGATGTGTCTCTCTCACATCGATGTTTCTCTCTCTCTCTCTGCCTCTCTCTTTCCTTTCCACTTTCTCTAAAAATCAATGGAAAAAAATACCCTTGGGTGAGGATTAACAACAACAAAAAATGTAAAGTCTGTGTGGATATCTCTCTAACTTGCACTCACTTTTACTTTCTCTTCCATTCATTTCTGTATTCCAAGGATCCCACTTGAAAAAGATTGCTTTCCAAAAGATAAGAGTGACCAATGCAAGGCCATACCCTTTCACCATTTGAAAGGCAACACAGATTCTCTCCCGAGGTTCCAACTCCTGCCTCTGCTTCCTAACCCGTCCTAAGAATGGAGGCACTAGGATTGTGAGAGGAGGGCAGATTCAACAGCCTGAGCTCATTCCAAGCGTCAGTGTGTCACATCGGCTAACAGCCCATTGGCCAGAGCAAGTCACATGGTTGGGTTTAAAGTCAAGAGGAAGTCCCCTCTGCCCGCCGCCCACAAGTGGCCATGGCAACTTGTGGATATGAAACACCATTCCAGGGAGTGGAGACTTTGGTTCCACACATTCTGGTCAATGCAATGGGGTCATTGTTGTCCAAATGTTTTCCTCCCTCCCTTCCTTCGTGTCAAACAGAAGGCAAAGCACAATGATAAGAGATTATGGAAGCAATTAGGTTGGACATGCTAAAATATGAATTCTTTTAAAAATATATATTTTATTGATTTTTTACAGAGAGGAAGGGAGAGGGATAGAGATTTAGAAACACTGATGAGAGAGAAACATCGATCAGCTGCCTCCTGCACACCCCCTACTGGGGATGTGCCCGCAACCAAGGTATATGCCCTTTACTGGATTTGAACCTGGACCCCTCAGTCCGCAGGCTGACGCTCTATCCACTGAGCCAAACCGGCTAGGGCTAAAATATGAACTCTTAATCCATAGTCAAGAGCTGACATCAGAAGAGATCCCCCTGAGCCCAAAGGAGAAATTTTGATTCTCCCACTATGACATCAGAGTGACACAGAACTATTACAACCTTTCACCTTAGTCAAACAGCTTCCCTAGAAAGCAAGGGTTTGCTTCCTGAACTTTCCTCCAGGTAACACAGCTACTAACAGCACCTGATCTGTGTATAACCCTTCAATACACACTTTCCGTACATTTTGTCTGTTTTTCCCGTATGACCGCAGAAGTTGGTTATTCTTGTTGCCATTTTACGGATGAGGAAACTGAAGCTCAGAGAGGGTGGCTAACTTACTCAAGGTCACAGAGCCAGTGTGTTGAAGAGCCAGGACTCAAACCCAGTCTTTAGATTGTAACTCCTTTGTTCTCTCCCACCTGTGCCAATCCTTGCTCCTGGCGTTGGTAGCCAGCTCCAGGCGCCCCTGCCTTCGCTCAGAAATGGGACGCTGCAGAGGAAGCAGGGACAGACCGGAGCCGGGTGAACTACGGGCTGCGGCGATGCCCAATTCTGTCCCATACGGTGCCAGAATACAGTCTGTGGACACTGAAAAAACCAAACCGTGTATGAGAGCTATTAACTCCCAGCGGACACTCGGGAGCAGAAGAACAAGGCTGGGAGATGTGTGAGGCGTGTGCCATCCACAGCGGCGGTGGCACTGGCCTTGACATCCTTCTGCTGGGAACTCTGAGCCGGGTGGGGGGTGGGGTGGGGTGGGGGGTGAGGGAGTGGGGTCTGTGTGAGTCTCAGACACTTAACCAAAAATGTTTACACAAGCCTATCTCTTGCCCCTCTGCTGGCAGAAATACAAAAGGTTTTGTTCTTTTTGTTTGTTTTTTCCTTTTAAGTCTTGAAATGTGGCCAAGGCAGTTATGATAAAGAGATGAATTGTTCTATCGGCAAATACCTTAGTAAGAACACATTCAAAACCCACCATTGCCCTCGCTGGATGCTCAGTGTGCGGGTTTGGGGCGGGAAAGAGGCGAGGCCGGGCTGGCCTGGTTTCACTGCAGACCCTGGTGGTGTCCCCAGATGCCTAGTGAAGCCCCAGGAAGTAGGTTCCGCTCCCGCAGCTAACTTTTCCTGAAGTGTATTTTAATGGGAAGTAAGTGTGCAAGGAAGGCACTGCCTTGTCTGATACCAGGAGGGTCATTTATCAGAACCTCACACCCAAATGTGCTGTATTAATAATCACACTGACAGGACCCTGGAAGCAGGCTGAAGGTGGGTCAACAGGAGAGAGAGAGAGAGAGAGAGAGAGAGAGAGAGAGAGAAAACACTCAGGTCTCTTTATCCTCATATAAAGGCACCCATCCCACCTTGGGGCCCCACCCATTACCTCATCCAAATCCAATTACCTCCCAAAGGCCCCACCTCCACATGCGGTCACCTTGGAGATTATGGCTCCAGCATATTAATTTAGGGCAGTGATGGCGAACCTATGACACGCGTGTCACCTCATTTTTTGGGTTGATTTTTCTTTGTTAAATGGCATTTAAATATAGAAAATAAATATCAAAAATATAAATCTTTGTTTTACTATGGTTGAAAATATCAAAAATTTCTATATGTGACACGGCACCAGAGTTAAGTTAGGGTTTTTCAAAATGCTGACACGCCGAGCTCAAAAGGTTCGCTATCACTGATTTAGGGGGACAGCAGCATTTGGTCCAGAGCACAGGATGCTAGAAGAAAGCAGGAGGCACCAATGCAGGCAGAGATGTAGTGGGCGTGGCCTCCCAAGTTCAGGCCAAGGTGCAATCTAGAGACAGGTCAGCTGAGGAGCCGACTTCCTCTCCAGCCAGTGGGCGGTCTGCGAGCCTCCGAGGCCTTCGCTCCAGCCAAGTGGCAGGTCTGTGTGCCCGCCAGTTCTCCAGGTTTCTCCCGAGTGGGCACCGTCCCCGGGACATTCACCCCACTTGGCCAGTGCTTTCCTTCCCCGCTCTTAATTAGAACTGAAATGCTACTTGAGTGACCCTTAAAGCTCCATTCCAATGACACCCCGTGGAGCATGGGCATGGAGGGCATCCAGGCCAGGAAGGGGCTGCCCTCCACCCCAGGCCTCTGCAAAGTGGCAAATGAGCAGCCAGCCTCGGTGATTATGCAAATCCAAGCGTGCATCTCATTTCCTCCTTGGCAGTCCTTGGGAATCAGCTGAGACCTCCCTCCCCTCCCACCTAATGAATGTTCGTTACTCCAGGAGACCAGAACTTCCAGCAGCGCTTCATAATTCCTTCCTTAAAAAAACTACAACCACATAACGATCAAGTTGATTTTTAAAGTTCATATATATATATATATATATTACAAAAAGGTTTCAAAAATTTTTCTCTCCTGAGAGTTCAGATTGTAGCTGATATGGAAACCCTCTAGGTGGAGGAGTATAAGGGTGTGTGTGTGTGAAAGGGAATTTAGGGACAAGCACAGCAAGGGCACTTGGCCAGCATTTATTCACTGAATTTTCCAGCCTGGGAAATTGTCATTGTTCCCATTTTACTAATGGAGGCAGGAGCTGAAGTTCAGAGAGGTTAAGTAACCTACATAAGGTCACACAGCTGGCAGGCAGGGACGCTGGCATTTGATAGAGCATCTACCGGCTCCAAAGCTGTTCATTCTTTGTCCCTTGAACACACTTTTCCCTCCTTGTACAAGGACATTTCCCACATGCCACGAAGTGTGAGCCTCATCTCTATGATAACATGAACTTATCATAGAAAAACCTGGATTCACGGATTTGAATTTCGCAGATTCACACTCAAGTCTCATGGTTTAAAGGGCAGTGTTTTATATCTGATTATGCCCAATACAATCCCTCCACTGGCCTCCTCACTGTCTCCCATATAAGTCATTGTCCTTCCCCCATCTACACGCAAGCCCAGGGTGCTGGCTGGCCTCCTGTCCGTCCAAACCCACTCTGACTCTCAGACCCAGGTCCGGGGCCCTACACCAAGAACTCTTCCCACACCGACCTCCTCTGAATCCCCAAGGCCTGTGCCAACGTATCACAGGCTCGTCAGAGGAGAGTCCCCATGTCCTGGCCAAGTGCCCCTTGGGGGAGCCCCGGTCACCCACACGCCAGGGCCCCCTCTGTCCCTTCCCTCACTCCTGTCTGGTGAACTTGTGCTCTGCCGGAGGGAAGGCCTGGGAAAGACTTAGCTCCTGTGGAAGGAGAGTTGGGGCCTGCAGTTCTAAAGCCCTGCCGGCCGCTGTGGTAGAGAAATGGCCAAACCCAATCTCATTTCCCATCAGCTCTGTTGGCTGTGACTGATCACCATCTGCCTTTCTCCCATGTCTTTAACGGTCAGTTGAGACCAAGCTGGGGGTGGCAAGAAAAGGGTCCTTTCCAAATAAAACCCCACTGTGGGGCGCGGCTACAGTGTTTTGGCCAGGTTCAAGCCTTGGACTAATGAAAGGACAGGGTCCTCTCATTGCCACGTGCAAGTCCCAGCTGGAGGGCAGGGCCCTCCCAGCACAATTATAGCCAACAGCTATGGTTGTAAGCTTGAACCTATGGTCCGAACACGTGGCCCCACGTGCCTGTGTGCTAGAGTTCAGGTGCATGTAGTTGAGTGAGGTTGAAATTCACGAGAATGCTTTAAACAACTTGATCACGCCCCTACTTTGCCTCATGGCATTTGCTATAAAATAGACACGGCTTGTGGGTGCTGGTGCTGACTCCTCATCAGGGAGCAGCATTCCACCAAGACCCAGCTTTCATTCTCTTGTCTTTTCTTAATCCTTTCACCCCCCCCCCCACTCAGGGTCACCTTTGGCCGTAACACCCCACAGATATATCCTATTTTATCTGCGATGGTTTCATGTGTGGAAACCCAGTTTCTCCACACGAACAGGAGGTACCCAATGCGTGCTGGGTGAGTGGACAGGCTACTTAAAGAGATGCTTCCTGGGTCCCCCTGGGTGCCCTCCAGCCATGGGCAGTCTCGGTAAACAATTGGCAATTGACATCACCTGTGATTTTCTGCCCTCGGAGCTGTGGCCACTCAGTAAATTAAAAGTACCAGCATCAATAATGTGCTCTCCTCAGCAACATCTTCCATAAAGTGCCTTGTGATCAAAGGATTCCGTGTGGCCCCTCCTCTCTGGTTAATGCTGAGCTGCCCAAATGTACAGCGAGGCTGCAACCACGCTCTGATGAGGAGGTGTCTCTGAGGCAGCGTGGTCTATTTTGTTAGATTTGGGGAAACAGTGGCATCGGGTGGGAAGAGGGTGGGCCCGGCCACCGAGGGAGCCGAGCTCCAGTTTTGGCTTTCCCCTTTCTGGGCCTGTTTCCTTACTCCTAAAAGGAGAGATCGCATGACACGGGTCAGGAAAAGTATTTAGACATCATTATGCAAACTTGTCTCAACGGCTCAGCGATGGCTGCCATGATAGTGCATCCAAAAGGATCCTAGGCCAGCCTAGGATCCTCAGGAACGAAGGTGCTGTGATCAATTCGTGATGTCTGCCGTGGAAGCAAGGGGAATGGTGTTGTGTGTGTGTTAAGGGCTGGGTGAGTCACTGACACCCAGATTCAGGACTGAGCAACCATGTAGCCCAGTAGTTAAGAGCGCAGACTCCAGCACCAGATTGCTGGGCCCAAGTCCCTGCCCTGCACATTGACCTTGGGCAAGTCTCACACCTTCTCCGTGGCTCAGTATCCTCTGCTATCAAATGCAGACAGTAACAGTACCTATTTCATAGGGGCGTTATGAGGATTAAACGAGATAACATCTGAGAAGTTGTGGGAATAGTGCCTAGTCCTGAGTAAGTGCTACACATGTGCCAGCTGTAAATTACACAGTGATAAAATAAAAAAGGTTAGAATTCAATGATGGTGAAGACAAGAACTGCCATGCCTCTAACAATGCAAATGAAAAGGTTGGTCCAGAACGGCATTCAAGTATCCATTAAATCCATATGCACTCATTACACCCACACGCACACATCATATCCACATGTGTCTAAGGGCCTGGAAAGATCTAGGGCAGTGGTTCTCAACCTTGGCTGCACATTAGAATCACCTGGGAATCTTTTTAAAATCCTGATTTCTGGGCCTCATCCTCCGGAAATTCTGTTTCTTTGTGACTAATGTTGTGGCCCCATCCCAACAAAGAAACAATTTCTGGAGGATGAGGCCCAGAAATCAGGATTTTAAAAAGATTCCCAGGTGATTCTAATGTGCAGCCAAGGTTGAGAACCACTGATCTAGGCTAGGGGAATGCTCGCAGCGTTAACCAGGATTATACCTGGGTGTTGGAATTTAGGGCTAATTGATAATAAGTACGTAGCAGCCAATAAGCAAACACACAAAACCTCACATCTCTCTGAGGGGAAGCGGCCGGAATCCCCGACACTGTAAGTGACCTTCCACACGACGTCCGCCCTCTCTGAGATGAGGACTGTGAGGGACCATGTTTAGCTGGGAACCAAAACGGTACCTCAGGGGTTAAGCTGGGCCTGGCCTTGAACCCAACAGAACGTGTGGCTTATTTCCAGTGACAGTCTCAGGATGCGGAACCCTCCCGACAAAATCTCTAAAACCGTGTGTTTCCTAAAGTGCCGGCAGCCCGCTCGCCACCCGACCAAGCGGCACAGGCTCAAATCAAATACAAGCCATCTGCGGGCGTTAGAGCGGGGTGAGAGGTTCCCCTTAACACAGGAGTAATTAACGAGTCTTCAGAGCAATCAATTCTCCCTTGGCCTTGGGCTCCTCAAAGCTGTGCAGAGGGAATGGAAGACAAATGGGTTTCGAAGTTTTTTGTGTTTTTTTTTTTAAGAAAAGAAATACTGCCATGTCTAGAAATCGAAGAAGCAATTGCTTTTAAAATAGAAAGCTATGGAGCATCCGAAATTATGGGTTTGAAAAGGAACAAGACGCGGGTTAGGGGCTGCTCGGACCGAGGCCTCAGTGTTCACATCTGGAAAGTGGGCACCAAAACTTGGCTCCCTCGTGTACTCAGGTGCCCGGCGGACGGAGTAAGTCAGCCCCGGGCGCCGGAACCGCAGGGCCGAAACTATTTCCTTTCATAAAACCCCGGATTCCTGGGAATGGGCAGAAGAGCTTGTGTCTGTGGATCTCGTGAAACCGTTCCATGCATTTTCAAGGATCTCTTGAAAGAAACCTTTTATTGTCAGCTATGGCATACTCACCCAAAGTTGCGAAAATAGTACAGAGAGGCTCCCTGTGTCCACACCAAGCTTCTCCCAAAGGTGGCGTCCTATCACGATGGCGCAAAACCAGGTAACTGACATTGTCTCAGTGTCTTCCATCTCACCAGTTTTTGCTCTCTTTTTTCATTTTTTAAAAAATGTTTTTATTGGTGTTAGAGAGAGAGAGGAAGGGGGAGGGAGAGAGAGAAACATCGATGACAGGGAAACACTGACCGACTGCCTCCTGCACGCGCCCTACTGGGGATCAAACTTGCAACCCTGGCATGGGCCCTGACTAGGAATCAACCTGTGACCTTTCAGTGCCCTGGACGACTCCCACTTGAGCTATACTGTCCAGGGCCTCTTTCTTTTTTTCTTTTCTGGTGGTGGGGTGTGCCTATGCTCCGTGACATTTTATCTCACGTGTTATCCCTCAGGACTGGCCAAGGACAGCACCTCCCAGGGCAGCCAGGAAATGGAGAAGCTGGACGATGTCTGTTAGGCCTCCACCCGAATGGGGCTGGGGGCCTCTGTGGGGACGCACAGGCCCTGAGCACCAAGGCAGAAGGGCCCAGAAAAACCAGCCGAGGAAGAAAGACTCGCCCTTCCCCACTGGAAACCGTAGCGCTCTCCCCCATCAACCACGGCATCTGTCACTCCCCCTTAGGACCAATTCCTCGATTGGAGTCTGCCTCCTTGTGCCACGCCGCAGCCTCTCCTGGGGGAGCTTTGAGTGGCTGGCGAGCACTTCTTGCTCCATCGAGGGGGTTCCCAGGCACCTGGCCAGGGAAGACATTCCGTGGTTAGAAGTGATGAGGCCCTTTTTAAAGAAACCTCAGCACACCTGCCCGTGCTCCTGGTGGTGCAGGAAAAGAGCTTATTGCGGCATCGGGATGTCCACTTAGAACATCCAATAGGTTCCAACGCATTAGCCAACACCGCCGCTGATTGCTGGCTGCCGCCTGTAGCAACGTGTTGAGAAGGATTCTGAGGATCCCGCTCAGTGAAGAGGCGCTGGGATCAATTAGTAATGTCTGCCATGGGGTGTGGTGTCTCCTGTCTATTTACCATCCTGGATAGAGTCCTTTCACAACAGGAAGCTGAGGTCAACAGATTGGAGTGATCTGCCTGGGGTCGAAGAGAAAATTGGAGACAGAGTGGAGAATGGAACACCTTTTTGGGGGGGTGGCGGGGGGGGTAATTAGTGTTCTTTTCCCCAGAGTTCAGGACCTCATTGTGCTGCTTGCAAAGCTTACTTCTCAGAAGCTACGGCTCAGTCAACTGAGCTTGGAGAGCATCACAGTCCTCTGAGCTAAGGGTGGACAGTCACCTGTCCAGGGCACTGGAGGTCGGTGTCAACAATCCTGGCAGTGACAACACGGCTTAGGCTAATTGGGCAATGGCGACGTACCAGACCTGTGACAAGAGCCTTACATGCATTCGCTCCATTAGTCTGCATACCGACCTCTGAAACACAAACACTGTTAGCCCCATTTCACAGAAGGACAGGTTGAGGCTGAGAGACACCAACCTGAACAAAGCTAATGCAAGCTAACAGACATGGAACATTCACTCTATGCCAGCCACCCCCAGGTGACTCACAGGCATTTATTTCCTTGTTGAAGTGGATCAACTATTATCCCCACTTTACAGATGAGGTAACTGAGGCACAAAGAGATTAAGGAAAAAAGAAGTGTACAGTGCCCTCCCCCACAAAAAAAGGTCAACTGGCCCAAAGTCACCGAACCGGTAGGTTAATGGACCCAGGTCAGTGGATTCCCAGTCATATAATTGCCTGATATATGTGTTTTCTCTCTCTTTTCTCTCTCTCTCTCTCTCACACACACACAATCCTGGGACATCCACTCTATTCACTGCTTCCCAGAAAGACCTGGTTCCTGCACTGAGTTCCTCCTACATCCTGCGAACGGAACCTGTCAGAAATGATGGGAAAAGTGGTGTGTGTTTTTTGGCCCATGCAGCCTGGAGGGCTCACTCAGATTAATTTTTTAAACAGGTGCTTTTCTGGGAGAAAACCCAGTGGAATCTGAAGAAATCTGCTTTTCTGGGTGAAAAGAACTCGGTGGAACCAGACCAGCTGCCGTCCAAGCCACAGGAAGGAGGGACAAAGGCTGGGCCGGTTTTCCAAGCCAGCACTCGATGACAAAAGCTTAGCTTCTCAAAGGCAACGAGCGCCCTGGTCATCTCGCCGCCGCTTTATTCGAGAGGAAAAGAATAGGGGTTGAAATCGTGGGAAATCAGGAAACCCAATAGTGCAGTGCTCAAAGCAAAGAAGTTGTTTGAGTAGATATAAACCTAACACCACTTCATGTCCATTAGGAGGGCTAGGACTAAGAAAAAGGGAAAAATAACAAGTGTTGGGGAATGTGGAGAAATTGGAACGCTCATGCGTGCCGGGCGGTGGGGGGGGGGATGTGAAACGAGGAAATAAATGCGGAACCAGTCAGCAGTTCCTCCAGAAGTTAGATGCAGAACTATACCTCTAGCCCTCAGCTCTGCGTCTCACATGCACGCCCCGGGTAAATGGAAGAAGGGACATAGACGCTACTTCACCCACGTCCACAACAGCACTACTCACAATGGCCAAAAGGAGGAACCAACCCAAACACCCACCGACACAGGAGTGGGTAAACAAAACGCAGCACAGCCACACGGTGAACTGTGACTCAGCTTTAAAAAGCAGGGAGATTCTGACACGTGCTACAACATGAAGCGTGAGGACGTTCTGCTAAGTCACAGAGGACAAATACTGTGTGATTCCACTTACATGAGATACTCAGAGTAGAGTAGTCAAATCATAGAGACAGACGGAGACTAGAGGCTGAAAGGGACAGGCAGGAACTGGGGGTGGGGGGGAGGGTGTGTGTGTGTGTGTGTGTATGTGTGTTAGTGTTTCATAGGTGCAGAGCTTCTGTTTGGGAAAAAGAGAAAGTTCAGGAAACGGATCATGTCAATGGTTGCACAACATTGTGAAGGTACTTAAAGCCACTAAATTATACACTTAAAAATGGCTAAAATGGTAAATTGAATGTTATGTGTGTTTTCACACACACACACACACACACACACCCTAAAAAGAAACCAATTCCATAGAAACAGAGATCAGAATGGTGGTTTTCAAGGGCAGGGAGGAGGAGGAAGTGGGCGATGGAGGTCAAAGGTACACATTTGAGTTGGAAGTTCTGAGGATCTTGTGCAGCATGGTGACTATCCTTCCTATGTAATAAAAGCCTAATATGCTAAGTGTCTGACCGTTTGACCGGTCGACCAGTCGCTATGATGCGCACTGACCACCAGGGGGCAGACGCTCCAACCAGTAGGTTAGCTTGCTACTGGGGTCTGGCCGATCAGGACTGGGCAAGACTGGCTGGACATACCCTGGAGCCCTCCTGCGGTCCCTCCCTGGCCCAATCCGAGGGATCCCGGAGAGCCAGTTTTGGCCCGATCCCCACAGGCCAGGCTGAGGGACCCCACCGGTGTACAAATCTGTGCACCGGTCCTCTACCTCTAGTAGGTAATAATAAGGGATTGTATATTTGAAAGTGGCCGGGAGTAGACCTTACTGGGTCTCACCCCCCGCCCCCCCCCAACACACACACATACTAGTACATGTGCACACACAGCTTTAACTATGTGAGGGGCACATGTTAGTTACCTTGATCTTGGTAATCATTCTACAGGGTATATGTATATCAAATCATCACATTGTACATTTTAAATACATATGATTATATTTGTCAGTTATCACTCAATAAAGTTTAAAATTTTTTTTTTTCCAAAAGAGAAAACCAGCTATCCTTACTGACCGCACACTGCAGGCTGTGTGTTATGAATTAGCCAGAAGGCACTGCACTCAGCCCTGCAGGCAGGACTGGCTGGTTTTGAACTTTGATAACCTCATTTGGGGTGTATGCACTGGCCTTTTAACACCAAGCCAGTGAGAGTTCACAAAGAATCACACTGCACAACTGGTAAGAGTCTCCCTCCAGGGCCAACTTCTGGGATTAGCAACTCCATGAAGGCAGGGACTGCTGACTGCCCACCTGCCCGATGCCCAGCAGAGGGCTGTGCCCAGGGCAGGCTCTGGATGACCAGCTCGTGACGCGTGAAACCGCTCCTCCGCAGCAGACAGACAAACTGTATCAAATGAGGGCAATGGCGACAGCGGCTAAGAAAATAGTGTCTAAGTCAGCATTTGTCTAAAAGCTCTGACGGGTGCCTCGTCGCTCCTGTTATCGGTGGTGATAATTCCAGGGATGGCGAGGACCTCCCTCTCCGCTCTTTATTAACCAGTTTCCCCCGTCTGACCTGACCTTAGAGAAAAGAACCCGCCCCAAGAAGGAGTGGACCCCCAACGCTCAGCGCTTTGCCATCCCACGCAGTCACTTCACGCAGCAAGGGGAAAGCCTCCTTCCAGCTTTATTGTGACTATTAGTAGCTGTTAATTAGTGTGACAGAGGCAGCCTCACTCCCCTGTTCTCACAGTGCTCATTACTCTTGGCTTTGCTACCAGCAGAAAGGAAAACAAAAGCCCCTCTAACTGATTTTCTTTTTTTGATAATCCTCATCTGATTTTTCCCATTGATTTTTAGAGAGAGTGGAAGGGAGGGGGAGAGACAGAGAGAGAAACATCGATGTGAGAGAGACACATAGATGGGTTGCCTCCCACACGCATCTTGACCAGGGCTGGGGATCACTGAGCCTGCAAGCGAGGTACATGGCCTTGACTGGTATCGAACACATGACCTTCAGTCTGCTGTCCATCGCTCTATCCACTGAGCCAAACCGGCTAGGGCCAGGGGATTCTTTATTTACCTTATTGTGCTATCTTCCTTACGACTGTTTATCATTTAAATATATTTTTATTGATTTCAGAGAGGAAGGGAGAGGGAGAGAGAGAGAGAAACATCAATGATGAGGGAGAATCATTGGTCAGCTGCCTCCTACACGCACCCTACTGGGGATCGAGCCTGCAACCCCGGCATGTGCCCTGACCGTGAATGGAACCATGACCTCCTGGTTCATAGGTCGGCGCTCAATCACTAAGCCACGCAGGCCGGGCCGAGTTTGCCTCTCTTGATAAATCTTGATAAATCCTGGCAGTGAGCAGGAGTGCTATTTGGGTGTCCAGCTTGCATTTTCCACTCCTTCTGGTATCAGCACCTTGATTTTCTTCAGGGAACCAACTTCCCCCATTTTCAGTCCCTGTGGTTGGGTCAACACCGTGGGTGGGCACCTCACCCAGGCTGGGTAATCAGTCTGTTCCAAACTCTTGGCCGCAGGGGAGCCTGGGATCAACTCCAGGACTCTTGTTGGAGCTACTGGAATAGTGTCTCCATCCTCCTCCTACTGATGCCAAAATGGTCCAAGACAGCTGGGGACAGTGGAGGGTGGGGGTGGGGGGACTCCTGGAAGACAGCCTGCCTAAAACCAAGGTCCACTCTGAGGGCAGCAGAGCCAAGAGCTGAGGGGACAGATTTCAGCCACACGGTCATGCCCCCTGATGCCAGCGACAACCTTGGCCCCTCAGGTCTGGGCCCTAATGAAAGTTCTGTTTCATTCTGGTTAAGCAAGCTTAGCAAGCCTTCAGCGGCTATTAAAGGAGTCCTCGCTCTTGCCACTGTGATGACCTATTAGTACCTTTATGTATCTATCAGCGGAGGTAACGTAGGTCTGTCCGACCCTCACCCCAGGCTCTTTCCTGCAATCCCAGCCTCCTCTGAGTCCCCACTCGTGCTTAAGCGCAGGGCAGTTCGGCTTGTTCTTCTCCCTCCCACATTAAATCCACCAGAGCGAAGATGTCAAAGGCTGCACGTCTAGTGTCCGTTCACTGAGGGGGCGTGCAGACATCTGGATGACCAGCCTCAGTGCTGTGTGCAGCTACGAAGAGGGCAAGCCTCTGTCTCAGAGCGATGGGCACTTTTACGAGCTGGGCAGGTGGGCAGGACACAGCTGAACTCCCGTGACGCCCGGGCTGGCTCTGTCATCTCTGCACCCCTGGTTCCTGCCAGCTCGGCTGCGTGCAGGAGGAGCTCAGCCAGTGGTCTTGAACTGTGCTCCATGGCCGAGATAAAACACGGCAAACCAATTCAAGGCAAGAGAGTCCACTTCTCACCAGTTGTGGTGGTTCACAGATGCCGTGTGAGCTGCCTCTTGCTGGGGGCTTTGGAATGTAGAGCTGGGGAAGGTGCGTCAGGGAGGTCAAAGCAGGTGAGAAAAGGTGCTCAGAGAGAAATCTCCAGACTCTTTGATCCAGGACAGGAACTAAGGGAAATGACTGGTTATTGGCTGATGGATCAATTGGCTCACTGTTTTTTTTCATTCATTCATTCATTCATTCTTCATTCATTCGATTGTGCATACAGAATGCACTGGTTAAGTCAACAAATGTTACTCCAGGGCCCTGAGTGATCCCTGGCACATAACTGCTCAATGAATGAACGAGTCTCTACTTTGTGCCTGCTATGGTGCTAAGTGGTGGCAACATCTATATATGTAAAAGCCTAAGCAACTGTTACGACTGAACGACCAGAACGACCTGTCAACCAGAAGCTATGACGCACACTAACCACCAGGGGGCACACGCTCAATGCAGGAGCTGCCCCCTGGTGGTCAGTGCACTCCTACAGCCAGTCTCCCGCAGCCCCTCCCCCTGGCTGGCCCCCCCCATCAGCCCTGATTTGGGGGCTGGCCGGCCAACCTCCCGTGACCCCTCCCCTGCCACCAGCCAACCTCCTGTGACCCCTCCTCCCCTCTCCCTGGCCAACTTCCCGTTGTCTCTCCCGACTCCTGGCTGGCCAACCTCCCATGGCTTCTCCCCCCAACCAGCCAGTCCCCCCGATCCATGGCCCCGATTGGAGGAGGGGGCTGACAGGCAACCTCCTGACGTCTTGCCCCCCGCGGCCAGCGGTCCCTTGATGGCCCCGATTGGGGCCCAGCCGGCCAACCTCCCAGGTTCCCTGCCCCCCGGCCAGCCAGCCCCCTGATAGTCCTCTATTGCTGGCCAGGCTGAGGGACCCCACCTGTGTGTGAATTTGTGCACCGGGCCTCTAGTACTAATGAGTAAAACAGACATGACAATGTTCCTCGTCATCACAGAGCTATAATCTAGCAGCTCATGCAGAAATATTTATTCAGCACCTGTAATGTGCCAGGCACTGTTCTAGGTGCTAGGGGCAAGCAGTGAACAAGACAGACAAGCAAGACCCTGCCCTCATGGAGCTGACATTTCATCTGCCCATCCATCCACTCATCTGCCCATCCATCCATCCATCCACCCACCCACCATCTATCCATCCATCCACCCACCCACCATCCATCCACCCATCCACTATCCACCCACCATCCATCTATCCACCCACCATCCATCTGCCATCCACCCATTCACCATCCACCCATCCACCATCCATCCATTCCCCCACCCACCCACCATCCCATCCATCCATCCATCCATCCACCCACCATCTATCCATCCATCCACCCACCCACCCACCATCTATGCATCCATCCACTTACCCACCATCTATCCACCATCCATCTCCCACCATCCATCCATCCATCCATCCATCCATCCACCATTCATTCATCCACCCACCCATCCACCGTCCAACCATCCACCCAAAAGTCAAGCACCAAATAGAAATGGGCCCTAGACACAGTGGGGGTAGATAAACCAGCAGTGCCAGCATCTTGGAACAAGTGTTCGGACAGCACCCAGGACCTCCACAGGAGAAGGAAGTGGGGGGCATGAGTCTGCCCCAGCTGCTTGGGGGTGTGCAGCCCTCAGAGAATTCCCAAACAATCACCCCCTCACCTCCACATATGAACAGAGGGTAAGACCCCTGCCTACCCTCATGGGCACCATGGAGGGAAAGTGTAGGTCATTCCCCAGGAAATGACAGAACTGGACTCCCCAGGGTTAGTCACTGAAAGCCGCAGAGTCCAGTAAAGAGAGAACCTTCCATTTTCCTGAGGGCCTGCAGCAAGGACAGCTAAAGGAGCTCCAGGCTAAGGAGGGAGAAACAGAATGGAGCCTGAGGGGTAGGGGTGGGGGGAGTGCAGCGGCCTCAGCGTAGAGGTCTGTGGGGCCCAGGCCGGGCGACTGGGGGCTTTAAAGAAGTGAAGTGATGTGACCACACTCGTATTTTTTCCCAGGCCAACGGTAGGATGGAATCAGAGTGGGAGAGTCTTTAGTGGGCGGTTGTAATGATTCAGAGAAGAGGAACAAACATCTGCCATTGTGGAGAGAAGATGAGGAGGAAGAGGAACTGGAGGAAGGTTCTGGATGCTGGGGACACGGGAAACTCGGCTCCCTCTCCCCCCAGTAACTCTCTGTGGGGTAGTTTAGAGGCCCCCTATCCAGGACTCGGGGCTGGGGTTGCATCTCTTGGCAGAGCATCTAGGTGCTGTTCCCATCACCATCGGCTAGTTCCCGGAGAGGCAAGGATTTCGGAAGCCACGGCTCTCTGGGGAGGGACCAATCCGCCTCCTCGGTAGCTGTGCGTTCTCCACAGCTTGGTTCTGAGGGACAGAACCCCACTTGGCGGGGAAGGGGGGCTCCTCCTGTCCCTGCAGCTATGTCTGGGCGCCTCCTGGAGGAAAAGGCTCTTTTCTTTCTCTGTTCCCACCACAAAGCAAGCCGCCCGAAGAACCAGCATCACTCCCCACTCCTCCCCCAGAAGGGCTCCGGGCACACTTCCTACAGCAGAATTCCACAGGTTCCTTCCAAACCGTACGAATAAGCCCCCTGTCTGCTTGTGGAAACCCCAAAGCATAGGCAAACCCCCCCTTAAGTGTTCATGGGAGTTCATCCCGTGCTCGGTACATGTGGGCATGTGGGCAGGCGGGTGGACAGGTCAGCATCCCGGGATTCTGAGACTGAGGAACTCCAGTGCCCTGTGCCTTTTGTTCGGCCACTTTGCCCCTTACTCCATTTAGCTTGCTGATTTGAACTTTGCAGAACGGAAACTGGAGGGAGAGTCGGAGATGTTGGAAGGTCTCTGAAGCAACCCAAAGTCAGACACCCCCTTCCTACTTCCCAGCGAAGGCAAAGAGGTTTCCTAGCGTTTCCACACCCCTCCAAAGAGCAGGGAGGACTCAGCTGATGGGAGAGTCTGGGGACCTCAGGGCTTTTAAGGGGTTTGGTGATCATAGGAGCCTGAGAATATGCTCCCACGGGAATAAAACCCCGACAGAGGATGCTCCTCCCGTCCCCTCGCTTCCACTTCCGACGCCAGCCCCCAACAAGGCTGAGCTACAGGAGTGCGGGCAGACGACAGCTGTTCAAGTAGCTTCTCACTTTGCAGAGCCCTGGACTTAAAATTTAGCTCAACCCCTGAATCTGTTTCATACTTAGATCTACCACTGGCACAGCAAAGCGTGAAAGGAACATGGCTTTTAGAGCTCAGGGGGACCTAGTTCTGGGCCCAGATTCGGCCCTCTACTTGCGCTGGCTCTTTGCTTACCCTCTCTGGGGCCGTTTCCATCTGTAAAATGTGGGTCACCATCCCTACCTCAGGAGGATCGCTTTCTGAGTGACACGCAGCGTGCACACCTCTCTGAGGGAAGCACAGGGCCGCCCATGGACAGCACGACTTCCGAGGCTGCGGCCAGTGCTCTCAAAGTCACCTGCCCACCGCCCTTCCCTCCGGACGCCCGTCGGAGCGAGTCCCAGATCAACCCGCTCCACAGTCAGGAAGCCAGGAGAAGCCTCTTTGCCTCCCTGAATGAATGGCCACAGGTTTATGATTTATCTGTTGATTAATTGGACGCTGGGAGACAATTCCATTTCAATTACCTTACTGGCATGGCAAGACACACCAGGGCTGCCAACGTCAATACATTAGACAGAGCGCGCTGGGGCGGCAGCCAGGGTTCACGGTCGTGCTGTGTCATCCGAGCCACAGCCCACAGGCAGCTTAGGAAGCACTTTAAACGGGTGACTGCGGGAGCAGAGAGGAGGTTCCTGCACACGCTGAGGCCAAGCCAGGCTGACACTGAGGCGGCTGGTGGCTTTGGGACCCCCATCTCAACTCAGTCTCAGCCAGGGTTCTCTACCAGAAACCCACTGGGGCCAGCTGAAGCAAAAGCAGGCATTTATCACGCTGAGCTGGGTGCACGAGGGGGCCCGAGGGAGAAAGGCTGGCCTCTGCCACTCGAGGGCCAGGGACCAGGAAGCACGCTGGCGCCAAGGCCGGGGGGAGATTCTAAGGTGGCTGCCGAGATGCCTGGCCCTGGCGAACACACCTTGTATGACACCCGCCTCCTGGGTACAGCAGAACCGGCGACTGGGACGGGACTGCACTCCCAGGACTGGGGTCACTCAGCTGACTCTGAGCTAATCACAAGGGAGAGAAGCAGCCAGGGGGGCCAGATGGCATTTCCCCAGGATCTTCCCCAAGTTTTCCTCTCTGGAGGTCACTCCTCCACGTGCAGTGGCTCCACCTTCCCCTGGAATGACTTCCTTGTAAGGCCACACGGGGAGAGCGTGGTCGCCAGCCTCAGCTCAAGCTCCAGGCGCACAAATCACAGTGTCCCCGGGACAGTAAGTGGCTGTTTCGCAGCGAGCCCCGTTTACAGCTCTTAAAACCCGACGAGAGGAGCTTGCTCTTAATTTCCGTGGTGTTTCTCCTCTTTGGTGCAAGAGTGACTATTACCCGGTGCCGCTCTGGAAACCAGGACGGGTGGCGGGGATAATGGGAAGCGCCTGATAAGCCGCCTGTGCGCCTCCTGCTGCTTCCCGACAGGGGACAGGGCCCGCTGATGTTCCGGGCTCGGCTCTCCATCTGGGGACTGCTGGGTGGAAACGTGTCCTTGGACGTGCTGAGGTTTGGTGTCATCTCCGAGCCCGGCGGCCGGGTGGCTCCCATACCTGGGCCTTGTGGACAGTGGGTGGCCTCGGGGCCCCACACAAACACTCAAGGGGGGTGCACACCAAGGTGGGGCTGACGGGAAGGAGGAGATCCTATTCCTCTCCCCTTCTCCCTTCAACAACAGAGGCCTCTCAGACGGCCCGTGTGGCTCAGTGGTTGAGCATTGACCCAGGAACCAGGGGGTCATAGGTCGATTCCCTGGTCAGGGCACATGCCTGGGTTTCGGGCTCTATCCCCTGGGGACGTGCAGGAGGCAGCTGATCAATGATTCTCATCACTGACGTTTCTATCTTTCTCTCCCTCTCCCTTCCTCTCTGAAATATATACTAGTATTTCAGATGCCTCTCTGAAAACAACAGCGTGACCTGTTCCCCACTGTCAAAGCCAAGATTGCGTCTTCACACAGCACACCTATCGCCTTTCTGACGTTCCCGGCCTCAGGGACTTTATGACCTGCATGGAGACTGGGGACCGGACAGAAGTGTGGGAAGTTGTAAACAGAAAAGGGAGGAGCCAGTGGCACATCTAAGGTCAGACTGTGAGAGGCTCTGCACACACAGCCAGAACGTGTGGCCCTTGGACCAGCCACACCAGCATCACCTGGGAGCCTGCAGAAATGGACCAGTTGAAGTCTGACCAGCTTCCTGAGTGGATCGGGTGCACCCGACAGCGTGAGCAGCACGAGGTAGGTGCACCGTTATCCTCATGTTATGGGTGAGGGAGCTCAGGGAGAATTGAGAGGTTACTAAGCGGGGAGGTTATGACTTGCACTCAGACTCCAACACGCTCTAGCTGGAGGAGGGAACCCCTGAGTTGAGCCTGCAAAGGGCAGGTGTTCAGAGGAAGGGCATTCTGGGCAGAGGGAACAGCCTGAGCACAGCAGGCACTGTGCACAGCCCTACCCGTGCAGGGAGCAGAGAGCCGCCTGGGCCAGCCGGGGCTTGGTGGGCAAGAGGAAGGTTCCGATTGGAGGGGCCAGACCCCCAGAGAAGTCGCTGAACAGAGCTCCAATGGCTCAGGCTGTGCTTCCCTTGAGGCCCCACCCTGAACATCACACGGGCCCTGGGAGAACATGCGGCACCCACCCTTGGAGAAGAGCTCCTTGTGCTGAAACTTCCAGAACTCCTGAGCATCCCGAGAGCAGGGCCACCTGAATATCCTACAAAGAGCATCTTTCCAACCCCAGGGCTCCCAGGTGCCACCCTACAGCACGTGGCTGCATCTGCAGGGCCCTTCCTGTGGCTGCGGCTGAGCTCCTGCTGCGGGGTCTGAGCACCCATGGGGCAGGAGCACAGCGTGGGAAAAGCACTCCGTCCCCACTTCATGAACTGCAAACTCAGGGCTGTTCGTTTGAAAAAAAATACCACTCTCTCTTCGCCGGCGGAGTTTCTCTGGGACGTGCCTCGTCCTGCTTTCATCTCCACTGCAAGCACAGGCTGCCAGGAACACGCACAGCCATTCCGCCATCACTCAAACCGCTTCATTACTCCCGTCCGGTGCAGGGGGTGGAAAGCCCCTTGGTCGGAAAGTCTGGGAGCTGAGATCAGAGCCCACGGCTGTGCAGCAAGGGGTCCCGGGACACTGGAAGGGCAGGAGGTGAGCACCCAGCCCCTCGGCCTCTCGGAAGCTGGTTTCTCCAGGCTGCCCCGCCCTGGTGCTGTTGGCAGCTCCGCTTTGGAAGAGAGAGCTCACCTACTCCCAGATGTCATGCAGTATCCTTTCGGCCTGCTCAGTGAGCCGGGCAAGGAAAACAGGTGCTTCCATTTCTCTGCTCATTCAGAAACATCTCCAGGGAGAACTAGTTTGCAAAGGACGCTGGGAAGCCACCGGCTGTGCCTCGGGGTAAAAGTTGCCAAATTTTCTCAGTTCACGGCACCCTCAGAGTCTCAGTGATTTTTTTCAGGGTACCCATAGGCCAAAGGAAATCCCTAAACGTTTTGTTTACTAAGTAGTTAAGGCCAAAGACTTAGTAAGTATTTATGCTGTCACAACTTAGTAGCCAGTTGAAAGAAAATACTACTCTGACATTGAAAGAAAACACCAGTTTTATTTGCGCCTAAACAATCACAAGTGCGTACACATGGACTGTGTGCGCCTGTTGGGCGCTGCACTCCTCGCCCCCCGCCCTCCCCCTGCCCCACCTTGAACTCAGATTGGACGCCAACCTCATTTCCTGTTCTGCACTGATTTTGTTACAATTTGCTTTTGATCAAAGGGACTGCCACAGCCCCAGCTTCACAAAGAAATGATGTCATCAAGAGGAATGAAGCAGAATCTAATGTTGAAACAATGAATGACCTTGAGTCAGTGGATCCCTCAGTGTCTTCGCTGGTTGTTGCTATGTTTCCTTTGAAAATTAAACATAGCCCATGGCCCCTCAGGGACTTCACTGCTGGCACCCGGGGCGCCTGGAGGGCAGTTCGGGAATTACGACCTCAGAGCACTTCATGAGCACTCACCACACTTGGAAGCACCCCGCGAGGTCAGTCCCATTACCATCATCCCCTTTTACGGACGAAGAAACTGATACTCAGCAAGGCCAAGGCACTTGCCCACGATCACCAGGCGGAGCTGGGACTCACACTCAGCACCGTCCAAGGACCCGGGTTCAAGTCCAGGCTCTGCTACTCCAGGCTGTGTGTCTGGGAGTTTTTCAAACTCTCTGGTCCTTGACTCTACTTCTGCTGTTTGTGCACCTCAGGCAGCTGTTTTGCAAATGGATGGTCTTTATGACAAGGGATCAAGGATAGGTAGGAGGACTCAGCCCTAACCCTTGCCAAACCTCCGAGGAAGGGAAAGGGAGGATGGGAGAGGAAGAGAGAGAAGGGGAGGGAAAAGGAGAGCCAAGGGCAGGCCCTGGAGCAACACTTTCAGGACCACAGAGAAGTCCCAGGGCTCAGGACTGGACCCTCTACTGCCTGCTCCCCCAAACTGGCTGGTGCACCTTGACCATGACCTGCAGCTGATAAACTGAAAACCACGTTTTTTTTTGTTTTTTTTTTTTAAATAACGGAGTTCAAAATGGATGGGAAAATGGGTGCTGCTTAATTAGGGCTTTTAGTCATAATTGCTTAAAAATAACAATAAACCCGCTAGCCTCTTTAATTACTCGCAGTGCTTCTTTTCTCTTCATTAGGCATTTCCATTTGCTCATGATGGTATTGTAAAGTGTTTATCAATGCTAACGACGCCGTCTCCAAGGCCCCATTCCATCAAAGGGGCTGGAAATGACGTTGTTAAGAAATAAGTCCCCTATGCAACAATACATCACAGAGGAAAGAGAACAGGACAGTGGGCAGGGCCTTCCCCTGATTAATGGGGCTGTCGCTCTGGGGAACTTTGGAATCCACTAGGCCTGAGCATCCTGGTTTCCCCTTGTGCCCAAGTGGGCAGCAGAGAGTCCGTGCACAGGTGGAAGGGACTGGCGAATAGGAGTGGAGTGAAGATGAGGTTACAGACACCTGGGTCCCAGCCCCAGCTCTGCCACTTATATGCAAATCAGGAGGGTCTGAGAAGGCAGCCCCTCTGGGCCCTAATTCTCAGGAAGAGATCTGGGCATCTGCCTGGGAAAGATTAAGGACCCACCTCCCAGATGCTCTGTACGAAGATAAAGTTGTTTTTTTTTTTTTTTTAAAACACACACACACACACACACACATTTTTATTGATTTTAGAGAGAGAGAGGAAGGGAGAGGAAGAGAGAGATAGAAACATCAATGAGAGAGAAACATTGATCAGGTTGCCTACCTCCAGCATGCCCCCTGCTGGGGATCAAGCCCACAACCTGGGCATGTGCCCTGACCAGGAATCGAACTGGTGACTGGTTCATAGGCCCATGCTCAACCACTGAGCCACACCGGCCGGGCAGGATAAAGTTTCGCAGGCTGGTCTTGAGAGCTAGTGCATTCCCGTGAGCCTGTGCTTTGGCTTCTACTGCCTGGGTTGAGCCTTAGCTCTGCCCTCTCCTAGCCACGGGGTCTAAAGCAGATCACAGGAAACTCCCTCTGCCTGTGCCCCCCTTGGTAAAGTTGGCATAATGAGTACACATCCTAGAGTGTTAGAGGGTTAAACGAGTTAAAAGATGGGAAAGATATGTAGTCACAACTCAATACGTCAATGAATAAATGCCAGCTACCATGATAAAGTGATCGTTTATGAGAGGGGTCAGCAAAATCTTCCCATAAAGGGCCCGATGAGGGAGCCCCGAAGTCTCTGGGTCACGATGGGGACAAAGACAGCTGGTTTCCCCCATCTCTCTGCTGCCTCCTGTGGCCTTTGCAGGCCCCACACTGTCAGGGGCCTGAAGAACCTGAAGGGACAGTGCCCCTGGGCCCCAGAGTCCTGAGCAGACAACGGGCAGGAAGCTCTGTGGGCAGTGTCGGGGCTCATGCTGGGGCACTCTCCATCTGTCACCCGCAAGGCACATAAGAAATGACTTCCCGATCTTTACCTACAGATGCCTGAACAAGTGGCCTTTGGAAGCTACGAAAACTGCCCATTGTTAATGTGAAAGAAGACTGTACTGGGTGCTTCCATGTGGGCCACACATGCATGTTTACTCGTCTCACCCTCTCCCAGGACCCTAGAGAGAAGGACTGTCACCACATCCATCTGACAGACGAGAACACTGAGGTGTAGAGGGGCAAAGGGGTCTGTTCAGGGTCAGAAAGTCTGTGAGTGCCAGCGGCAGAATCCAGACAGTGACTCTCTGAGCCTCAACTCTGTGTCCCGGAGCGTCGGGCCAGGCTGTCATGCTTGTGTGTGGGTTCAAGATCTCTGCCAATACATGTTACCGCATGGGATAGGGCTTCACACATAGGAAGGTTTCATACACGGGAAGTTAAGTGTCTAGAAGTTTGATAGTTAAGGACTTGGCCACGTTAAAACAATCGGCGGGCAACTTACTAAAGTGCAGGTTCCTGGGCTCTGGATGCCCTCAGCATCTCTGGGAGCAGACCCCGGGAATCTGCATTTTAGCAAACACCCGACGGTCCCAAGAATCCCTGAGCTAAGCCTATAGGCTTCCGTGGACTTAGTTCAGAATTAACATCCAAATAGCTCAGCAGGAGGGGCCTGGAGCACAGGAAACACACTGACCCGGGAAGCCCTGGATTCGAGTCCAAGGCCTATTTCTTTTCCCTTGCACATGCACCGCCTCTGCCCAGACAGGCTGAGCGTGAAAGAAAGAAAACATAACCATTTTGGGGGGGAAATCCAATGTTTTGTATACTTTAAAAAAAATACCAAACGAGACATCATAGGAAAGAAACAGCAGGTCGTTCTGTGTGCTGCCCTCACTGTGTTTGATGGTTTGAGGGCACTGGGTTTGCAGGAGAAACACTGTCGCTGTGCAAACAGTGGCCGGGAGCACAGCCTCTGGGCAGGCGCCCGGGTCTGAATATGGCTGCCACCACGTAGCAGCTGGGTGACTCTGGACAGGAAGCTTCAGTGATCTGCACCTAGCAGGGCTCATGTTGGGATTCAAGCGCCCATTTAGGTCTGCGGCTCTCAAACCTGAGCGGAAGCAAGGTCACCTGGAGGGCAGGTTTCTGACTCAGCAGGTCTGGATGGGGCCTGAGATCTGCATTTGCCATCAGCTCCCAGGTGAGGCCCCTGCTGCTGGTCTGGGGGCCTCACTGTGGGAACTGCAACCATGGCAATAGTTACAGCGGGGGCCGACCACAGGGATCGCTGCTACCTGAGTGTGCATTGTTCTGTGTTGTTCTGCAGGGGCACTGTGATCCTGGCAGGCTCACAGCTGCTTCCCGCCTCTCCCCTCCCCGCCCCCGCCCCCCCCCCCCCACTTTTCCAATGAGTATTTATTCTGAGTGAAGTCATGATTCAGAATTCCAGGGTAAGGTCTGGCCATTGTGACTCAGTGGTTGAGCGTGGACCTATGAACCAGGAGGTCGAGGTTTGATTCCCAGTCTATTGGGGCACATGCCTGGGTTGTGGGCTCGATCTCCCATGGGGGGCATGCAGGAGGCAGTTAATCGATGATTCTCTCTCCTCACTGATGTTTTTATCTCTCTCTCCCTTTCCTCTCTGAAATCAATAAAAATATATTTTAAAAAAGAATTCCAGAGTAGGGATCACTCTGTACCCAGGTCCCCTGACACCAGCCTGGGAGGAGGACAGAGGACAGGAGAGGTGGGTGGAGCCCGTCTAGATCTTCCCGGGAACATGTCTCCTGCCCAGCGGCCGTCCGGCAGTTCTGATGCAGCCCGCATGGACCCCACATATGCTCCAGTTCCCCTGGTGGCTTTGCAGGGTGTACATCTGCTGCTCCCAAGCACCAGCTGTCCCTGCCCAGCTGGGAGCTGCTTCCTCGGGAGGCCCAGCCACCTCCACAAGGGCTGGTCACAGCCCTTCCCGAGGTGGCCTCACCCAGGGCACCCGCCATCGGAAGCATCCTGCACAAAGCCGGTGGCAGGTGTGGTGACACTGGCATTCGGAATGTGCCCCTGCCCCTGCCCCGCCTGCCTGACTGCTCAGACTATCACCGCAAACACAGACACCGGGCGGTCTGGAGCAGGACAGTGCCCCAAAGACACGCCACTGTGCGGATCTGTTCATCGGCTCTGGACCTGCCCCACGCCCTCGCTCAGCGAGGAGTGCCTAGGGCCTCGCTGCTCAGTGGCCCAGGACCAGAAACAGTAGAATGGCCAGAAACTGTGAGAAATGCAGCTTTTTGGCCGCTCCAGACCTGCTGAGTCAGGGTCTACATTTTAACAAGATCCCCAGGTGGTCAGTGTGCCCATTACAGCTTAGAAAGTGCTGAGCCAGGCCCTGACCGGTAGCTCAGTTGGTTAGAGCATTGTCCTTATGCCAAGGTTGTGGGTTCGATCCCTGGTCAGGGCACATACAAGAAGCAACCGATGAATGCATAAATAAGTGGAACAACCAATCACTGTTTCTCTCTCTCTGAAAAATAAATCAATTTAAAATAAAAGAAGAAAAGTACTGAGGGATACACTGGACAAGGCAACCATGAAGAAGTGGGACTTGAATCCTGACTCCCTAATGGTGATTAGTGTGAGTAATCGAAATCTCTGAGCCTCAGTCTCCTCATCTGCAAAATGAGGACAGTATAACACAGCTGTTATGAGGCTTCCTTCATCCCTGAGTGCACCCTACGTACGTGTCAGGCACTGAGATACAGTAGGACAGGCAGAAAAGACTGCCCTGCCCACTTGCAACTTACGGGGAAATACTGAAGATTTACACAAGCAAATGACAGTTCCCAGCTGAGGTCAATGCCACAAAGGAGAAATACGGAGAGCCATGGGGCCTGGGGCAGCGGGGCCTGATGAAGTGATGCCCACATGGACACACAATGAGGTGCAGGGGCAGGTGAGGAGGCAGACGAATGTTCCCGACTGGTGAATACACTGGGAATGAAAGCACCTGGCACACAGCACGTGCCCAGCAAGGAAGGGAGAGAGTGTGCAGTCGTTATCTATAGCTGTGTAACAAATGACGTCCAAACTGCTCCGTATTTACAGCAAAAAAAAAAAAAAAAAAAAAAAAAAAAAAAAAAGGTATATTTTGGAACCATCTCCTATGTGCCTTGTACTCACAGGGACTCAATAAATACTTTTTCGAATTCGTTTTTCCGTGTCCTCAGGCTTCTTAGTCCTTTCCTGACTCCCAACTCACACTTGGGATGCTGGGGGGTTGTGGCAACAGCACCGACTGCTCCCAAACGTGACAGGGGAGGTGGAAATTGATGAAGCAAAGTGAGGAAGGACAGGAGGGAGTTTGTGGAGTAATTGAAAAGCTAGACAGAGCATGGAAGAATTGTCAACAGAAAGGCGATTCCACCGCAGATCACAGAAGCTAACGGGCCTGCAGGGAGGGGACGAGGAGAGGGATCCAGGGGACCTGGCAGGGAAACGGGTTCGTTTTAATGGAACGTTTCAGTTCTGGAGACAAATGGGAACAGCAAGTAGAAAATAACGGCTCGAGCAATAAATTAGTGGAAATGTCATCCGGGCACAAAACGGGGAAGAAGGAACCAGAAGGGCAGTTAGCTTAATTTTTTTTAGATTAATTGTGAGCAGCCAATAATATGACTCATTCGGGAACCCGGAGGCATCTAAGCTATTCCGCGTCATCTACTTAGGTTGGTGATTATTGTTTGCGTCTATGGAATTAGGGCCACAAAAAGGTGGTTTAGAGAGAGCCCACTGAGGTGGGGACCACAGTCTCAGGCCCTCACAGCACATCTGTGCCCTGGGGTGAGGCAGTGCCACTGGTCACTGTGCAGGCAGAAGATGAAAAATATATCTTCTCCACCCCTTGCTTTGTGGCTGATTCATCGCCAATTCCAAAAAATTTACTTTCCCCCCGTTTTTTTAAAATATATTTTTATTTATTTCAGAAGGGAAGGGAGAGGGAGAGAGAGAGAGAGAAACATCAATGATGAAAGAGATTCATCGCTGCCTCCTGCACGCCCACCACTGGGGATTGAGCCCTGAACCTGGGCATGTGCCCTGACCGGGAATCGAACCATGACTTCT
Source organism: Myotis yumanensis (assembly GCF_028538775.1). Taxonomy (NCBI): domain Eukaryota; kingdom Metazoa; phylum Chordata; class Mammalia; order Chiroptera; family Vespertilionidae; genus Myotis; species Myotis yumanensis. The sequence goes on along the minus strand of NW_027223753.1, from coordinate 8,421,451 downwards.
GGGTTTGTAGGTCCTGTTCACTGGCCAGCCTTTGTTTGTTTGGTGTTTAATTTAAAAAATTGGTTGGGGGATTTTAAAAGTACATAAGAAATAAATAGGAAAATAATTGTGCATATTCTCACCACCCAGAATTAATCACTCTTAACTTCTTGTGCTGTGTGCTTTCTTTCTTCAGAGTTTTTGTGTTAAGAAAAAACTCCTTTTCTTGGTAAAAATGAAATTGGGATGGGGCGTTAAAAATGAACCACGCTCCCTTTAAAGAAATCAATGAACACAGAAAATTGCAAAGACGGAAGTGTGAGGATTTGCACCCTATCTGGTGGGTGTCGTGGCAAACATCTCTCTATGCTCATGGGTGCCTAGAAACTTCACAAGGGCAGGGGTCCCGGCTGTTCCCATCACATCTGGATTCCCAGTGCCTAGAACAGTGCCTGGCAGATAGGAGGTGCCCAGTCACACAGCAGTGGAAAGACTGGCTGAATGAATAGACTGATCGGTCACAGCAACATTACGGGAACACCGACCTTCAGAAACGTGTGCTATTTGGTCACCACCACCCCACACCCACCCCGTGATGTTCACCTCTGGTGTGTATGTGTGTGTGTGTGGGGGGGGGGTACACGAGCCGCAGTGATGACAGAGAATCATTGACCGGCTGCCTCCTGCACGCCCCCTACTGGGGAATCGAGCCAGCACCCCGGGCATGTGCCCTGACCTGGAATAGAAACGTGACTCCTGGTTCACAGGTCGACGCTCAAGCACTGAGCCATTCCAGCTGGGCCACCTAGTTTCTTTTAATAACAACAGCATGCTTGCTCTTCAGCAAGGATACAATTTTATTTTACAAAAATGGATCCCCCACCCCCACCCCCACCCCCTAGACAAGGGCATAGCCACTTGCTTATTTTAAACTGAAGTCTGTTTCCTGGTCACCTCTGCGTGTCCATGTAAATCAAAATCCTCCCCATTTTTCACAACCTCACACTATTCCAGAGTTTGTATTTTACTGCTTATGTATCCGGGGCAACCTGCTGATGGGTTGATAGACCATTAGGATTTCCATGTAGTCTTACAATCACCAACACTGCGGCCGGGGGCAGTCTCCCCTCAGACCTCTGCAGAACCTGCTTCGTGGCTCTTAAATCCCAGAAATGTGCTGGAAACCTGAGCAGACACCAGCAAGGGGCCTTTCAGAAAGGCTGGGCTGATTTGCACTCTCACTGTCAGAATAGAAATGCCATCGTTGAGGTAGATTCCCAACCACACCCGACCTCAGGGACGGACAAGGCTGTGGTCAATATCCTTTGGTCAAGTCACAGCTGCACGAAGCTTCGTGTTTCCCCACCACAGGCCCCACTGTCTAGGTTTCCTCGGAAAACTAGACAGCCCCACGTTGTAAGAAGCGCCTGCCTTGCCCGGCCGGGTACGCTCCGAGGTTGAGCATCGACCCATGAACCAGGAGGTCACGGTTTGAATCTGGGTCAGGGCACATGCCCAGGTTGCGGGCCCCATCCCCAGTAGGCAACACGAATAACGTCAGCGGCCACCCAGAACGGGGAAGGTCACGCGATGGTGAGTAGGCTGGAGGGTCTCCGAAGCCACTCACGCGCCCGGAGACAGCAAAAATACAAACACCTTCAAAAATGAAGATGAGGCAGCAAGAGAAAACAGGACAGATTCCCGACGCCGGTTGAAGGACAGTCTGAAAATGATAAGAAGAGCAAAGAGGGAAAATGGAAAGGGAGATTGCATGGGAAGTTAAGCAAAGAAAAATGTTGCCGGAACGCAAAGCAGAAAAGGTCAGCCAAGGAAGATGGTTTTGTCAGAGCGAATGAGCAAAAGTAATTTACTGGCTGTGCAGGGAGAAGCCCTGAATTAAATTTATTCCCGGCCTCGATGATGAGGGTGGTTTCAGAAGGAGACGAGAATGTTTTGGAGTAAGAGAGAGAAAAATATATGGAAAGGTATCAGAGTCACCGTGACATTGGCCCACGAAGAAAGACGTATTAGGGACGTCGGAGGACAGCTCAGACGGAAACAGTGCGGCCACCAAGACCTGCCCCAGGGCCAAGGAGGCTCACAAGAGCGAGAGGGAAATGCAATCTTTCTTGTCCCCAGGTTACAGCTGCATCAGGCAGGCGCTCAGGGTGCCAGGTCACAAAAAGGGCTGTCTTCCTGTGGACCCTCATGTCCTGTTGAGGGGTGGCACAGAAACGGAATCCAAACCCTGGACTCCTTCCGCCACTTATTGTCTGGGTGGCTCAAGACATGTCCCTTGAACTCCCTGCCTCATCTGCCCGTGGCGGGAGGGTGGACTGCTGACCCTCTGAGTCTCTTGCTCTTCCTCTTGTCCACTCCGGCCCCTCTGACCGCCTTGTTGCTTCTCAAACATGCCCCAGGGCCTTTGCACTGGCTGTTCCCCCCGACAGGAATGCTTTTCCCAGCACCTGCGTGGCTCTCTCCCCTCTTTCTCATCTTTGCTCGTTGGTCCCCTTCTCAGAGAGGCCCACCCTGACCACTCTTTTTAAAACTGTACCCTGCCCCCATCAGTACTTGTCACCTTCTAACACACCACTGGATATGACCTACTAGCACTTATGCACTTTATTGCTGAAATTCTCCCTCTAGCATCTAAGCCCCACAAGGACAGGGCCTTTTGCCTGGTATATTCTCTGCCACATCTCCAACATCTAGCACAGACACCTGCTCCATACTAGGCACCCAGCATATTATTTACTGACTAATGGATCTTTAAATTAATAATAATAATAATAATAATGAGAATTATTTCATTAATTCAACCAAGATTTATTTCTCATCTACTAGGTTGTATGCTGGACATAATCTGGGGCCAGCAAGTGGCCAGACACGTAATAGCATATGATGTGCAAAGCTGAGTGTGGGTTAATCACATGGTGATTAGGAGCAGATGGTGGCAATCATCCCAGGTCCCCGCTCCTGGACACCAAGGCTGAAATCTTAAAGTCATAGACATCCTATGTCTAGACTCCCTGCTTTCTCCTCTGAGCCCTGCTGACCACACACCCTCCTCACAGGCACACCTGGGAATGCCCTGCTCTCCCAGGGATTCCTAAGATAAAGGCAGAAAGGAAAGGGTGGAGGCTTGGCGATTTAGGAGTTAAATTAACCCCCTAGTCTGTGGCCTCCTCCAGTGCCTCTGCAGCCTGCAGGCCCAGGGGAACCCCCATGAGGCCACGGTCCCCCTGCAGGGAAGGTCCCCCTGCACTTCCGGTTTGCGCTAACCTCCCACAGCTTGGAAACCCAGGGAGCAGAGAGCCAGTATTTAACGCCAGCTAAGCGGCAGCACCGCATGCAAACAACGTTAGGGACTGAAAGGGAGAATCACGTATCATTCAGGGAAAATTAGTCTTGCAAGAGCCCACATTTGCGAAAATTGCCAGCAATTCTCCTCTTTGTATTACAAAGAGGATATTGTGATCTACTGAAACCCGCCACACAAAAAGGGAAAGTCCCTCAGGGATGCTGGCACTTCCGTCCATGTCAGTGAAAAGCAGAGGACTGAGGGGCCATACAGAATACCAAGGGGAGCTGCGCGGGCACACTGCCCACACGAACTGAAGGCGAACCTGGTGGCAGCCTAGACCAGGGGAGGAGGCACGTAAAGGGAATGAGCAACATTTTCTCAACAAAGAAACCGAATCAACCATTAGGAGTGGTGATGTGAGCAGCTGGGAGAGAACATAAAACGTCGAAAACGACACGACGCCGACTCCCCGGGGATCTGCTCCTTTGTGCTCCACTCGAGCGTGGTGGCCAGCAGCGAATGCCATCGGCCTTCAGCGCTGTCCCCCGAATTGCCACAGGTGACAGGGCCCAGGCTTGGCCGAGGGGCTCCCTGTCTCAATGGCTGCAGCCCCGGCCTCTGACCTGAGGGGCTGGAGGCCCAGATGGTGCGTGTATCCTGAACCAAGCAGCGGGCTGAGAGCAGTAGGCGAGGGGACAGCAGCCAGGTGTGCCTGCTAGAGGAGGGGAGTGTGTGCAGTGGAAGGGCATCCACTCTGTGGTCAAAGGCAGGGTGGGAGTCCTCGTTGGATCAAGTTCAAAGTGGCCCTTGGATCCCACAGGGTAAAACAGTGTTACCCCCCCCCCCCCCCCCCCCCGCCTCAGCTTCCCGTCCAACCAGAACCTTAGAACCTTATTTGGAATAAGGATCTTTGCAGATATAATTAAGGCAAGGATAGAGATGAGATCACAGGGATTAGGATGGGCCCTACATCCAATGAAAATGCCCTTATATGAGGCAGAGGAGCCACCAGAAGCCAGAAGATGGGAGAAGGCTCCTTCCTTCTCCCCTCCACCTCCCCGCCCCCCCCCCCCCCCCCCCGAGCCTTTGGGAGGAGCGTGGCCCCACTGACACCTGGAGTTGGGGTTTCTGGCCTCCAGAGCTGAGAGACAATAACGTTCTGTTGTTGGGGGCCACGCAGGCTGTGGTGGTTTCCAACAGGCAGCCGTAGGACCTGGGGACCTCGGCAGTGTGGGAGCTGGCCCAGAGGAGGTGCTATTCTTACTTCTCCCATTTAAACTTTCACCCCCACCCAGCACTTCCCCTTGTAGGAGGCTTGTGCCCAAGCTCACCCACTGCTAACTCACAGGGGTCACATGCCAAGACTCTGAGCGTCCACCACAGCCAGGCCCCGTGCGTCAGGCCCAGGGCTTCCTGTGGCCGTGGGATAAGCCCACAGGCCCCGCCTTCGCCTGCGCTGCCCGCAGCTCCTGCCTCCCATCTGCTCACCCGCGGCTGCGGGACTGATCTCGCAGGCGCTGCGTGCCTTCGGATGAAGTCCCGCTCAAGGTCTCGTGCATATTGATCCGGGTCCCCGACACAGACCCCTCCCCTAGCTCATTCCCACTCATCTTTGTCTCAGCTGACATTTCCTCCTGGGCTCCGTGGCCCCCGCTTTGTGTAAAGGGGTCTCCTTTGTGGCTCTCCTCCAACTCCTCACAAAATCGTTATCTCTGTATCTGTTTTTCAAACTCTCCCCAGGAGAATGTCTGATCCATGAGAACACAGATGGTGTCTTTCTTACTCATCGCCACCTCCCTAGCGTCGCCTACTTTCTGGAAAGTGTTTGTGCTTGGGGTAAATGTTTGTTGAATGAATGAATGAGTGAGTGAATGAAGGATTAAAGAGATGAATGAGATAACCCTGGATTCAACGATTCTATCTCCACTGAATGGAGGAAGGACGGCTATGAGACAACGATGCTACAAGTCAGCGTGCTCCAGGACACCAGATGCATCACAGACACTTGGGAGAGAGGACTAGCATCTGGCCAGGGGTCTAGGAAGCTGCCTCTCCCTCCCTGGCAGGGGCCCCCCCCCGCTGGGTCTTGAGGGATGGGGCTGGAGGGCAAGGCATCCCAGGGGGAGGGAGTGGTGTGAATAAAGGCACGGAGAACAGAGAGTGCCAAATGCCTGGAGGGAACCGCGGTGACCATTTCTTTCCAGTGGCAGAGTCTCCTCTTTGGGGAAAGCGAGCAGGAAGCTGTGACTTGTGCAATGACTTCAACCAAGCGAAACAGGCCTGCAGCGGATGCAGCCTGCTTTGTGCCTGAGCGAGCCAGCCGTTCAGTCCCTCGCCCTCCCCTGGGTACAATTTGCTGACCAGGAGCCCAGGGGAGGGGTTTGGGTGAACTGGGGGTAGCAGAGAGGCGGGAAGGGAAGGCCAGGCCAACACTAAATGCCAGCCCACAGCGGGCTCTGGCTGAGGCCGGATCAGCGGCTTCAAGGAGGGGAGCGGCCCCTCGGAGTCGTGCTGCGGGAGAATTAATCCAGAGGCCGAATCCAAGATGGATTAGAGAGGAGGCTGCAGACAGGGAGGTGATTGCCAAGGTCCAGGGCAGGATTATCGGGGCCTGATTGCCGGGTGGCAGTGGGAATAGGAAAGGCCCAGAGAGATGTGAAAAGAGATTGGAAAGAGAAAAACATCTGTTCCACTGATTGCATGTCCTCGAGTGAGGAAAGAGATGAAGATGACGTGAAAGGATTCACGCTCGGGCAACGGGGACTCGGAGAGAACGCAGTGCTGCCCGAATGAGAAATCGGCTCCTTAATTGAAACTTGCCACAGCCACGACCCCACACTTGCTCTGGGGACAGAGGATACGGGATGGGAAGTTAAGAAGCCCCTGTCAGTACACACACACACAATGTTTGCACATATATTCACATATACACATTTGCACACATTTGCATGCACATATACTCAATGTACACATATATGCACATGCTCACGTATGTTTGACACACATGTTTGCATGCACACACAATATTTGTGCACACACACACCTGCTCTGGGCTCCAGGAAAAGTGGTGGAGATTGGCATGTGGAAGCTACTGTCCCACTTCAATAAACCCCAGGGTCTGCTCTTAAAACACTCCTGATGGAGAAACCCAACCCTTTCATTTCAGGGAAAATGTCACTTCCTTTTATTTGCGGACCATACGCCTGATTAAAGATCTTCAGTAGAGCCCTAACCGGTCTGGCTCGGTGCATAGAGCGTTGGCCTGTGGACTGAGGGTCCCAGGTTCGATTCCAGTCAAGGGCATGTACCTTGGTTGCGGCACATCCCCAGTAGGAGGTGTGCAGGAGGCAGCTGATCGATGTTTCTCTCTCATCGATGTTTCTAACTCTCTATTTCTCCCCCTTCCTCTCTGTAAAAAATCAATAAAATATATTTTAAAAAATGACCTTCAGTGGAGCCGCTGTCTCCCCGCCTCCCCTCCACCCTGCCCCCCCCCTGGCTCTTAGAACACAGTGTCTAGCTGAAGGTACAGACACTTCTGTGCATAGAGCAGGAAGGCGGGACCTTGTCTCCCACACAGCCCAGGGCTCTGTGATGGAGCTTTTTATTTTATTTTATAAAAATATGTTTTTATTGATTTCAGAGAGGAAAGGAGAGAGAGGGAGAGATAAAAAAAAAATCAATGATGAGAGAGAATTATTGATCGGCTGCCTCCTGCACGCCCCCTACTGGGGATCCAGCCCACAATCTGGGCATGTGCCCTGACCGGGAATCAAACCATGACCTCCTGGTTCGTGGGTCGACACTCAACCACTGAGCCACACGGGCTGGGCTATGATGGAGCTTTTTAAATGAGATGAAACTTCCATCTTCAGAAAGGCCTGTTAAATACCAACTTAACCCACAGGGAGAAGAAAATGAAGCCGCGAAACGTTTAGCTCAATCAGAAAAATGGCTCTGACTAGATGCTGCAGAGCCTTTCAGAGCGAAGAAAAGACATCCACCTGAATCAGGCCCTTCGCGGGGACAGGGTCCTTGGAGGAAACGCCCTCTGGAGATGGGCAACATCCATTAAGATCCCCGAACACCAAGCCGCACTGCACACGCAGCCTCGGTTTTCCCAGCACCGGCTTCAGAGGAGGCCCTTTCCGAGGAAACGCACGTACCGCCTGCTTCTTTGGAAGGTAAAGTGCAAAGGCCAAGAGCGTGTCCTTCCCGGCAGACGGGGGCTCTCAACAGCTGGGCCAGGGCCCTTGGCACAGAGGCTGGAGGACACCCAGCGCAACCCCTAAGCCTCTGGCCTTTCCTGCTGCTGCAGTTAGACCAGCAAAGCGGCAGAACTAACGCCAGCCTGGGCGTGGCTGAAGGGCCAGAGGGTCAGGACCTTCGGGGACCGTGGTTAAAGGGCCTGCTCTGTCCACGGGCCAGAACTCTCACCAGAGAGGACACAAGCCCAGGCCAGTGATGCCGGGGCTTCCCTGACCACCTGGATGGTGAAAACCCAGTCTGGGAACTTTCCAGACAGGATCTTTATTAGTAACCTCTTTGGGCCTCAGTTTCCTCATCTGTGACATGGGGTAATGGTACTGCAGCAGAGGGGACATTGTGAGAATTAAGTGAGATGATGCAATAGCCTATCTCCCTACATACAGCCTAGTGCTTGGCACATTAGAGGCACTGTATAAACATCGATGATTACTTTCACTACCGTGGCAGAGCTGAAAGAAAACTCAAATTAATGAAGTGATGCGTACACTTAAACGAGGGGTGGCTGGAAAGACGATAATCATTTCCTCGATTTGCATCCCAAACCCCCGTCCCAGTTTTCAGCGCCTCCCACCTGGGCAGCATGTTCATCACCAGCCAACCTGCTGGCTCTGAAAGGTAAATCCATGTCTCCTAGGCCAGTGGCCGGCAAACTCATTAGTCAACAGAGCCAAATAGCAACAGTATTTCTTCAAAATAGACTCGCCCAGGCCGAAAATCGACTTCTGCGCATGGGCCACGAAGTTTCAATCGCACTGTACGTGCGCACCCGCACGTGGTATTTTGTGGAAGAGCCACACTCAAGGGGCCAAAGAGCCGCATGTGGCTCGAGAGCCGCAGTTTGCCGACCACGGTCCTAGGCCATAGCACACGCACTTGTCTCCAGAAAGCACGCAAAGCAGTAATTCAGTAAACACACCAAATACACATGCTCTTAAAACCGCATTTTGCGATAAAGCATCACAGACAGAAGCGACCCACTGAAGAAGGAAAGAACAGTCATTCCTCGGGCAAATGTCATGGCACGTGCCCTGCCATGCAGGTGTGACCGTGTAGTGCCAGACACATGCAGGACGCTCCCTCTTTTGTGTTTAATGAAACACCTGCTGATTGGTCACGAGATAACCCCGTGTTTCTGTGTCCGAACACTGCTAACCAGGCACGAGATAACTCGTGTCTCCACACTTACATTAATGTAAGTAATGTTAAAACTGCATATTGCTGTCAGACTTTAACATTACTTACATTAATGTAAGCGCAGACTCGAGTTATCTCGTGACCGGTCAGCAGGTATCAAGGGTGGGTGTGGGGTTTCCAGTGGCCTGGGGCGAGTTTCTGGGCTCATTAAAGTTCCCGTCCCGACTCTGACAAGTTGAGCGACTGTGGGCATTTGCTCAAACTCCCTGAGGCTCAGTTTCCACATCTGTACAATGGGGATTCCAGCCCCATAAGGTCCAGGCCTCAGCTCAAGCTCTGCCATCTCCTCTCCTCCCTATTCCCATTCCTCCCCTCACCTCAGCTGTAACCGTCTCCAACCTCAGCACTACAACGGATATGGTGTCTTCCCTGGGGTGCCCCCCCCCACTTTGTCTTAGTAACTTCTATTTCACCTCCTCTGAGAAGCCTCCCATCACCCCCTCAAGCTGGCTGGGGTCCCCATGCTGCTCCCCTTACACCTGGGCTATGCCTCGCTACCTGTGGTCAGCAGAATCCCAGAATGGCTCACAAGCTTCCCACCCGAGTGTACACAGCTGGATCATCGGTCCCTGCCCTTGCGTGTATTTCCCACTCGCGGTTGGGAACCCACACTGTGGAGGGTTGCCTGTATGTGGAAGGGGACGGGGTGGGAGGAACAGCAGGGATAGGGGAGGGCATGTCTGCTGACAGAACAGAGGAGGTGGTGGAGAGGCTGAGGAGCAAGTCTCTGGGGGAGCCCCCAGGGTCACAGCGGAGGTCCTGTGGGGGCGGGTCAGCCTGCTGGACGGGGGAGGGTCGGCCCTAAGATGGTGAGAGGCGTAAGGAGAGGACAGCGCGTGGCACGCCGTGGGCGTTGAATGGATGCTTTAGGAATTAAAAACTGAAAAGGACCAGGAAAGACAAATTGCCAAGTGACGTGGCCAAGCAAGCAAATCAATTCTGGTCGCTGAATCCTCCATCTTTCTCAAAAGTTCCTTCAACTTCAGAGTCTCCGTTTGAGGAGCAGGTGGGTCTTAGCCTTGTGCTTTGTTATTGTGGCAAAAAGGGACCTAGAGGAGGGGCCTCTGGGCCCCAGCTGAGCCTGTTCTCAGCTCAGAGCATCACCGGATATTAAAGCTGGGGGTGGGGGTGCTGTGAGAACTGCCTCTCCAGCCTGTGCTTATAGCCCAATAAGCTGAAGGCCAGTGACATCTGGGCACTGTGGGACCGACTGTCCTAGATGCCACCTAATAGCTGCTCCATCAGCAATGCTTTGCACAAACAGGATGATGGAGAAGACCCAGGCCGCAGAGAGCCTGGGCTGCAGCAGGTCCCAGTACCTCACGGGTCATGCCTTCCCCAGGTGGGGTCCATGCTGTGCCTTCTCAGAGGCTCCAGAAAAACTCCCATTAAGCAACTGCTCCGTGCCAAACACTCAGGGGCCAGGCCTGTGCCGGGCAACCCCCCTGGGGCTGCAGAGAGGGAACCCGGGGTCCTGGTAAAGAGCTAGGCTTTGCAGCCGGATGGTACAGCTCTCCCAGCTCCTCTAGCCATGCACCCTGCCCATGGTAGCTTCCGTCTCTCAGTTCCTGCATCTATGAAGTGGGAATAACAACAGAACCTGTGTCAGAGGACTGTTGTCAGGAATAAATGATGAGATGCATATGAAGTACTAACTAACACAGGGCAGACCGGTCCAGATGTTGGTGGCTCTTATTGTTATTCCTCAAGAAGCCTCTAGGGGGCAGGGCACAGCATCTCAATCAAGGTAGAACAAATATCCAAATTGTGTAAACTGTTTTCTGCGTCTATTCGGAGACCCAGTGGATGGCTTCAATACTGTCTTGTTACCCCAGAGTGAGAAAATGAAGACATATCCACCCCTTCTCTTCCTCCCGGGAGAGCACAAGAGCGGGCAAGGCATCCCCGTGCCTGGCATCCGCACCTGCTGTCTCCTCAAGGACCTTCCGAGTGACTTCGGTGAGAAGTTATGAGGGAGGGGGAACACGTCGCCAAGAACACGCCGTCCCTGGGCCCCCAGTGGCCATACACCTTAATTCTGCCACACGCATGATGAGAAGTTCCGGGGGGTAGACCAGGTGGCCATGCTAACTAACATGCTGGCCACCTAGCAATGTTTTTCCTTTCCTTGAAATTCCTTTAAAATTGCTTCTCCGACACCGCCCGTGAGAATTTCCATCCCAGCTGTTCTACGGGAAAACTGACCTGGGGGAAGGACGTAAAAAAGCTGGGTGAGGGGCCCGCAGTCCGTCAAGGATTGCAGCGACACACACAGGGCCCCTGCCAATCGGGAGATAGCCATGTGCACGACACACCTGCATGAGGTGGAGGGGAAGCTGGAAGGAAATGGAAATGAGATGGGACAAGGGGCAGGCAAGGGGTCACCTCTTCCTATGGCCTCTCTCATCCGAGCCTGGATCCTGGTGGACAGCACCTGGTGGAGGATGCTAATCCGCTTTATAAAAATTATCCTAATGTACGTGTTGTAAGTTATATACCCCTGCCCAGAGGGCATGGAGGTATATCTTTTGAAAAGTCCAATAAACATATAAGGAGCCTTAACTGAAATCTCTGGCTTCTTTATGCGAACAAGACTTGTCTTTGACGCCCACTCACGTTGCCTGGCCCCTCTGAGCTTGTGGGGGTTTCCTGGGATGAGCAGGGACAAGAATTGTCCAGGAGACTCACTCAACATGGATCTGGATCCGCGGGATCCCCTTCTCAGCGCGGCTGACTCCTTGCTAAGAGCTAGTCATTGCTCTCACTCCCTTCTCGCCCGTTCCTTCCTGGCTCTGTGAGCAGGACTGTTTGGACAGGGAGTGAGGAGGTGCCAGGAGCCACCTTGGTCAGAATCTTTCCTGGGTTCTTGCTGTCCCTGTGAGTCGTACTGTTGCTTTTTCAGATGTGAGTCAGACACATGCTCAACTTCCGTCCCAGTGACATTTGCAAGCGGAGGGTGGGTGTGTGGACACATTTGGCACATGAACGTTTTTTTTCAGTTGAAATATCCGATCCTCTTAAGTAATAAGCACTTGCCTCCATCAGATGCTGGCAGGGGAGGAAATAAACTGGGGCCATGAGCCCAATTTGACTATTTTCCCAGTCAGGTGAGGGAAAATTCTGAACAATTACTGGGCAAATCCTGCCAGTCCTCATCACCCTATACTGCTGTTGTCACTGTTGATATTTCCAGCAGCACCACCCTACTACACTGGTGCTGCCAGTTAGGGCTTTCAAAGACTTTCATCATCCTAATTCCTTCCCGGGGCCCACCAGGCCCCATTGATCTGGCCTCTTTCCAGCATGACCTCCTTGCCACGCTGACCTCCTTTCTGTGAACACACCATACTCATTCCTGCCTCAGGGCCTTTGCACTCGCTGTTCCCACCATCTGGACTGTCCATTCTCCAGATCTTCGCACGGCTCACTTCAGTGAGTGCCGTGCGCCTCACACCAGCTCACAAGAGCTGTTGGTGCACGTCTCTTCCTATGACATCAGGGCAATAGCCTGAAATCAGCCATGATGGGAATATTTACACCATGGAAATTGGCAAACTCTACAGATCAGGGCTTGTTTGTTTGTTTTTAGAGAGGGCTGTTAAACGTGCTTTTCTTTTATGAGAGGGCTGTTTACCAGCACTGGCTGGCTCCTTCTTGTCATTCCGTGGTCAGCTCAAATGGCACTTCTTCAGAGAATGCCTTGCTACTGCCAGTGTAAACAGGCTTCCCCGCCCATCACCCCTCTTTGTCTCATTGCCCGTTTTATTGTTGTTGTCACTTTTAACGATCTACAATTCAGTTACTTCTTTGCTGCTGTTTGGGGATGGCACACCCTTCCCCACTGTAGGCCCTAGAGAGCAGCCAACAGCCTGTTTTTATTTTCTGTTGTATCCCCAGGCCTAGGACAGGGTCCGGCATCCCACTCAACGCCTATCTGTTGAAGTGGACACAGGAGTGAGCACCAGTTCTTTCAAGCCCCCAGTTGTCCGGGAAGGACCTGGTAGGGGGAGGCAAACACTCCTTCCTGGGAAAGGTGAGCCTCCGAGGTATAGGGTCCAGAGTGTTCCTGGTCCTTCCTGGGCCAACCTACAACCCAAAAGGTTGTCCTTGCCTGTAAGTCCTCCACTGAGGACAGCTCGCCCATGGTCAGCTACACTGTCACCTCCTGTTGTCCATCATGATTCCATGGCCCTGGGCCTGTGGTCAGGGAGTTTCCTGGGGTTTGGGTATCACTTCTGTCCTGTTAAGGAACACCAGGAGTCATTTGCTGAGACCTTCTTTCTTGCCATGGCCAGAGGGTGGAAGAGTGGCTATAAAATCTTGCCTGTCAAGCCCTTTTGTCCCCGGTCAATCCAAATATTCTTGCCATTTGTTTACTTCAGGGAGGACTAACGGGGAGACAATGGGGTTTGACAACTCCGGGTATCTGAGTGTTCTTTGCCATTTAATTCAGCAAACTCCGCCTGCTCCCTCTTCCGCCAGGCCCACGCTACGTTCTGGGATCGGGGGCATAAAACAGGCCAGTCCCACGGAGGTGGCCGAGGTAGACACACAGAAAGGATTCTGACACGGGGCAGCTCACGCTGAAAGGTACCACTCACAGACATCCTCCTCAGTTCCACAGGGGACACTGGGTCCCTGGGGAGAAAATGGCATTAGACAGGGCCTTGCCAGATGAGCCTGAAGCCCACGTGGGTGGGACAGTGAAGTTACTTCCGTGTGCCCTGGGGCAGCCTCGAGGCAGCAAGCCCCAAGCCTGGGCCCGCCAGCGGCCGCCTTGTGGCTCACGGCGCAGGGCCAGACAGGATGACGGAGGTCTCAGCAGATGTCTGGATGCACCGGTGACATCAGGACCAGGTGCCCCGCCTCCCCGCCCACCTGCACTGACCGATGGCACATTGCCACCGCTCTGGCCCAGTGGGGCTCGAAGCTGAATGTGAAGCAGAATGCTTTACAAGAGAATCTGTGAAATGTGCAGAAGGAATGCAGCTGCTTTTGTGGACTGAGGGTCAGGCCTGTTCCGTAGGCATCAGGAGCCACTGCCTTTGGGAAGGAGCCTGAGGAACAGACACAGGGGAAGCTCAGGAGCCTGGCCTCTCGCTCCAGAGAAGGGGTCTGGGGTTCTCTGGCAACTCGACCTCAGTGACCCCCTTTCCACTTCCGACGGCTCCGTGCTCTCGGAAGCAGGTCCTCTGGTGAGAACCACAGAGGCATCGGGTGTGAGACAAGATGAGGGGGGAAGGGAAGGCAGGTGACAGCTAGGGCCTGCGACGCAGGGACCATCAGGGACCATGGGCTCAATACAGGAAAACTTGACATTTTGGAGTCTAGAGTGGGACTCCCCTTTATCAAAAAAGACCTTGGCCGCTGGGCCCCTTTCCACCAGCGCTCCTGTCAGTGGCTGAGCTGTCGGATGGACCATTAAATTGGGGGGTGGGAGGGCCGGAGAGGGGGTTTGGATGGTGAAGCTGTGCATTAGGTAGAAGCTGCTGCCCATTTGATGCTTCCGAAGGAGGCCGGAAACCCGTGGAAGAGTCGAAATCGGGGAGGAAACGGGCTCCCACAAGAAGGCCTTCAGCGCGTGGTGTTCACTCTCCGAGACAACAGAGATGATTAAAAATAAAAAGGGAAATGGGTTATGTTTCCAGATGCGGCAACGTTGTGTGCAGCTATGAACAGGAGGTAATAGTGTGTAGCCCGCATGTGCGTTAGCCCTTCCCGCTCTCTTCTCTGAGTGGGGGAGGGTTGCTGAGTCCTGGGAATCACCGGCTGGGACCTAGCGCTTGCCCCCAGGATGCCCTACCTGCGGGCGGTGGCATTTACTTGGCTCCTGTCCACTGTTTCCTTGCCTCCTCCTTTCTCTCCTGCTGGTTTCAGGGGACGTCGCTGCTCCTGGCTGGCCTCACGAACGCGTACGCGTGGTTCTCCTAGCGTGACCCTGGGCCTGCAGGACCAAGCTCACGTGGGAGCTTGTGGGAGATGGACATTCACAGCTCCACCCAGACCTGAGTCAGGGACTCCAGGGTGGGACCCAGCCATCTGGGTATCATTGAACCTCCCGGATGATTCTGAGAAAGTTCAAGTGTGAGAACCACCGGCCCGTGGTGTGATGCTCCAGCAGAAAGAGCAGAACCAGCCCCAAGAGGAGGCAGTGGGCATGGACCATCGCCTTGTTGCCTAATTCCTCACCTACCCGACTCCTTTCTAGGCCTGTGGCTGCCCATCTCCTCAGCATGATGGGGAAGACCCTCCTTAAGCTCCGGCTACTTCCCTACAGGCCACTCTCGGCTTGCTTTCATATATATTGATTGATTTCAGAGAGAAAGGGAGAGGGAGAGAGAGAGAAACATCAATGATGAGAGAGAATCACTGATCGGCTGCCTCCTGCACACACCACACAGGGGATCGAGCCTGCAACCTGGGCATGTGCCCTGACCCGGAATCAAACTGTGACCTCTTGGTTCGTAGGTCAATGCTCAAACACTGAGCCATGCCGGCCACTCTGCTTGCTTTCTTGAGCTCAGCATGACTAACCCACGTACACCACATGGCTTCCCACGTCCATCTGGCTCAGGCGGTCTCCTCTGTCCAGAATGCCTACGTCCTCGCCCTAATGTCGCCAAGGCTGGGGGTCCCGCTAATTCCCTGTGCAAATCTCTTAGCGCTCAGTATAGCAAGGCTCCTGACTGTGAGCTCCCTGGTGATACCGTTGGTTTATGCACATTCTTCCTGCTTTCACGAGCACAGGGCCTGGCACATGGGGGTTGGGAGGGGGTGCTCCCCAGATGCTTCTAGAATGAATAAAGGGCTCAGACAGGGACACCAGGAGGAAGGAGATGAATGAATGGTCCTCACACCCTTCCCAGGTCTCAGGTTCCCATGGCAAGAAGCTAGCTCAGCATGGGTGGCAATTTAAAAGCACTGTTCATACAAAATTAATTGCCCAGCTAAAAGGAAAGCTGAATTATGTATTAACACTCCTCTTGGCAGGATTTTTTACTGTATTCACTAACACAAACAAGATTTATCAACAGATTTTCAAGATCACACCTCTTTATAAGTCACGGCACATGTATGCTACACTGGATGGGTGTGTGCATGCGTGTGTGTGTGTGTGTGTGTGTGTGAGTGACAGCGCCCCAGAAAGCTACGCCTGTGGGAGTGAGTGGTGCACAAGACCAGGCAGAGGCTGGGGGAAGAAGTGACATTCCACAGTCATTGGGGCCCGTGCTCCCTGCATTCCTCCCAGAATTCTTCTAACCCCCAGGCGAGGGCAGCCTGGGGGGTCCCTGCCTGCTGACAGTCCAAGAGCGCTGGGCTCTGCCCCTGGCAACTGGCCGGACAAATGGGAGATAGCATGATAAAAAGACCCCTCCGGTCTGCAAGGCCGGAATGAGCTGCCCCTGGGACTGCGTGTGACAGGCTCAAACCTGCAAGTCTTCCTCCAGGGTCTCGAGGTACAAATTGGTCCCTCGCTTATCTGGCTGCTCAGTGAAGGGCAAGCAATACGGTCTGTTCACTGTGGTAGAAAGTACTAGAAAGATATAAAGGTTCTCATCCCTGACTGCAAGGACCTTCTCCCCTAGCAGAGAGGAGACAGGCGTTCGATGAAGCCCCAACGTGGCAGACAGCGAATCAGGTGAGTGGTAAATCCTCAGAGACAGACAATAAGTGGGACTGACCGCCAATCTCAGCTTAAATGCCCCACCTCTGGACACCTTCCCTGACCTCCCCGCAAGGCAAATTTCACTCTAACATTTCCCCTCGCAACATGGGCTTGCTGTTTTTTAGTAAATTTTTATATTATTGATTGATTTTAGAGAGAGAGAGATTTATTGGCCCACTTACTGATGCATTCACTGTTGATTCTGTATGTGCCCTGACTGGAATCAAACCAGCAACCTTGGGATAGCGGGACGATGCTCTAACCAACTGAGCTACCTGGCCAGGGCCTGGGCTCGCTCTTTTACCATTTACCATATAAATTAATAACAAACCTAACAATTACCGAATGTCTCCTTAGCGTGTTATCTGCAGTGACTGATTTAGAACTTCTGAAACCCCCGGAAGCTACATACCACTGTTAGCCTTATTCTACAGATAAGGAAACTGAGGCTTGAGGAAGAGAAGTGACTTCCCCTAAGTCGCACAGCCTATAAGTGGCAGAGTCAGGCTTCAGAGCCCCGACAATCCATCCCCAATTCCTGCACCCCGACACTTCCTGCCTCCCTCCGGCCGACACCCATCTCACTCCCAGGTGGCTGGTCCACGGGGCACAGGCTTCACCTGCAGTGCTTACCTGGGGCCTGTGGCACCCAGCACAGGGCACTGTGAGGGGTCCAACAGATGTCTGATGAATGAGTAAACAAATGAAGGAACATTTCAGCTGGGAGCTCAAACCAGGAAGGACGAAGGCGTGGAGACAGTTACAATTGGAATTCTGGACTCTCCAGTGTGCCCTACCACCTCCTCTTCCCTATTATTTTTTTTCCTCTTTTCCAGATGTGCCTTTTCTTCTTTCTTTTCTCAACATCCCAATAAAGGGCACGAGGCCCACTGACCTCTGTTCGGTCCCTGGCAGATGGACGACCTGAGGCCACTGGGAGTTGCCTGATCTGTCTCAGAGCCTTGGTGGTGGAGGGCAGCTCAGCCTGAGGCCAACTGTCCTCTTCCAGGCCCCGAGCTGGGCAGTCCTGCAGCTTCAGCAGAACAGAGGTCCCGCTCTTTGGAGGGAGACCAATAAACAAGGGCCAAACAGCCTAACAGGGTTGAAATATGATGCCATTCAAAGGGAATGTCAAGAGGATTAATAGACCATCTCCTCCTGGCTTGTCGCGAAAGCCAGGCTACTGCCCGAGTTAAGGCGACGCTTTGCCTGCGAGCTACATTTTAAATCTTCTCCCTTGGGTGGGCCACCCCCATCGAGGCATGGAAGGCCCCGGGGCCCTCAGCACACACTCGCACAATTCTCGGGTTGGGCCTTTTTAAGGGGGACTGATCCCAATGCCTGGACAGCGGGCACAACTTGCCACACTGATTCTAGAAATGACACTGATTCTAGAAATGAATACGAGGTCCCTTTCTTGGAGTCTAATTCTGGACTTGTCTCCAGACACCCAAGAAAAACAGGTTGCCCCTGCAAATAAAGTGCTGATTCTGGTCTGTTGAACACCCAGTGACATGCATGGCAGAAGGCAAACTCTGCACAAACACCCCGTCTACACACACACACACACACACACACACACACACACACACACGTATGGGGGGAGAGGGAAGGTCAAGGGAAGGGTGATAGAGCAGGTAGCTGCAATGAGAAAATTTCTGGGCCAGCAGTGGTTGGCCCCAGGGTCAGGCCAGCAGGCCCCGTGAATCTGCTTTGCTGTCCAAGTTCAGGGCAAGATAACCCAAGATCACACACCCAGGACTGACAGATGGGCGCATTTCCCTCTCCACGCTAGATTACCGTAACTCCTCACTCACCGTGGTTGGTAGGTCCCTGGCCACTGACCAAGTGATTCCAGCACAGGTTAACTGACATAAGCAAGGCTAAGTTCCCACGGCATGTTTCCGTAGACCAGTTGGCCTACAGTAAAATTAGTTTTGTTGTACATTGTTTGGCTTAACGTCACAGTTTCCAAAAACCCATCGCGGGCACTGAGTGAGGACTCACTGTATTCCTTTTCCCAGGGGAGGGTCTTGGCATGCAGGTGGAACCCAGATGATGGTACCCCACGTGGTCTCCAGAATTTTCCACAGTGGCTGCACCAATCTACACTCCCACCAGCAGTGCACCCGTTCCCCTCTTCTCCACATCCTCGCCAGCACTTGTTACCTTTTGGCTTTTTGATCATGGTCATCCTACCAGGTGTGCGGTGATATGTCCCTGTGGTTTTGATTTGTATTTCCCTGGTGATTAGTGATGTTGAGCATCTTTTCCTTTTTCTATTGACCATTTATGTGTCTTCTTTGGGAAAAAATCTATTCAAGTCCTTCGCCCATTTTTAAAATCAGGTTATTTGAGGATTTTTTTTGCTCGTGAGTTGTCGGAGTTCCCTATATGGATTGGATAGTAACTCCTTATGGGATACATGGCTTGCGAATGTTTTCTCCCATTCCCTAGGTCGCGTTTTCATTTTGTCGACGGTTTCCTTTGCTGCGTAGAAAGATTTTAGTTTGATGAAGTCCCATTATTTTTGCTTTTGCTGCCTGTGCTTTGGGTGTCAATCCAAAAAATCATTGCCAAGACCATCGCCAAGGAACATTCCCCCTAGGTTTTCTTCTAGGAGCTGTTTTAGTAAAGGGGGTGGTAGGGAAGTGGGCAGTTCCTTTGTCCTAGTATCCAAAGAGGTCCGAAGGCCACAAAGTTGGAGGACCAGGGCTTTTCTGGAGTGGAGACACGGTCACCCCCATTTAACCTCGGAGATCAGCTTTCGAACCCCAAGGTCAAAGTCAAAGGAAGTTACTTAGTGACCTAAGCAGAGACGTACCTCCATTCCCTTTAAAAAATGGCCCTTCACAGACCAAAGCTGGTCAAACTGATGTCAAGCCCTGGATAAGGACCTGACAAGACCTGAGTCCCGTGATGCGCTCTACTGTCTACGCAGGCGATCTGGACCCAGTGTCTGTTCCCCACCTGGCTCATCTTATGGGGGCTCTCCACCCAGAGAATAAACCATCTGCCTGAAGATGCAGACAGCAAGACCCCATAACCCCAGAGCTAACCTGTGTTCATATTTTATTCCTTCATATATGCATCGAAAGATGTCTAGAAGAATGAACATACATGCTAATATGTTTCTGTGTATATGTATACTGACACACACACACACATACACATACATATGGGGTGGGGAAAAGTAGGTTTACTGTTATGAGTATGCGAAACAGAGTTTATTCTTATACTATTATTAATTATTGTATTTATTTGTATTACAACTGTAAACCTACTTTTGCCCACCCCTGAACACACAACACTATACACATATGTGAATATCATGTGTATGACTGTGTACACACACATATCTGGGATCATAGTATATACCTTATATGTACTGCTGATACCTTGCTTGGTGAACTTATCAATACATTGTAAGCATAATTAAGGAATTAGCCACATGTTTCTGAGGCACCTAAACACATATTTACACACTAGATGAAAAGTGCAAAATCAGGGATTTCCCCCCAACCTGATATTTGAAAGTACTGAGCCATCCATCAATAGCCCCAAATCCCTAAAGCTATAAAAAATTTAACATTGGTTTAAATACCTAAGTCAGCACTTGTCTGTCAGCGAAGTAATCCCCAGTCATGACTAAAAATTATATAGTTGCCTTAAATTACCATATCACCATCCCTATGCACCTGAGATATAAATGTAAATTCTACACTAGCTATTAAAATATGCATTTGTTTTCTAAATGGCCTTACCTAGCAAATGACTCTGCAAAATTAGGAAGAATAAAAATGGATCTGGAGCGAGGAATAATCGCCAGGTATCCCAGCAGCTCTGTAAATCATTGTGTACCGCCTGTGTGTGGGGGAGTGTAATTATACAAAATAAAAATAAACCACCGCACGGCCTCTGGAGCCTGCCTGCTGGAATGAGTTATGGATATTCGAGTCCTGTCTAAGGCAGCGTTATTAAGTTTTATATCTGGCAGACAATGATCGTCTGGAAAAAAGCAAACTATCCTGTTAAGAAGGGCTTTGGGGCCCTGACTGGTATGGCTCAGTTGGTTGAGCATCATCCTGTGCACCAAAAGTTCACCGGTTCGATTCCTGGTCAGAGCACATGCACAGGTTACAGGTTCGATCCCCAGTGGGGGGTCAATCCTGGGTCAGGGTGCATATAGATCACACCAATGTTTCTCTCTCTCTCTCTCTCTCTCTCTCTCTCAGAAGGGCTTTGGGTTTATTTCGGAAATAGGATTCCTTTTTGGTGAATGGCTTTGGCCAACACCAGGATGTGACTTCCGTCTCTGATTTAAAAGAACTGGAAAAGGAGAAAGAGCATGAAGGAAACGCCCTACGTCGGCAGGGGCCGCTGTCACCCACGCGTGCCATGGGAGCCGTGAATGACTCTGGGACCGGGAGGGAACCTGTGCTGACGTCCGTTTCAGACTGGTGTGGAGAACTCCCAGCGGGCCTTCAGCAGGAATATACAAATGCGGTGCATCTCTCTCTCCCCACAGCGTCTACTTCAGCGTGGCGGCCTCCTTCACCCGGGTTTCCAATCAGATGGGCGGCTCAGGTTCACTGTCACACGAGATTACGCCAAGTGTTCGCTTTTATAGGGTCCTGTCTATTCCAAGCACTTGAGAAAGGGGAGACAGGGGAGAACCCCCAGACTGGCAGGTGCATAAGGCAGGAGGAGGGCTGGAGTGTGGGTGTGACGAGCGCCTCCTGGACGGGACATGTGGCCCATCCTCGTTTGTTCATGGACGGCTGCCATTTATCTGGCCACAGGGAGGGGCGGTGGCCACGCATCAGGTCACTTGGGCCAGAAGTGCAGGTTCTGCTGCCATAGGGCAGGGTCCCCAGAATCCCGGGAAAATGGACTTTGTCAACACGCAGTCAGCTTTGCAGGGGAAGCCACCACCACCACCCAGTGAGTCTGCTTCCCAGTGAGAAGCTGGGACACCCGCGGCCCTCGGTGCGAAAGGAATGACCCTGAATGTACCTGAAATCATGTTCTTTCGCTCAGTGACACAGGCGCCTGGCTCTGCCATGTGGTGAGGCGGCCGGGATGATGCTCGGGGCTCGGGGCGCCCGGCTGCTGGGACAGCCCTGCGCCTGCTTCTTTTTCCTCTTGGCCACTTTACGTCTATTTTCCCAGGAGAAGGACTCCAGGTTCTCCTAGCTGGGTCAGCAGGTCCTGCTGGGGCCTGATCCAGGCAGAGCTGTGACATTTCATCTGTGGACCATCTGACACCCCAGTCTCCCCAAGAGCACTCGTTCTGATGGCACATGCCGACTGCCCCAGCACCAGTGCCCAAACCTCACCCGAGAGGTGAGCCCGTGGGCGCAGCCTCTTGCGCGATCCTGCAAGGGTGGGAGGAAGGATCGAACTTCCCTCGGGGGCTGTCACTTGGGTGAGAGCCGCTTGCCAGACCGGGTCCTGCACATTTGTCGGTTTCTCGAACTCTGAGACACAAACCTATAAACTGCGTGGTTCTACTTATAAACTGTTCCTGGCACTATTTTTATAAAGAAAAATGATCGTGTCCAAATGCATCACGTGGGAGGTGAAAGGGAACCCGTGTGCTGCTTGTGCTGCTCTCTGCATGCAGAACAACAAGGCACTGCATCCATGCTCGGGAGGCGGGGACACGTTCTCCCGCCCCCGCGCCCACAGGCTGCGGGAAGCTGCCCGGCTTCCTCCTTCTGCTGCGACCCCTCCACTGACACATGCGGGGATCAAAGCAGCCGTAGGGCACAGCGGCCGTTCACCTGCGACCACTGTGTCTCCCACTTACTCGTGTCTTCTACCTGCTTGGCCCTGTTCTAATGATTGACTTCCACATCGATTTTCTCCGCTCGGCACTTGAGGGCAGGGGACTCTTTTATTCTCCTTGGTGTCTGCCCGGGGCAGGCGCTGGACGGGGCGGGTGCTCCTGCGTTCATTCTACAGACCCACGCTGAGCGCCTGCTCCGTGCCTGGCACTGACGGGCACAGCGCCGACTGACGGGCACAGCGGTGACCAGGGCAGACGCCGCCTCTGAAAGAAATGGAGAGCCTGCCTAGTTCAACCTTTCTCACAACAAATGAGGAAACAGGCTCAGTGAGGGAACGTGTTCGAGGTCAAGGTCACAGAGCTGCAGGGCACTACAAAGTCCCAGCCACATCCTTGGTGTACCCGGGGCCAGTGCACGGACTTCAGTCTTGACCATCTCCAAGTGACCAGCGTTTTTAGAAGCAGTTTACTCCACTGAAGCCTGCGCGGTAGTTTCATTTCATTTCATTCAACTTCGTTTCCTTAAAGAGCTATACAAACAGGTTGGAATAACTGCTAATGATGTAACAAGCCAGCGACGGGATCCCCGGGAGCAGAGGGTCCAGGTACGGAGGTGAGGGGACTATTGGCCAAGAACACTCGGAGGCCCTGGGTCTCTGTGAAGACGCTTTGCTCACGTACCCACCTGCCCTTGCACCTGGGCGCCCGCTGGCCTCCTTCCAGCTGCCACGGGCTGCATTCCTTCCCCCCGGCCTGCCCTTCCTCCTGGAGCTCCCCTGGCCACCCCCACGGCAGGCCAGTGTCCCGGAACGCTGGGACTCTCACACCAACGACCGATGTGACCCTGTGGGGACATGCCTCAGCTCCCCCTGTAGGGCTGGGGAACTCTGACGCGTGTTCCACACGGGCTCCCCGAGTTTCGCCAGCGGATTACTGGCTTGGAAGCTCCCCCTTTCCTACTGTCTTCCCTTCCAGGTCGGACTTTCCTGAAGCCCTGCTGGGGTCCCTGGAAGCCCTCGGATCAATGATTTGCTCCTGAACCCTAGACTCAGTTGGCTTCGGGGGAACCCAAACCAAGAAACTCTAGATGTACGTCTCACACGGGGCATTATGGCACTTTAGTTACACGAGGTCACCGTCTGTGCGAGGCTAACACAGTGATAAAAATCCACCAATAGGACCGTGCGGTCTGTGCTCCTTGGAGGGGCCAAGAAAACCCAGAGGTTAGGTGGAGTTGAGGTCTCGTGGCTGAGACGCATCCTGCAGGTGGAGAAGGGGTGGGAAGTCTTGTGCCACGTGTCTGTTGTTCTAAGGTGCCATTAATACACTTTGTGCATTCGGCCTTCGCATCTTTTGTGGGGACAGGTCATGGCTGTGAAATATGAGTGACTGAGTTTTAGTTCAGACCTTTCTCGTTTCTTTGCACTTCTGAGCAACTCGGCGTCCAGGCAAGCAAGCTCCGCCTGCTTTTCTCAGGTTTGTCCCCACCCCTGGGACACCTGGCAGCTCCCAGTTCCCAGGAAGGTGCCTGGGTCAGAGTCTAAAGGGCTTTGGGCTCAGATTTCCCAACCCCTCCCTCTGGCACTCAGCAGGCGCTTCCTCTCATGTCTGGTAGAAAACTCGCAGCACATCACAGATGACACATAGAGTTTTAAAACAGCCAGGGGAAATATAAACAAATAGATGTGCTTTTCAGACTCTGGTAGGAAGAGTTCTGGAAAAAGAAATGGAGAGGATGTTAATGGACTTACTGGGAATGCAGATGAAATGAGAGGGAGGAGGTGCTGACGGTGGCCGGCTGGCTGGTGACAGTCCTTGTACTTCCCATCTTTTATATTGAAAACAACTGTGAAATCTTCCTTGTGTTGAGGTGTCTGCATTTTGAGATTTCCTGGATCTAGAACAGTGGTTCCCAAATTTATTTGGCCTACTGCCCCCTTTCCAGAAAAAATATTACTCAGCGGCCCCTGGAAATTAATTTTTTAAAAATTTTAATAGCAATTAAACAGAAAGATATATGTATTAATGTTTCTACCTTTTTCGTAAAATATAGTAAAGAAAGGTGTAAATTAGAAACATTGAAGTTTGAAATTATGAAACTATTTATTGAACTCAGAATAGAAAGGTAATACAAAAAAAGTTAAAACAAATGCACCTGTGGCCATCACCGCCCCCCTGGATCGCTGCAGCGCCCACCAGGGGGCGGTAGCGCCCACTTTGGGAATCACTGATCTAGAACATCATGGACGTCAGTCAATACATGTGGGAAACTGATATAGGGTTAAGCCTCAGACTGACCTGCTGGCAAAGTCACAAACAAGTCCTAGCTTAGAGGGCACAGTCCTCTTAGCATAATTAGGCTTGACCTTATAACACTCCCTAGATCTTATCTGGGGAGCTAATGGGATGAGGAAGTGCAGGAAGTGTAACCATGGTCAAAACAAGTGAAACTCACAAGAACTGTGTAACTATGGTAACCACTACCTTGTTTACCTCTCACTATAAAAGCTTGGTGAGGCCTGAGCACAGTGGAAGTCCTTCTCCCTGAGTTGGACTTGCTCACCTGGTCCCCCATATTCCCAAATTATCTTGTGTCTTTTCTATTTCATTTGTGTGTGGCTCCACTTCCAGACCCGAACCCTGAACCACGCAGGACGTGGAGGGAAACACTTAAGACAAATACAGCAAAACATGTCCTGAGCAAGTCAGGGAAGAACCTATGGAGTTTCTGGGCTGGGTAATTGTGCAGTCTTTTAAAAATTCCTTTAATAAGTGAAAATTTTCTCCACTAAAAAATATAAGAAGCCCTGGGCAGTGTGGCCCAATTGGTTGCACTGGGGGTTGCAGGCTCGATCCCCTGCAGGGGATGTGCAGGATGCAGCCAATTGATGTTTCACTCTCATATTGATGTTTCTATCTTTCTCATCCTCTCTCTCCAAAAATAAATGAACGATTCTTTAAATATATTAGAAAAGGCGGTACACACACACACACACACACACACACACAGTGGAATATTATTCAGCCTTAAAAAAGGAAGGAACTTCTGACACATGCTCAATGTGCATAGACCTTGAAGACATTGTGCTGAGTAAAATGAGCCAGACACAAAAGGATAACATTGCATGATTCCACTTATATGAAGTACATAGAAGAGGCAAATTCATAGGAACAGAGACTAGAATGGTGCGTGCCGGGGCTGGGAGGAGTGGGGTATGGGAAGTTGGTGTTTGATGGGGACAGAGTTTCAGTTTGAGAAGACAGAACAATTCTGGAGATGGATGGAGGTGACGGTTGTACAACGATGTGAACGCACTTAACGCACTGAGCTGTGTGCTACATTTTATGTTACGTATACTTCACCACAATAAAAAAATGTAACAACGGCAAATGCCACCCTTTCAAACTGAAATTGAGTCGTGGGATTTGGGAGCTGAAAGGGACTGTGGTCATAAGTGGATGAGCCCAGAGTTCCTGAAAGCTCTGTTGGGCTGGCTGCAAGGACTCAGCCAGGGGGAGCCCGGCTAGGCCTGTCCTAGACATTTCCCCAGGAGAAATGCAAACGTAATTCCACAAAAGGCTTGTACACCAATGTCCAGCTTTGTTCAGAACGGCCCGAGACTGGAAGCGATCCAAATGCCCATCAGCAGAAGGGAGAAGGTAATTGTGGTTCACCCGCAGAGCCGAGGACTCCTCCGTTACGAAATGAATGCACTGTGAATACACTCAACAACTTGGATGAATCTCAAAATGTTTTGCTGAGCGAAAGCAGCCTGATAGGAAAGCATACACATTGTAGGATTCGTTTCCATGACGTTCTAGATCAGGCAAAACTAATCTCTACTCAGAGAACTCAGAAGAGTGGTGGCCTGGTTGGGGGGAGAAGGGGAGTGGAGGGCAGTGCGGGGAAGGGGCACAAAGGAGTTTCCGAGGGTGTCTTGATAGGGGATGAATTACCCTAGTGTATGCATCTGTGAAAACTCATCAAAATGTGCATCAAAGATGGATGCGCTACCCTGTATATAAGTTACATCACAATTTTTTAAAAAAGATAACTTAAAAAGGATTCACTCAGGCTGTTTATCAAACATAGCATCCCCCAGCCTGGCCGGTGTGGGTCAGTGGTTGAGCATCAGCCCAGGAACCAAGAGGTCACCTGTTCAATTCCCAGGCAGGGCACATACCTGGGTTGTGGGCTCGATCCCCAGTAGGGAGCATGCAGGAAACAGCTGATCGATGATGTTTCTCTCTCATCGATATTTCCTTACTCATAAGTTTAAGGCATTTCTCGTGATGTTTTTCTCTCTAGCCCTCTCCCTTCCTCTAGAAATCAATAAAATCATAAAAAAAAGCATCCCCCGGAGACTCTGGCTCATTAGGCCTAGAGTGAGAGCCCAGCACCTGAAGGACTGAAACATCCACAGGTGGTTGCCTGGTTCTAGCCATCCCACCCCCTCCTGCCGTGTTGGCCGCCACGCCCCCTTCTTCTCTTCACCCTTGAAGGAGGCAGGTGGTGCCTCCTGGAACCTTAGCTCACAAGTCTCAACTGTGCTCAACAAGACCAGACCAAGGCCTGCCTGTGCAGAGTTCAGAAACGAGGCTGTTAGGAGTGCAGATTGTGCGGCCTGGCTGTCTAGATTCAAATCCCAACTCCTGCCGGACCAGCAGCATCACCTTGGGCCGGTTCCTATGCCTCAGTTTCCTTACCTGTAAAATAGGGATGCTGATGTCCTTAGCACCTACCTTGGAGCGCAGATGCGAGGACTTCAGGAGTCAGCACAGACATATAAAGCAGTGTATTAATTACTTTTTTTCATTTTCCATATTTTATAACACTCTGACGTCCCGGGGCCTTTGGGCCCAGGGGTGGACTGTCCCTTCCAGGGTTACTAATCCCTAGAGGTAGCAAACAACTTGCCTGTGAGCGCCAACCAATCCAGCGCCCGTGCCTGCAACCACCTCCTTTATCAAACTCTCACAAAGGTCAGTACCCCTGCCTCAGTGACCCAGGGCCGGGTACTGGACAATGAGCGACCACCCCTATAGCCCAGAGCCTGCCAAAATCAGTGAAACTTACTCAGCTTCCTTACCTGCCTCACCTCTTCCTTCCTGAGAAAACCCCAACTAATGCTTTGGCCCATGCTTTCCCCTTCCTGTACCCTCCTGACCAACCCTGGTCCCTCCCCAGTGGCCCCGCCCGGTGTGGCGTGGGCCCCTGCTTTGGGAACCATAAGTGACAAGCTATATTTTCAATGGCAACCATCTCCTGACCTCTTGGCTTTACCATACCTGAATAAAGTCAAAATTCCTGGTACATTTTAATACAGCATGAGAAGAGTGCCTGGTGCATAGTAGGCCTCCAAAAGGTAGACTCCGTGCATTCACAGAATCCTTTGGTACTTTTTCAAAGCACTGGCCACAACAGATTTGGGGGATTATTTAATCAATATCTGTCCCCCTTATCAACCTCTACGATCTAAGAAGGAAAGCCAAAGCCCATTTTTTAAATTCACTATTAATCCGCAGCACCTAGCCAAGGGCCCGGCAAAGAGTAGCGTGTAAGCAAAGACCTAACGAATGAGTGAGGACCCACCGGTTTTGCCTTAAGCCCATCTTTTAATAGGTAGTGACATCTAAGCCAGAGGTGGGAAGAGACTCATCAAATCACACAGCCCATCTGGGTAGGAAGGAACAAAGGTCAAGCCCTTGCTCTCGGGGCCCCTTCTCCCATACCGGGCAGTCACCCCCAAATCTGGCGCCCGACCCTGTAAGCCATGGAGGGCAGCCCAGGCCCCGCGAACAGTCCATTTCTGCAGGGAGGTTCTGGGCTGTCTCCTTGCCGCTGCTGCCCTTTGCTCTCCCCAGCAACACTGTTTTCAGTTGTTACCATTTCCTGTCACCACTCGGCAGCTTTCTGATATATTGGCACAGACCCGGAAGGATTTTGGACTTGGTAGGCCATGTCTTTGGTCCCTCTTCACAGATGGGGGCTGGCTCAAGGGGTCCCCATCAATAATTCCCGGGCCTGGAAGCGCCTCCTCTCCATATGATGTCATTCCCAAGCTGATTCTCTACCTGCCGGGAGGGACCCCTGGAGCAGCTGACCTTGGCTTTGGGGTGGTGGGTGCCATCATCACCGAGGCCTAGGAAGGGTCCCTGGGGCACCCGAGAATCTGTCAGGGTCTCTTGGGGTTTTTGTTTTTTTTTTAATTTTTTTTTTTTATATATATATATATTTTTTGAAATTCTTTTTTTTTTTTTAATATATTTTATTGATTTTTTACAGAGAGGAAGGGAGAGGGATAGAGAGTCAGAAACATCGATGAGAGAGAAACATCGATCAGCCGCCTCCTGCACATCTCCTACTGGGGATGTGCCCGCAACCCAGGTACATGCCCTTGACCGGAATCGAACCCGGGACCCTTCAGTCCGCAGGCCGACGCTCTATCCACTGAGCCAAACCGGCTTCGGCATCTCTTGGGGTTTTTAGATTCTATTCCTAACGGCCGCACATCTCCTGCGTGAGCCATTCCTGAGCCAGTCCATTTCAACCGCCTGCAAATCGCACTTTGACTGAGCATGGAGATATTTCTGCCTTTCCAGTGGGAGTCTTGGGTGTCATCATTTCGGTTCTAAGAACCACTTTGTATTAGACAATGGCCAGGTCTCCAAAGAAATAAAACATCTGCTGACATGTAGAAGTCCAAGGGGTAGCAGTGTGGGGTGAAGGGAAGGGCCTAGGCTTTGGGGTCAGACAGGCCTGGACTTGGACCCCTGTCCAGCTTCCCAGCAGCCCTGTGACCTTAATTTCTCTGATTTCTTCCTTGTAAAATAAAAACAACAAGATCTGTTATGCAGCAAGGCATGCGAAGCTGCTTTCACAGTGCTGGGCACACGGCAGGCACTAAACATATGCTGGAGTATGAAGAGGATGTTGTTGATATGCCATCCTCACAGGCATGCATCCTTAGAGCTTACTCAGCCCTTTTCCCGTGCATTTGCTATTGCGATGTAATTCTAATACCACAGAATTCACTCTTAAAGCATGCAATTCAGTGGCTTTTAGTATATTCACAAAGTTGTTCAACTGTCACCACTCTATAATTCCACAGCATTTTCATCAGCACTAAAAGAAACCCCATACCAACCAGCAATCACTCCCGTCCTCCCCTCCCCCAGCCTCTGACAACCACTAACCTGCTTTCTATCTGTGGGTTTTCCTGTTCTGGGTACTTCATATGAATGACTGATAATACATGGCCTTTTGTGTCTGGCTTTTTCAATTAGTGTGTTTTCAAGGTCCAGACGTGTCATAGCACATGTCACAACTTCATGCCTTCTCACTGCCAAATAATATTCCATGGCATGGATATACCACAGCTCTAACCCAGACCCTGACCCTGACCCCTTACCCATTCATCAACTGATGGATATTCTGGGTGTCTCCACTTTTCGGTGTCCATTTGTGATTTCATTTGCTTCTCACAACCCTCCCTGTGGGAGCCCAGCGCAGGCACGATCTGTCCATCACAGAGACAGAACGGAGGCTCGGGGAGGTGCAGCAACCTCCCTGCGGTCACTCCGCTGTCTAGACACAGGTGAGGGACCAAGGCCAAGCCTCCGACCTCAAGCTCGGTCAGTGTCTCCGGTGAGATGAGTGGTGCGTTCACAGAGGGACTCCAACAGCACATTACAGATCATTTCAGCACGGCCTTGCGGGCAGAGCAATGAGCCTAATTAAAGATCATCCTGCCTCGTAAGCCGAGCAGGGGACTCAACAGCTGACTCCAAGTGGATCGGTGCCAGCATCCTTGGAGGGAAAACAGCCCGTCTTCCGGCTTGGAAAACCCAGGAACAATCCTGAGGCTGTGCCCAGGGATTCCAGAGCAGCATGTGCTATGCACCCTCCCTCTGCCATTCCCAACGTGTCAGGTCAGCTTCCCGGCGTCTCCTCTACATTCTTTGCCCCTTTTTAGTTCCCTTGTGCTTAGACCTGGAGGGGCGGACCGTGCATGTGACAGAGAGCAAAGCCCACAGGGAAGTTACGGCAATCAGAGCAGAAGAAGATGGAAATCATCCATGTGGGGAGGGGGGTCTGCCCCACGGAAGGCAGGGCCCGAAGTGTCTGCGACAACCCCCTTGGCTATTCCCGGAAAGTCCCCATTCCACAGGCAGTGAACACACAACGGCTGAGCACCTGCGTCTATTCAACATTCATTCACCAAAATATTTCCTCTGCACCAACTGTGTGTCAGGCCTGGAGGCATCAGAAGACAACTTCAGGGGGAAGACAACAGAGTCCAGCTCTGAGGTCCAAATTCTCCGATGGAGGCTGATAACAGGCATGCAGACAAAAGAGGAAGAGAAGAGAGAACAGGAGGGAAATGAGAGTGGGGGCAGTCAGGGGCCACGCACTGGTCTGGGCATGGAGGAGGCGGCGGCATGGGAGGCCCAGGGCTGTCTTCCAAGGGAATGGATCGATAACGCAAGAAAGAGCAGCCGAAGCGGGGGGGGGGGGGGGGGGGGGGATTTAGAGACGTTCTCAGAGGCCCCCCGCCCCCGCCCCATCCGCCACCTCTCGAGTCATCCCCCACCAGCTGTCTGGGGTCACCTCTCGGGCCCCCTCCTGCAGCCGAGCATCTGTGACTCACTCTCAGGAGGTGACTTCTGGGGCTCCCTCCCAGCTGCCCCTCCAATGTCAGGTCAGGATGTGCCCGCTCTTGCAGGATGGACGCAGCCCGGCCTGGTGACGGCCTGTGGCCTCTGCTCCTGGCAACCTCAGATGACATCCCCGGAGGAGGGACAAACCAGCTGTCCCCATGGGCTCTACAAAACACTGCAGTCAGGTCACGCTGTTATTTATTATCCCAATAACTGACGCCGGGGGCCTGGCCCCAGTGCCATCACGAGGCACGCGGAATGATGGGAAAAAACCTCACGGAGCGCATCTGCAGACAACGTGATTTCCCAATTGACTTCATTTATAAACCAAACCTCCGTCTACCTCTGGCTAAGGGCCCTCTCACGCGGCCATAGGAACACTGACAGCAGCATCGCAACATCCATCACCCAAGGACCAGTGGGCGAGACGCTCAGCCTCAGCCCTCTGCGCAAGCTCAGAACTGGTGAGTGGCAACCCGGGAGGCTGCGTGAGTAAAGTGTACCTGGGGAAGGTGACCTCTCCCCCCAAGGGCAAAGAATATCGAAGGGGAGGAGGGGTGTGAGCCACTAGATGCCACCCTGATGTGTAGAAAACGTCCCCTCCATCCCAGAGCCCAGGGTAACGCTGGCTTTTTGCAACAAGTCCACCATCCGTATCAGACTGACACGCAGCTGGCCGATGGGCTTTCTGGAGACCACAGCTGCGTGTGAGAGAGAACTGTATCACTTTGCAGGGAAGATCTCCTTGGCATTAAACAGGCTTCACTTGTAGTTCTGCTGCTCACCTTCGATGCCTCCTCATACAGAATAGGGCACAGAAGAGAGATCCTGAGCTCTCATCCAGAAGACCGGGCGGTTGGACTAGATCGGTGATTGGAGAACGTCACTGCGAAAGGATGGCCTGGGAACTTGCTGACACTCACGTCCCTGGCACCACCCCGGAGTGCTGGGGATGGGACCAGGGAATGTGCACTCTGGGCAGGGTCCACTGTGAGTCAGACACCCGAGGACCGGGGACCACGCTTCAGAAACCCTGGACTTGACGATCCATCGGGCCCTTTTTACAAAAGATTCTGAATAATAAAGGTGCTAAGATTCCTCAGCCTGGGAAGAGGAAGTGCGAGGCGGAGATGGGGAGCAGTGTACTGGCACCAAGAACTCAGGGAAGCCCTAGCTGGTTTTGCTCAGTGGTTAGAACATCGGCCCTCGGACTGAAGGGTCCAGGGTTCACTTCCGGTCAAGGGCACATACCTCGGTTGCAGGCTCAATCCCTGGCCCAGTCAGGGCACATGTGATGTGTCTCTCTCACATCAATGTTTTTCTCTATCCCGACCCCTCCCTTCCACTCTCTCTAAAAAAATATCAGTGGACAAAATATCCTCAGGTGAGGATTAATAACAACAACAAAACAAATGAAAAGAACTCAGGGAAGATGCTGCAGAAGATGCTGCCCTGTACCAACTCCTGGTGAGTTTCCACTTTCAGACACTCAGGCCAGCACCCTCGAGGCAGCACCGTAAGTGTTGGACGCAGCGGCGTCCATGTACCACCCCCCACTCCCCCCTTCTCCTGAGTGAAGCTGGGGGCTGCCCTGATGATTGCAGAGCGCCCCCCTCCCGCATTCTGGGCTTCAGGCAGCCTTTAAAGAAACTGCTTTCACGTCACACATGCTATTGTTCATCCATCACTGGTTCCTATATTGAAATGAGCAAGTCACCACAGCCTGTGATGGCTGCTCTGGGAAGAAAACAAAGGGTGGCAATCTGGCCAGTCTGGAACCTTCCCCAGCGTGTCCGGGAGCTTTGCCGGGGGTGGCAGGCTCGGCTCTGTGTCCCCTGGGGTCTAGCACAGACCCCTGGCAGAACCCACCTTCGGCCGCGGGCTGGACGCGAGGCCAGGAAATCTGAGCGCAGCTCAGCCTGTTGCTCTCGGTGATGGGAAGCAAGGGGCCAGGCGGCTCCTTTGACGGGTGTCTCTCTCCTGTACCCTGAGCCTCGAGCTCACCAGGATGCAAACAGTCAAAGGAAGGCCTTTCCCAGGCCGCTGGGCACCTGTCCTTCCTTGGGGTCGGGCTGAACTTTGACACCTTTTCTGTGTTTTGAGAGTTTCCCAGCGCTTTCCAAATGAGAAGCGAGAAACCGATTTTCTCAGCCTCCTTTGCATGTCACCTGGGCTCCAGCAGTCAGACTGTGTCCAAGCTCAGGTGAAGCTGTGGCTGGGAGAAAGGGGCACAGGCGGATCTCGGGCAAGGGCACGGCCGCTCCATCCAGTTCCTGGAGACGACCATGACCGCAGCTTAGAGGAGCACTTGGTACCGGCCTCAGGGCTGCCCTTGTCTGTGCCCAGCGGTGGCGGCACGGGCATCACCACAAACCCATTCTCCCAGGTGATGTCGGCCCAGCACCTGCTATCCGTGGGCCGTGTAGCTGCCCCTGGTCGTCTGACACCGGGAGGTCCTGTGAGCCCCTGATTGCCTTTGATAAAGTCTTTGTCTGTTTAAATTTGCCAGAGAGCAGCTCTGCCGTCTGCACCACAGCACGGGTGAGACACGGGTATGGCCGCCGGGGAAGGGAAACGGATTCTTTGGGTGAGATCCGATGACTGAGCTTTCAAAGGTGCTCAGCTGGGGTGCTCCTCCAGAAAGAGCCAGACAGCGATGGAAGTGACCAGCTGATGGGGAGGGCGGGGCCTGACAGGGAGGGCGGGGCCACCAGCATGTTCCAAGGCCAGTCCTTCTCCATGCAACAATGGCCTGACCTTCTTACAGTCCTGCTGGAAATACTGGGCAGAAGACACGAGGGGAAAAAAACACACAACAACCCTGACTTTTTTCTTCTTCTTAATCTACTACTCAATTTGGAGGAAATGAAGCAAAATAAGTGAACCATGAAGTGAAGGCTTTTGTTCCCGAACCCGCTGAGGGAATGCAAATGAACTCGGCGCTGCTCTTTGCATTGTGGCCTTGACCCCTCTGACGTCACATCCATTAGACACATTCTCCGCTCGGGCCTCATCAACAACCCCTGGGGACGCCTTGTCTCACCCAAAGAGAAAAAGGACAAAAATCCTCAGGCAGGGATGTTCACTTCCAGGCGGCAGAAGCGCAGGAGCAACAAAAGGCCAAGCGCGATTAGAGAGTGTTTGTAACATTCTCCTCGCTGAAGAGTGTCACAGGGAGGTGCTGGGAGCTGTGCTAATGGGGAGATGGAATGTTCTGAGAGAGGCCCTTTGAACCGCGCTCCCCGCTCCTCCCCGGCAGTCCCTGACACACACATGATGGGTCTGACTTTCCAATATTCAGAAAATACAGGGCAAGGACTTTCGGGTGGAAATGAGGTTTAGAGAGAAAAAGAAAGGCAGTGAATTAAAAGGAGATGTAGACATTCATTTTCATTTTTCACTTTTCTCCTTTACACAGAGATCCCTTCGCAAGCATCACGGAATTAGGATGTTTCAAACAATACTAAAAAAAAAAAAAAAAGTGTGGGCTCTCTGCCCACTGGAAAATACTCTGTCCCTCTTCTCTGAATGTCTGAAAAGCCGGGGAATAGATGGTGGGCAAGGCCTGACCATGAACCAATCAGGAATGTGTGCCCAGGAGGCCAATGCTACCCAAGTCTTGGATGTATGTTTCATGAATGGGTGAATGAGAGAATGAAATAAGGGTTCGCCATTCCCCTAGCCTGCAGCCCAGCACCAATTTCCAAAGAACTTGACACCCAGTCATCCATTTAACAACTATTTATGGGCACCTACTATGTGCCGAGCACTGTCCTAGGTGCTGTGGATAATGAAATGAACCAAATCTGCAGAAGGCTCTGCCCTGGAGTTTGCAGTCCAGCAGGGGAGGCAGGTTTTAAGTGAGACACACGGACGCTAAACACAAATATTAGATACTAGATAGTGGCGTATGCCATGGAGAAAGAATAAAACAGAGAAGAGGGACAGACAGTCCCTGGGGAGGGTCGAAACCTCATGATTACATATCAGCCCTGAAAGAAACCTAATATTGGACAGTGGTCCCCGTTTAAGTATTCCCTCCCCCAGGGAGCCCTTGGCCCACTGATTAGTGGTTAGCCCACTTCTCGATGCCTTTGTCTGCGCAGGGTTTATTGACTTCAGCACGACAGACACTTTGGGCTGCATCCCCTTTGCTGTGGGGCTGCCTGTACGTGCGGGATGTTTAGCAGCCTCCTTGGCATCTATCCACTGAATGCCAGGGGTGGTACCCATACCCCGCAGCTGTGACAACCAAATGTAACTCCAGACATCGCCAGTGTCCTCTGGGGTAAAAGCATCCTGGCTGGGAACCACTGGTCTACCCCAGCCTACTCACAGGAAGTCCAGGACCAGCAGGCAGGCGGCCTGGGGAGCGGATGGGGCCCCTCTGATGCGCACACCGGATCTCCAGAGCCTCAGGATTTCTCAGGAGAAATGGAAGGGTGAGAACCTGCCGTTCTTCACTAACAAGTGCGGAATATGGGAGCCCGGGCTGCAACAGTGAAGGCTTGTGGGGGTCCGTCACATGTGGGACAGCTGGACAGAGGGCGGCCCAGGAGCCACCGGTGGCCTCACCAGGGACGTGTGAGGAGCCATAGAAGCAGGACCAGAGTGAATGGGGAGAGCTCAGAAGTTTTATTCAAGATCCTTCTTCTTGCAAGAGAGAGATCACATGTGAAGTTCCGAGTTTCTTAGAGATTTGGATCCCTGCCACCACCATCCTGGTACCGTTTTCTTTCTTGTTGACTGAAGAGTTTATTTAGAGGGGCAGAAATTCTCTTCGGAGCCACAAAAGCACAGCATTTTTAAGCAACGCGGGAATGGGTAGTTTCTCCCCCTTGTTGTCCTATCTGAGCAGCTGTCACATCGGGGCTCATGCCTGTGCTGGGGCTGGAAGGGTTTTGCTTTTCAGAAGGAGGATGAAGAAGCTGGGTTGGAGGGTGTGACGCCTAGGGAGTCAGATGCTGCTCTGGTTTGGCTCCAAGGAACAGTGTGGTCGCTGAGAGCTGCGGAAAGGGTCTTCTCCTCCGCCAGTGGAATCTGTTCTCATCCCTTTTCCTTTGCTTTTTTGGAGAACTCATCTGCACACAGCAGGGGAGCTGGGCTGCAGACCGTGGTCATGGATCAACTTGGTTATGGATCAACTCGAGGATGCGGTGTTTGGAGGATTTCAACGGGAACCCTCCCCACTGGGCTCCCCCTGCCACGCCCCTTCCCCATTTCCCTGTGAGTTACAGCTTGATGGCAACCTGAAGAATCGGCCTGGGGTCTGAGTCAGGTTGGTTGGCCAGCCTGCCTAGAAAAGCACAACTGGTTCAGCTCACCTACGCTGTGGGTAGATTCAGACCCCAGACGCAAGCTCAGAGGTACGTGGTTCAGAGAACAGCACGTTCTTCTAATGCATTTGCTAAAGCAACAGTTTCCTTGGCTGGTGTGTGCATGGACAGGTGGAGGCAAACTGATCATTGGCTGATGAGGTCTCCCACATCTGCTAGTCTCCTCGGGGCGATGTTAACCCCCAAAAGGGCCAGGTCTTCAGGGAGAGCCGCCGGCCCAGACCTCGGAGAATGCAAGGGCTGCTCCGGGTCTGGAGAGAGCAATGGCTCCGCCCGCCTGGAGGGTGTCGGGGCTGGTGAGGCAGTTAACAGCTGCAGTGGGTTGAACAGTGTCCCCCAGAATGCATGTCTGCCTGGAATCTCAGAATGTGAACCGTATTTGGAGAAAGGCTCTTTGTAGATGTAATCAGTTAAGAACCTAATGATGAAATCTTACATGGAGGGTGTGCCTTAAATCCAGTGGCTGGTGTCTTGTAAGAAGAAGAGAGGACCTAGGCCAGTGATGGCGAACCTCTGACACGCGAACTCATTTTTTTGGTTGATTTTTCTTTGTTAAATGGCATTTAAATATATAAAATAAATATCAAAAATATAAGTCTTTGTTTTACTATGGTTGCAAATATAAAAAAATTTCTATATGTGACACAGCACCAGAGTTAAGTTAGGGTTTTTCAAAATGCTGACACGCTGAGCTCAGAAGGTTCGCCATCACTGACCTAGGGAGACACAAGGAGAGGGAAGCCATGGAGAGAAGGACAGATGGGAGTTTGTTGGAAACAGAGACAGGAGTGATGCTGCCCTAAACTGAGGAACCGCGGAGCCACCAGGAGCCGCGGAGCCACCAGGAGTCTCGGAGGCAGGGAACGGTCCTTCCCTTGGGCGTTCAGAGGAACTGGGGCCCTGCTGACACCTTGATTTTGTACTCTGGCTTCCAGAACTTCGAGAGAATACATTCTGCTGTTTTAAGCCACCTAGCTTGTGGTCCTTTGTGGGGAAGCCCTGGGAAGCCAATGTGATATTCTAACTACGCGCGCATCCCCGAACCCCGGACCTCTAGTAGGCTTCTCTCTCTGCAAACCTTTGCTTTCTGGAGCCTCCAAACTGTCCAAGGAGGAGGAACCCTTTGGAGCCCAGGGGTGGAGAGTGAGGAGCAGAGTTTGACCCAGATGAGAAGGCTGGTACCTTAACAAAACCACTGGAATACAAAGAGCTGCCTGTGATGGTGATCGTGGATGAGAATTCCGTGTGTGACGAATCAGGGGCCAGGACCATGCCAGACACTCTGTGGGCTTTTTGGTAGTCGAATCCTTGGGAGGCAAGGACGGTCATCTCTCCACTTCCATGTTAGGAAACCAGGCCCCAGGAGAAGTTCTCTGAGCCGGAAAAACTGGCTTTGATTCCACGTCCGCAGTGTCTGGGTCCTAAACCACCAGTGGGCCTCGCCGCCCCCATCCCAACCCCAACAGGCACCCAAGGGCTGCCTCTTGTGACATCAGGCTTCTCTTCAGCAGATACAGATGTATACCGCTTAAATAATTGAGTTTTTTTGGGGGAAAATGAAACCACTGTATAACTTACTCATCAATCACTGTACCAGCAGTCATGAGAAATGTCACTCTTTTGCCGCCAAACCATTCATTCCATGGGATGAAAAGGCTGCACAGCGAACAGTGACAACACATTTCCAATGCAATTTTTTTTTTTTTTGCAAAGGCAGCGGCTGGATATTTTTGGAGATTGCTAAGAGATAACAGAGAGAGAGGTTTGCTCAGTCTGCCCAGCTCTCCTGGTCACTGGAATCCTCTGTGGTCCTTTTCCCGGGGGATGCTGCTGTGTAACGCAGGGCGGGTTGTCACAGCCTCTGGTCACAGTGTCTATGTGGGCAGGAAACCTCTGTCGGGATGCGGTGGACACAGGGACACATGGGCGGCTCCAATGCCTCGCTACAGACACAGAGGTGGGCTTGTTCCTGGGCAAAGAGATAGCTTTTGCTGGTGGTTCTCAAACCTTTCAGATCAGAACTGGAGAGCTTAATCAGAATACAGATTCCTGGGTGCCACTGTCAGTGGAGATATGAAATGAAGTCTGGAATCCACCTTGTATTTGTCACAGGGAAGGACTTACAACAAGCTTAGCAGAGGTCCTGATGCACGAACAGGAGTAGGAGTCACTGACTGTTTCCATAAAGCAGAAGACTTTTGTCAAATTGATGTCAAGACAGCTGTCGCTGGCGACCAGCATTCCTCTTTCTGTCTCCATGAGTTTGACTACTCGAGGTCCCTCATGTAAGGAAAGTATACAGTAGTTGTCTTTTTTTGTAACTGGCTTATTTTACTTAGCATAAGGTTCTGAAGGTTCATCCACATGGTAGTGTATGTCAGAATGTCCTTCCTTTTGAAGGCTGCATAATATTCCACTGTATGTATGTACTGTGTTTGTTTATCCATTGTTCACACACTAATGGACACTTGGATTGTTTCCATGTTTGGGCTATTGTTAATAACGTTGGTACGGACAGTGGTATACAAATATCTCTTTGGGACTATGCTTTCAATTATTTGGGGTAGATACCAGGAAGTGGAGTTGCTGAATCATATGGTGGTTCCACTTCCAATTTTTTTGAGGAACCACCACACTGTTTTCCACATTGGCCGTACCATTTTACAACTCCTCCTGCATTGCAAAAGGGTCCCAAGTTCTCCACATTCTCACCAACCCTCATTATTATTATTATTTTTAATAATAGCCATCCTGGTGCATGCAACTCATTTTCTTTTAACAAAAGGATCCTATATAATAAAAGCCTAATATGCAAATTAATTGAACGGCAGAACGACCGGCGGAATGACCGGTTGCTATGATGCACACTGACCACCAGGGGGCAGATGCTCAATGCAAGAGCTGCCCCCAGCCTGCAGGCCCCAGGTCAGCCAAGGCGGGGTACCAGTGGAGACCCCCTGATCGCCCCGCCGGTCGCCCCAGAGGGAGGCGACCGGCAGTGGCGGGGGGCGGGGCCAGCGAGTGGGCGGCGCCAGGCTGGCTAAGGTGGGTGCCAGCAGGGGCTCCCCGATTGCCCCACCAGTCACCCCACAGATTGGCCCTGATTGCCGGCCAGGCCTAGGGACCCTACCTGTGCATGAATTTCATGCACCGGGCCTCCAGTATACAATATGTTGATATCTTTTTAACTTGGCAGGGAATAGCAAACTCTACTGGAAAATATATATTGGAAAAACAGCCCCAAGCACTGGCTCTGCAGAGAGCTGGTTAAAGAGGGCAGGTGACAGACTGGTGATCAAGAAAGAAAGAATGTGCCTCTGTGTCACGCAGGTCTGAGTTTGGCTCCCGACTCTCCCGTGTCTTGTCTGGGTGGCCTGGCAGTGAAGTTCCCTTCCTTTCTCAGACTCAGTTTCAACGTTTGCAAATACGAATAAGAAGTCCTAACGTGCACTTTATGTCTATATATATATATATATATATATATATATATATACACACATATATATATGTATATATATATATACATACATATATATTTACATAAACATATACACATATTTATATTTACATAAATATATACACATATTTATATATACATATGCAATAATGGATGAAAAGCACCCAGCTTAGTACCTGGCACATAGTAGGTGCTCAATAAATAGCATTCTTCTTGGGAAAATGAAATGTCACAAAGAGAGGACGAGGTACAGAGAGGGCTCCGCTTTCTGGATAGACAAACAGGCAAAAGGCACACGAAGCCCACACGAGGAGCAGCCTACCTGCACAGCCGTGGAGTGCACCTCACTGGCAAGCATTTGAGCAAAGATCACAGCCTCCTGGCTATGTGGATGCAGGGTGGGGGTGGGGATTACTATTAAATATGAGTTTTCTAACACATTTGAATCGTCCGCATTTAAGTGCCCAGTCGCCCAATCTGTAGCTCAGTTGTGGCTGTGAGCGGCAGGGCTCTGCCATTGGCTGGCCTGGTCTGAATCCCAGCTCTGTCATTCATCAGCTGGGTGACTTCAGGGAGGCTACAGCCGCTGGGTTTTCTTATTTGAAAATGGGGCGGAGTGTGCAGCTATAAGAGTATCTGCTTTAGATACAAGTATCTAAGAAGCAATGAGAACTCACACGTGAAGCGTTCAGCACACCGCCCTGGACATGGGGAGCAGCGCATAAATGGTATTACTGGTCTTATCGTTAAGGCCGCTAACATCTCAGATGGCGGGGGTCGTCGCACCGTCGTGGGGAGGACGAGGCATCTGTGTTCAGGCCACGGGCGGGCAGTTGGCGGTGGCTAAGCCGAGCGCCAGCTTCGGCGTCTGTCTTTCTCTTTCCCTCCCAGCCCCATTCAAGCAGCGCTAATCGCATTATCAAGATTATCTCCTGGTAGTCACAGAGCTGCTGCCCTGGGACTTGGGTTTAATTCCGTTTTAATAACAGGTTCTTAAACACATTTGAAAACAAAATTATGATGCCCTTTCATCCCTTTAGTTGGGGGAAAAAAGCTTCCTAATGTACAGTAATGCATTGGTTTTGTGTTGGCTATTGTTTTAGTGTTTGGACTTTTTTTTAAAGAATGCCTACTGTTTTGGAGATTGTTGGGGGCTGGGATGTAGGGGATTTTCCATTTCAAAATGATTTCCCTGGCAACAAAGGAAACAGCCAGTCTTCCCCGATGCCAGGACCTGCCTTATTTGAAAACTGCCTTGTTGTGGGGCCAATAGGGATCACAGTTACTAAAAGCAGCAAACTCTTTAAGATGATATACCCAATTCAGAGAGGCTTGGAATGCTCTGTTCATCTTGTATTTATGGGAAAAGATAGAATTTTACTTTCCCAGGCAAGGCCAAGGAAATTCTAGAAATTTCCACTTATTATAAAAGATACAACATAGAGTGCTGTCTGAGCAGGAATGAAAAAGGAACTCATTGGGCTTAAAGGTGAGCAGAGGGCTAGGTAACTGATAATTTTCATTCCTTTATCTTTCGATACTTCCCTCCTTATTATACCTGCCCCCCCCAAATCCATAATGTCTTAGATTTTATCAAGGCTAAACGGCATGTCTTTTGTTTAATGACCTATAGAACTAGGTCTAATTCCACCATTAGCAATGCATTCCTTTGGCTAGATTCTGCAAAGGAATGCATTGCCAAAGCAGGTAAGAGTAGAAGCTCTGGCCATCTCTAAACATTCCTTAGGAATTATGAGAACCCCAATAACACCTGGAGTATTACCGGGAGTGCCCTGAAACAGCAAGCAGAGGACATATCTGGTAGAGAGTCCTGGCGGATTGCTAGAGGGGAATATGGGATGGGGAGAGGAACTATGAGAACTCACTAGCGGACAGTAGTCTAAGGGACTTATTTTGTGAGCAGCCTTTTACTGCAGAGATTCTAAACCTGGTTCACGAGAGGGCTTAGGGGGCCAAAATCCCTGACTGATATTCAAAACATCATTAAATACTTAGATTCCTAGTGCACGAATTCATGCACTGGTGGGTCCCTTGGCATGGCCCGCGGGGATCGGGCTGAAACCGGCAGTGCAATGCTGCCTGACGCTCCCGCTCATCCCGGCCCTGCTGCACCCACCACAGGCTTATGCCCAGTCAGTCTGGATCAGGGGAGGCTCGTGCCGCTGCAGCAGCGTTAGGCAGCCATGAGCCCTGCATCTGGTGCCTGTTGGTCAGCTGAGTGGCACTCCCTCTGTGGGAGCGCACTGACCACCAGGGGACAGCTCTTGCATTGAGCGTCTGCCCCCTAGTGGTCAATGCATGTCATAGCGACTGGTTGTTCGGTCACTTAGGCTTTTATATACGGTATATAGATGATTTTTTCCAAGTCTACAGTTTTTATAAGATTCTCAAAGGACTTTGGTGTAGGAAGGGCATTATAGTGACAGCAGCATTTGCTGAGGGTTCTCCAGGCATTCAGGCCCTGGGCACAGTGCTTTGTACACCGGTTCATCTAATCCTCCCCCTTCACAGTGAGCCCAGGTATCATTGTGTCCCTTTCACAGAAACTGAGGCCTAGAGTCAGTTACCTGGAAAGAATGACAATAATAAAAGTGTCAGCTCACATTTATTTCGTGCATACTATATGCCAGGCACTATTTATATGCTATCTCAGGTCCTCATAGGCAGGATGTCCACGGAGAATTTAAAGAACACCCACAGTTGCAGAGCTAAGCTCGCTCCAGATTTTGAACACACCTTGATCCCACTCCTGACCAGGCTTCTGAAAGTCCTCCTTCCTGTCCCCAGTGTTCCCCACCCAGTTTCACACACATCTCAACATCCCACAGGGGCAATGACTTTGCCTAAGGACACTGGCTTGTCCTGCCCTAACAATCAGGGTCAAGAAAAAGGACGTGCGTCCTGGCACTGGGTGACTACACTTGCTGATAAGCTGGCCTCCAGATGCCACAATGGACTCTACCTGGGTCTGTGAACACAGCACCCGAGATCTGCTCTGAGGAGGGTTTCACCTGGGGCCGAGAGAAACCTGAATCAAGGAGCCCAAAACTCTACCCAAGAATCCATACTTGTCACATAGGAACCCGGCAAACCCCAACCTGTAGG
Organism: Myotis yumanensis; assembly: GCF_028538775.1. NCBI lineage: Eukaryota > Metazoa > Chordata > Mammalia > Chiroptera > Vespertilionidae > Myotis > Myotis yumanensis. Next base: position 8,378,665 of record NW_027223753.1, on the reverse strand, counting down.
AGGTGGGGTGGGAAGACGCTTCCTAAACTTCAGGTCTTCGGCGTGGCGCAGGTGACAGTTACCACCTCCACTGGACAGGCAGAGCGGGGCAGCCCCTAGGGTTCCCAAAGTGCGGTTCCTGGACCAGCTGCAGCATCCACATGACCTGGGAACCTGTGAGAAATGCAAGTTCCTGGGCCCCAACCAGACCTGCTGAATGGGAAGGTGGGGTGGGGCCAGCCATCTGCACTTTAACAAGCCCCCAGGGAGGCTGGCACCCATCACGGTGAGCCTGAGGCCATCAGCTCTGCAGCAGAGGGTGGCGAACACTGGGCCCTGACCGTGACCGTTCTGCCTGTCACTACCCGGGACCAGGGAGGCAGCCAGGGACTCTCAGAGCCTGAGCATCCTCACCTATAAAATGGTGGTAACAGCACTGTTTTCCCTCCGTGAAATGAGACATGTAGGTTAAGTAGCTGGCCTGTGAGTATGACACTTGGGGGGTAACTGTTAGTATCACTATTTTGAGATCTGAGCTCTGCCTGCCCGGAGTTTCCAGCCACCATCCTCCTGTGCCAGCGGTTCTCAACCTGTGGGTCGCGACCTCTTTGGCGGTCGAAAGA